>NW_012267296.1:8762366-8769317 GCF_000151885.1 Dipodomys ordii
CCCCCACCAAAGTTGTAAAGTTCGTTTTTTGACATAACGATTTGTACATCTCATTGTTGCAATGGGTCCACCTGTATCCCTAGTTAAACTATTTGTTATTTCCCTTCCCCTCCACAAATTATACCAACATCAAATACAGTGAAAGCATGGGTTATATCATGGTGGAGGGACATACAAAGCAACAAAGAAATCATCTTATAAATATGTTAGAAACAATTGCGTGAAAGGAAAACAATTCCAACTCTTATTTTCAAATCTCTTCTGTCATAAAATACTCAAAGCATGTTAATTCTTTCAAACTGGACCAAAAAATGGTATTTATGTGACTAATAGAATTGACTACCCTATACCCCTTTTATATTTGAAAAAGAAGTTTAAAAATCATTGTTGAGTGAAAAATATATCAAGATTCATAAATTATTGTGTTTGAGGAGAAATGTAGATATTTATAATCAGAGATTTAGTTTTAAAAAGGCAAATGAAATCATGATTCTTCCAAATGTTTTTCTTTTAAATAAAGGGAAAAAGAATCATTCCTTCTATGGAACAAAAAATATTTTTTTTAATAAATCAATGAGTCTAAGGTGTCACAGCACTACCATTTTTCTCAAAGAGAAAAACTAAACTTGAAACCCTTTACTTATATTACTAAAGAATTTTCCATTTACGTGGCATACAATATAAAGGGATAAAGACTACACAAAAAAGTATGAATTCACAATTCAGAAAAAAGGAAATTTATAAGAAATATTACAATTTAATCACTTCTTTTAGTTCTTACTTTTAAAGTGATGAACTATAAAGAAATGGGAGCTATCAGTACAGGTGTTTGTGGGTCCCTTACAATTTTTCCTGTCTTATCTGTGGTTCATACCAGTTGTGATCTTGAATGAAGTAGAGACTATGAGTAAAACTTGTTTTTAGAAATCAGTAAAACTAGGTGACAATGGAGAATTAGATTCATGAAATGTGACAGCCAAAAAGTAAAGCAAAAATAAATTTTAATGTAGAATGCACTCTCAGATGAGGAAACTAAAGCGTAGAGAAACCAAACATGGGTAAAAAATGGACAATGAGCCAAACAGGCTGTAGGTAGGACTTATAAAAATACGATTTTCAACTGGAACTTTTCCTTGAGGTTGGTAAATTTTGTAGAAGACTCGGGTGCCATAGTGGAATAGGAAGTCACCTTCTCATATCTACTAACAAGAATTTAACTCATAATCCACAAGAAAAATATCTCCTTATGGGAACCGTGGTACTTCAGTAGAATGTTGTAAGACCTGAGTGAAGTTAGAGTTTTAGGAGGACTGTTTTTAATATAGCTCAAGTGGAAGGTTCACCAATTTTTTTTAACCTTCTTTAGACCTGGAAATAATCATATTCTTCAAAGGGCTGTTTGGGCTTAAGCTTGCTACCAAAACTGTATGGCGAGGGGTACAGGAAGAGTAGGACAGACAAGAATGGGTCTTAGAAGTGGACCAAAGGTTACCCTGTAACTTAGCTGCAAGACTTTTCTTTTAAAAAAAGTTTTTATTGTGAAAATACTGTACAGAGGGATTACAGTTACATGAGCAAGGCAATGAGTATATTTCCTATGGAGCATTGTTACCTCCTCCTTTGGTTTCCCCTATCATACCTTTCCCTCTCACCTCCTCAACTGCACTCCCCTTCTCTCCCCACCCCACACCCCCGGCCTAAATTGTAAAGTTCTTTTTTCAACATAGTGTCTTGTACATCTCATTGTTGCAATGGATCAACCTGTATCCCTATTTAAACATTTTGTTTCTTCCCTTCCCCTCCCCAAATTATACAACATCAAATACAGTGAAAACAGGATTGTACCATGGGGGAGGGATATACAAAGCAACAAAAAATCACATGGTACCTTATAAATACATTAGAAACAATAGCAAGAATAATATTAAGTGAACTATGCCAGGCCCAAAGAAACATAAGTCCCATGGTTTCCCTCATTTGCAATAACTAGTATATGTCTAGGATAAGCAGAAAAGATCAGATAAGACGACGTTAAAACCTTTCATATGTAGTCTTGATTTTTCAATGTTCTAGCACAAACTCAAAGAGAGAATGGCCTATAGATGTCACTTCTGTCTCCTAGTACGTCCTGAATGGACTGTTTCAGCTCTATCGTCCCTCTACTACAACTAAATTCCACACCAGATGATGCAAGGGAATTCCAGAAGACTCATTTAAAACACTATTACACATTTTCTAGACTCCATACCACAGAAGATTCTGAACAGGCTTTATGGCAGCTCCAGACACTCTTAACTATTTAACGTCAGAAATGATGCTTACAGTTCAATGAACTGCTGGGAAACATGCTTGATTTTAGAGCTATGACAGGATCATTGGAGGTCATTCCACAGAAATCCCTAAAAGAGCATTAATTTCAACTCCAGAACTCAGCTACAATCTATAAGCACTCGTGCATGTATAAGGGACTGTTAAAATAGTCAAGCTGACTAATAATTATAAATTTTCTAAATTTTAATTTTGAATTTTTTTGGGGGGGGTCCAGTCGTGGGTCCTGAACTCTGAGCCTGAGCGCTGTCCCTCAGCTCTTCACCTCAGGGCTAGTGCTCTACCACTTGAGCCACAGCACCACTTCTGGGCTTTTTCTTTTTGCTTATGTAGTGCTAAGGAATTGAACCGAGGGCCTCAGGCATGCAAGGCAAGTGCTCTACCACTGAGCCACCTTCCCAGCCCTAATTTAGAAGTTTTAAATCAAATTGATAACATTTTAATGGATATGTCTGGTTCTTTCTACAGTAGAATAAAATAACAATTCTAAAATACTGCTGGTGAGAGAAAAAATACAGTATTTTATTTTATTTTATCCTATCTTGCTATCTTATCTGGAATTTGAACTCAGGGCCTTGCCCTAGCTGGTCAAGTATATCACTAATTGAACTATACCTCAGACCAATATAATATTTTAAATAAATTGGCAATATTTAGAATTTTCTGTCACAAGTCAGAATGATCTTATCAATTATTAACTTGTTTTTAACAAGCAATCAAATAGTGTAAAAAGATTCTAGTAGGATGATTTTTAAATAAACATATATTTGTATCTGTTAATAAACTTCGTCATAAAGGAGTATCTCTGTAATATTATTATTCTTGCACACAGTGCACACTGAACAAATTCACACCCTCCATTACAATCCCATTGTTCTCCTCTTTTTCCAAACAGCATTTGGTGGATTTCATTATATTATTGAAATAACAAAGTGAAAAATTGAAAACAACAATAAAAAATGACAAATCAGTCAAATACCATAGTGTACTATCAGCAAAATTCAGTGATAAATAGGAAATGAAGAAATGCTTATAAGTGCTAATAATAGAAAAAACTTTACAGAAGCCTTAAAGGGTAAACATAACTACATTTAAACAGAAAAAAATGGAAAGGAGTTTTTCAAAATGACTAACTTATAGTGGAGGTATTCTAGGAGACTTTGATTTCCCATTTTGTATGGTTATATATTTAACAATGAATTTCTATAAATTTATCATTAGAAAATCAACCATTATTAAAGAAGAAATAACACTAGGAAATTCTTTAAATCACCCATAAGGCCAAAAATTGTTTTCATTTTGCATTGTAGCATTCCATAATATTTGTACTTTCACTCAATTATTGGTTTAGGCTCAGTGATTGTATTTTTGACAGTTATAAATCTGTATATCAGATACTTGTATATACTTAGAATTTATTGCTTATTGAGTGGTAATCTATGCAAATCAGCAAAATAATTACAAAAGATTTCCCTAGTTAGGGTATTAATTATCTCAAAGAGCATAGTCCAAGAAATATAGTTTAAAAAGAATGTTGACAGCCATGTTTGATCTGTATTTCAAAGAGAAAATTGAAAGCATGCATGTGATTCAGTGAACTTTCTATGAACAGTAGAACCCCCAGTATACTGATTTGCACCAAATATTTCTCTGCCCCCAATAAATGAGTCAACCATGCAAGGCTCCTCAATCCCAGCAGAAAAGTGCTTGGGGAAAATGCTAAAGAAGATAGAAAGGTAAAAGCTATATCAAATCCAGATTGCAAAGATATTACCAAGTGGCTCTGAAATTACATTCAAGTAGAGCCACTAGTTACTTGATTCAACACATGTACATATGCAAACAAAGAGCAATTTAGTCCCTTGAGTATATGGTGTTAGCCAGTATGGGTTACAATTTAGATGTAATACAAATTTGTGATTTTTTGCTCTTAGAGATTATTGGTTAGTAGAAAATCAAACATGTATATAAAAAATTATGAGATTATATCATTATAAGTTCTAAATACTATTTGAAGCATATCCTTCTTTTAGAATATATTTCTTTGAACAAGTCAAATTGAGAGTTTAAAGTATTTTTTGATAAACTTGTTCATTAGTTTGGTGGGATTAACTATTTTTATTATGTTAGTCTTCCAAAATATGAACATTCTATACCTCTTTATTAATATAGATGTTATATGATTTCTTCTTCTATCAGAAATTTATTGATTTTAGACTAATTCCCTGTATGCATCTTATTTTATCTACACATAAGAATTTCATTGTTTAGAGATTAAAGATAGTGTTATATATTTGGTTTTTGTATATTCACAGAGTGTATACAAATACAGTCTCCCTTCCTGTCCTTTACTTCTACCCTCTTTTTATTCCAAGGTTCTTGTATTATGAGTGCTTACATAAATAAGCACTCCATAGCCAAGTAACAATGCTCACACAGTCCTTTTTGAACTTTAATTTTCTAATAAATCTTAAATGAGATCAAAGGCAAGCTTTGAGAGAATTGATTCTTAAGTACCCCCATAGTAACAATATCTATGTAAATTAAGTTATTAATTTTTTAAATTAGTGTAAGAATTTTCAATTATTTTATGTGTCAGACACATTTGGAATTAAACAAATAAAAAAGTAATGTAAATTCATACAATTTTAATCTATACAGTAGCGGTCCATATTATTCATTTTTTAGTTTCCCCTGAGATATTGGACATACAATGACAGGAACAAACTAAATCTGGTCATTTCCCTCAGAGACCTTATATACTCATATGAAAAGAAAAGTAAAAATATCCAAGAAATGAATCAAAGTATTTTAAGGTGAAAAATATGTAATAAAAAAGAATTGCAATAGAATGTTATTTGCATAAAACTTTTGAGGAATCATTATAATGGCTGCATTCAAGCTGAGACCTAAGTTGTAATAATTTATTTACTTTACTTTTCCCACCTCATTTTTGCAGGTAGAAGAGTTTGAACTCAGGACCTTATACTTACTAGGCTACTCCTCTCTAACTTGAGCTATGCTTCAGTTGGGATTTTTGCTGGTTAATTGGAAATGGAGTTTCATGAAGTTTTCTGCCTAGGCTTGCTTCAAACTATGATCCTCTGGATCCCAGCCTCTTAAATAGCTAGAATTACAGACATGATTCATGGGCACACATTGTTTTCTTAAGATGTTTCCATTAGTACAGATATTGATGTTAAATCTTACAAATATTTTTAATTTTACAAAACTAGCAAAATAGAACTTGTTTATAGAAGTAAAACAGTTTATCAAATAACATGCTTGGGCAAAAGAATAAATAAAACAGCATGATTTTGTCATATTATATGATGATGAGTATAAAGAGGACTTGAAAAATTGCTTTTTAAGAATATTTGAGCTGTGCACCTGTGGTTCATATTTGTAATGATAGCTACTCAGGAAGCTGAGATCTGAGGATTGAGGTTATATATTCTACATGCAAGACTCTAGAGCATGAATTAAAATCCAAATCTACATTAATTTATTGATAAAAATCTATGCTAATCTCTCTATATACATTTATTTTGTTTATCATAGCTTCATTTTTTGTTAGTCCTGTGGCTTGAACTCAGGGCCTGGGTACTGTCCTAAAGCATTTTTGCTCAAGGCCAGCATTTTGCCACTTGAGTCACAGCTCTGCTTCTGACTTTTTGCTGGTTAATGGAAGATAATAATCTCACAGACTTTTCTACCTGAACTGGTTTCAAACTATGATCCTCAGATGTTAGAGTCCTGAATAGCTAGCATTACAGGCATGAGCCATGAGTGCCTAGTTAAAAATTATTTTTAAAAAATTAACCAACCCCAAGTATTTTGTTAAAGCAATATAAAACGGACTAATATAAAGGCTACAAGTAACCCCCTTGATGAAAATTTTGTACATTAGTTCACTGAAAAAAAACAATAACTTACTATGTGCAAAATAAAATATTATTCCTGTGATGCTTTTAAAATACAAAAGTCGAAGAGAGGCAAGATGGCAGAGGAGAAGCTGGAATCTGAACAAGCTCTCGCATAGAAAGCAGTTTTAGAGTTCCAGTGAACAGTCCTAAGCCAGAGAATCACACCAAGTGTGCCATCACAGGACAGAGAGTTAGACAAGAGAGGGAAGCCAAGGCAAAAAAGACACATCTGAGCGATTGCCAGCAGACGCTGCAGCGGCGGCGGCGTCAGGGTCACAAGCTGCGGAGACCGAAGCCATACCTGAGCGCTCACACAGAGAGTCTGGGACGAAGGAGCCAGACGAAGCGGGCGAGCGGATTCTACTCAACAACAGCAAGAACCGACAAGGAGCGGACATCTTCATCCTGCAGTTTGCAGACCAGAGACGACCCAGGATCCAAGACTCGGTGTGAGTAGAAGCCCAACGTCCTCACTCCTTCTCAGGGAGCAGAGGAGGGAAGGCCACTCCTCCCCCCCCCAGCACCGGTGATCTCCATCTTGGATACCGACAAAGCTCGGAGGAGCTGCCAGCTCCAACTCAGGCCTTGGAATAAAACAAGCCATTTAGCAGGACACAAGAACTTAATGGCGAAGTGACCTGCCAGACTCAGCTCCATCCAGGGAAAAGTCACCCAGCTCAGGCGCCAGCCATTGGAG
>NW_012267296.1:8776332-8823736 GCF_000151885.1 Dipodomys ordii
AAAGGAGGAGGCTGCAATGCTTGGTAAGAAATGTACGCATTATCCTGCCCATGTAATTGTAACCCCTCTGTACAGTATGTTCACAAATAAAAAATAAATAAATAAATAAAAAATACAAAAGGCAAATTGGGCTCTGCTGGTTCATGGCTGTAATTCTACTTATTTGGAAGACTGAAAGTAAGAGAATCCCTGATCAAGGCAAGTCCAAGCAGAAAACTCTGTGTAATTCCATCTCCAAAATAACTAGCAAAATGCCAAGGTGGAGGCCCGACTCCTGTGAGCTCCAGCCAAGCATGTAAACTAAGCAAAAAAAAACCCTCTAGTTTCAAACACAAACACCAGCACCAAAACAAACACAAAAATCCCCATAGATTTTAAAATAAAGAAACTAGGATTAGGCACATTCACCAAGTTGTAGAATGGCAGCCTACTAAACATAAATCTCTGAGTTCACACTTCAACACTCCAAAGAAACACACATACACAAGCAGCTTCACATACAAATTTATGGGAAGTTGAATACTGGGATATATTAATAATATCAGTAAATAAATATTAATTTTCTTATGTGTGATAATGATTACTTGGTGAAAAAGCAGGATGTCCTTATCATAATGATCAATGCAATAAAATATTTAGTGTAAATGTGAAATACTTCAGCCAAAATAGACAACTAAATCAAAATATAACTACATATTTGGTGTCTATGCAGATGTTGTATAATGCCTGCAGGGTGAATGGAGAGATCAAGAGAAGACAGAATCAAATGTGGGAAAAAATTTAAACTGATGGGTCTACTTCAAAGGTACATGGTGCTTATGTTCTCTTTCCTTGTATAATTAATCATTTTCAAAATTCAGAGTTAAGAGGTGAAACCAGGCCCCAGTGGTGCATGCCTGTAATCAATCTTAGCTACTCAGGAGTTCTGAGAATAACGGTTCAAAGACAGCTGGGGCAGGAAAGTCCATGAGACTCTTATTTCCAATAAACTACCAATGAATCTAGAAGTATAGCAATGAATCAAGTGGTAGAATTCTAGTGTTTAGTACAAAAGTTTAGAGAGTCCCTACTCCCTGAATTCAAGCCCCAGGTCAGGTACAAAATAAAAAGTTGAATAAAAATAAGTTACTCTGTAATCTGAACACAAATGACAATATGTGGCATATCATTCTGAAATATAACTCCATCACAAGCATCTTAGAACTCATATATTCATATCATCATGTTTATGGAAAAAAGGATGTAATTCCATCTTTTGTAGTATGAAAGAAAGAATGTGGAAGGGGCTAGGAAAAATAAGAGAAGCTACCATATGAGTGATAGGTGCATGACTTGTGTTTCATGGTAATAGAATATACAATCTGGGGACCAACCTCATGTATTCATAATAGTATGCTAAAATCATAGTATACAAAAATATAGATTTTCAAGAAGTAAATTCTCCAAGTGACTTAGGTTTAGTTAGTAGCAGGAGAAGTCAGATAGGAGTAAGAAGAACTTTAGTTTGAGGGCTGGGAAGGTGGCTTAGTGGTAGAGTGCTTGCCTTGCATGCATGAGGCCCTGGGTTCAATTCCTCAGCACCACATAAGCAAAAAAGCTGGAAGTGGTGCTGTGGCTCAAAGCGGTAGAGTGCTAGCCTTGAGTTGGAGAGCTGAGGGACAGCGCCCAGGCCCAGAATTCAGGCCCCAAAAACTTTAGTTTGGGACAAAGATTTAGAATATCATTTAGGAATTACCTATAATTATGAAAAAATCCCTTAATTCAGAAATTTTCTACAGAAAGGTAGTAGAGAAATAAATAAAACAGTTTTTATTACTGAGTACACAGTAATGCACACCAATATAGATACCACAGGTATTCTGTTGAGTTTGCAAACACAGAAAATAATCTCACTCCCTAGTAGAAACAAGCAGATATAATACACTATGTATATTTTTTTGTTAGACATGGGACCTGAATATGGGGTCTGAACAATATTCCCAAGCTCTTTTTGCTAAAGGCTAGCACTCCACCACTTTGAGCCACAACACCATTTCCCATTTTTGGTGATTAATTGGAGATAAGAATCTCACAGACTTTCCTTCCAGGGCTGTCTTTGAACTGTGATCCTCAGATCTCAGACTTCTGAGTAGCTAGGATTACAGGCATGAGCCACCAGCACCTGGATTAGGTATATGTTTTAAACAAATAATAGCCAGTCTTCAATTAGAAGTAACAATATTTGTAATTAATTATGGTACTTGGGATGCTCATCTATATTAGTTTATTAATTTTATCCACAAGAAAAGCAAACTTGGAGATAGATTGCAGATTAGAACAAGGTGCCATCATTTGGAAATGTATTACTTCCATTTCCAAAAAGTGGTTCCATACCCTGGTTTGCTTTCAAAACAGAAGAGAAAATTTTAAACATTTTCTATGATAAACATTCTGAGAAATGAGAGGAAGTTCTCTGTCCATAAGAATTAAACATGCTAATTTTCAAATTTATATTTCTTTTTATAATATGAGGATATTAATTATATTTTCTGTTGTTATTAAAATATTTATATTAAAATTAGCATTTATTAAACATCATATACCAAATCATTGGCAAAATACTTTAAACATTGTTTCATTTAATCCTTAAAAGTAAATAAGATAGTCAAGCAATAGTGGCTCTGGCCTGTAACCCTCCCTACTCAGGGGGCTGATAGCTAGTATTATGGTTCAAAGGCAACTGAAGCAGGAAAGTCTATGAGATTTTTCTCTCCAATTAACCACCAAAAAGTCAGAAGTAGAGCTGTGGCTCAGGTGGTAGAGTTCTAGCCTTGAGCAAAAATGTTATGGACAGTGCTGGGCCAGGCCCTGATTTCAAGGCCCATGACCAGCATGCACACATGCACACGTGTGCACACACACATACACATGCATTCACACAAAAGCAAATCAGATAATTCCTGTCACTTTCCTAATTTTTCAGTGGAAGAAACTTTAGAGATGTTAACTAGCTTTTCTGAGTTCAATCACTTAAAAACTTGAGTAAATAAGTTTATAAACTTAAACATTTCTGGCTGTAAATCACTTATAATTTCTACTATATGTAGCATCCAATAAGGAGAGAAGCAAAACAGATTGTGACTTGATAATGAAATGGTGAGCTATTTACCTACAGCATCTTGAAATTCCAGCCACAAGCCATATTAGAGGCAAAACTGGATGTTTGATAAATATTAATGGTTAAATGGTTCAACATAGGAAAGCTGGAATTCTGTGTGGACTTAGATGGATGATTTCATTTGAGAATTGTATCAAATGTTTAAAGAATAAATAAGAAAAAATTATAAAATTACTTCCAGAAAATAGCAATCCAGGAACAATTACAAAATCATTTTATGAGATCACTATTACCCTGATACCAGACAATACAAAGCAAGAACAGAAAAAAAATTATAGACCCATGTTTCTCATAAAACTAGACTAATACATTCTCCAGAAATTGTTAGCAAAATGACCTCAATAATGTATAAAAATAATTATCCACCATGAACAAGTAAGATATACAATATACAATATTGATTCCATTTTCAGTCCAGTGCTTTGGATGTTGAGAAAGGAAGATTTCAAGTTCGAGGCAAGGTGGGGTATAGCAAGGTCTTTCTTTAAAAACACCAAAGTGGTGAGACAAAGGACAAAGAGATAACTAATGCAACAATACCCACAAGACAATATGTTGAAAATTAACTTTACAACTTTTGGGGGTTGAGGGAAAGGGAGAGTGGGAGAAAAATGAGGGAGTGATTAACAATGTCAGACAAGAAATGGACTTACTACCTTCATATGTAAATGTAACCCCTCTGTTTGTCACCGTCACAATAAAATTTTAAAAATCAGAAAAATAAATACAAGGCAGATGCAGAGTTGAGAGCGAAATGTATGAAGCTAATCTGACTAAATAATTCTATATGCAAGTGTGAGAAAACTTCTTAGCATAATTAACATACACTAGAAGAAAATAATAAATGACAAGAAAATAAAAGACTATGTTCTTGAGTAAGTAGCAGCAGGGGGTAGGATGGTGAATGGAAAGGGTGAATAAGGATAAATTTGGATAAGTCATACATGTGTTTGTTTGTGTATGTCTGTATGTCTGTATAAAAATGGAATAAAAGGGAAAGTGGGAGAAAAATGAGGGAGAGGGTAATAAGTTTGAGAAGAAATGTACCCACTACCTTATGTATGTAACTGTAAGCCCTCTGTACATCAACTTGCAATAAAATTGAATTAAAAATGACAAAGAAACCTGTTAATATTATTTCAAGGAGTTATAGAGTATATGGAGGATGAGAATAAGATGCAGAGAGGCAGAGAGACAGAGAAAGTTTGAGGGATTGCGATACATTTATGTCCCTATGAAATTAGCACAATGAAACCTCTCTTGTGTAGCCATATATGCAAATATAAAATCTTTAACAAACAAGAAAACTGAGGCAGCCATTTATTTGTTCTTTTTTCTTTTCTTTATTGTAAAGGTGATGTACAGAGGGGTTACCGTTACATAAGTAAGGAAATTAGTAAAATTCTTGTCGAACACTGTTACCCCCTCTCTTGTTTTCTCCCTCTATTCCTCCCTCAGGCTCTCCTCACCCCCAAGATGTAAAGTTCATCTCCAACATAGTGTCTTGTGAGTATCACTGTTGCATTTGTTCACCCTTTGTCCTTTGTCTCACCATTTCTGTGATTCCCCTTCTCATCTGCAAATCAAATAAACTTATGTACAATACAAAGGTTACCAAAATGAAAAAAGTGATAACAGAGGATAAACCAAAGGAAAAACTTTTTTTAAAATGAAAGAAAAAACTGCATACATTACACTAAGAAAAATATCAAATTTAAATATCAAAGTAATCAACCACAAGAAGAAACTAAAGAAAATTAATCATATAATCATATAAATCATATACAAAAACTCTTTCAGAACTTAAGACCCTTTTCATAGTCAAAATAACTCAGATCGGAAAGAAAGTTGCTAAACGTGAAGAAAGTGTTGTTATGAAACACCTACACCTAATATTTTACTTAATGGTAAAAGACATTGTTTTAAAGATTGGGAACAAGCTAAAACTTTCAACTACTTTTACTTAACATAATACTGGAAGGTCTTTAGTCATTATAAGACAAGAAAATATTCCTATTGCAAACAGTAATAAATCCTCAAAAAAACAACTGCCTATCAATAAAACTTATAGAGAGACTTCTCTGAAGAGAAATGAACTTTGCAACTTCGGACAGCGAGAAAACAACAAGGAAGCAAAGGGATAACAATGATCTATAAGTAATGTACTCTGCATTACTCATGTAACTGTAAGCCCTCCATACAACATCTTAAAAATTAAATAAATAGATAGATAGATAGACAAATAGATAGATACATAATAAAATTGTATTTCAGAGCCAAAAAGAATGGCCTATAGATACATGAAGAAATGCTCAACCTCAATAGCCAGAAAAGAATGCAATCAAAACAACATTGAGATTCCACCTCATCCCAGTTAGAATGGCTATAATCAAGAAATCTAATAACAACAGATGATGGAGGGGATGTGGCCAAAAGGGAACCCTATTGCATTGTTGGTGGGAGTGTAAACTTGTCCAACTTGTTCAACCATTTTGGAAAGCAGTATGGAGGTTCCTCAAAAGACTCCACAAAGAGCTCCCCTGTGACCCAGCAGTCCCACTTTTAGGCATTTACCCAAATGATCACAAACAAGGCCATACTAAAGCTACCAGCACAACTATGTTTATCACAGTATTGTTTACCATAGCTATGGAACCAACCTAGATGCCCCTCAATAAATGAATGGGTCAAGAAAACGTGATACACACACACACACACACACACACACACACAATGGAATTCTATGCCTCCATCAGAAAGTATGACATTGCCCCATCTGTTAGGAAATGGAAAGACTTGGAAGAAATTATAAGTGAAGTAAACCAGACCCAAAGAAACATAGGTCCCATGGTTTCCCTTATCTGCAATAACTAGTATATGTCTAGGAAAAGCAAAAGCTATGTACATATGTCCATATAAGCTGATGCTAAGCAAAATAAACCCTAAGATAGAGACACAAGAGATTTTTATCTTTCTTGCTGATCTGGTTAATGTACTTATAATGTACTATGTGGTTTTTTGTTGTTATTTCTTTGTGTATTCTTCCCCCATGGCATAACCCTTGTTGTTACTGTAATTGATTCTGGTGCTCTGCATCTTGTATATACATTTTTCTAATTTGGGGAAGGGAATTGAAATAACCAAACACTGAAATAAGGATACAGATTGACCCATTGTAGCAATGAGATGTACAAGACACTATGTTGAAAATGAATCTTACAACTTCTTGGTGGAGAAGGGAGGAGTTGAGGAGGTGGGAAGGAAAGGGATGTTAGGGGAAAAAACAAAGGAGGGGGTAACAATGATTGATAGGAAATGGACACATTTCCTTGCTCATTTAACTGTAACCCCTCTGTACAATATCTTTACAAGAAAAATATATATTAAAAATTCCCAAGAAAATTACATGCAGCTGGGAAAGCTATTAAGCATCTCTATCAAAGTTAAATGATATAAAAACATCACACAAAAATTAATTATATGTCCATGTATTAAAATAGACCTGTAGAAGACAAATTTTGTGAACAGTACCTATTTATACTTACTAAAAATATAGAAAATATTTAGGTGGAATCTTCACGAGCCATAAAATGGACAAGGGACTAATATCTAAAATATACTTAGAACTCAAAAAATTAAATCCCCCAACAACAAATCCTCAAAGAAACAACTGCCTGATAAATAAATGGGCTAAAAACTTAAAGAGATTTCTCTGAAGAGGAAATAAGAATGACCATTAGACACATGAAGAAATCCTTATCTTCTCTAGCTATAAAAGAAATGCAAATCAAGACAACATTGAGATTACACCTCACTCCAGTTAGAATGGTTATAATCAAGAAATTTAATAACAACAGATGCTGGAAGGGATGTGGCCAAAAGGGAGCCCTACTACATTGTTGGTGGGAGTGTAAACTTGTTCAACCATTTTGGAAAGCAGTATAGAGGATCCTTAAAAGACTCTACATAAAGTTCCCCTATGACCCAGGAATCCCACTTTTGGGCATTTACCCAAATGATCACAAACAAGGTCATACCAAAGCTACCAGCACAACCATGTTTATCATAGCATTATTCACCATAGCTAAGATATGGAACCAATCTAGATGAAGAGATCAAGAAAATGTGGTATACTTATACAATGGCATTCTAAGCCTCCATCAGAAAGAATGACATTGCCCCATTTGTTAGGAAATGGAAAGACTTGGAAAAATTTATAATAAGTGAAGTAAGCCAGGCCCAAAGAAACATAGGTCCCATGGTTTCCCTTATTTGCATTAACTAGTACATTTGTAGGACAAGCAGAAAAGGCCAAAAGCTATGTACATATGACCATTTAAGATGATGCTAAGTGAAATGAATCCCAAGACAGGGACACAAGTGTTTTATTTTCTTTCTTGCTATTGTTTTTAATGTTCTTATAATATACTATGTGATTCTTTTGTTTCTTTTGAATGTTTTTCCCATGGTATAACCCCTGTTTCCACTGTATCTGATTCTGGCGTCCTGTATCTTGTATATACATTTTTATAATTTGGAGATGGCAAGGGATATAACAAAATGCTTAAATAAGGATACAGGTTGACCCATTGTAATAGTGAGATGTACAAGACACTATGTTGAAAACGAACTATACAATTTTGGGTGGGGGGTGGGGAGGGAAGTAGGGAGGGAAGGGACAGTAAGGGAAAAACAAAGAGGAGGTAAAATGCCAGATAGGAAATGTACTCATTACCCTTCTCATGTAACTGTAACACCTCCATACAGTATTTTTTACAAAAAATATATGTATAAAAAAGAAATATTTAGGTGTAACAAAACATATACAATATATGTAAGTTAAGATAATTGAAAGTGGTTATGAAGGACATATACATACATGGACACATATTGCAAGCCAATATTGAGACTTCAACTAAGGGCCTCTTGCTTGCTTGACAAATGCACTACCACTTGAGCCACATACTGAACTCTTTTTCAATTTAGTATTTTTTAAATGGTGTGTCACACTTTTTCCTTGGGTGAGCCTCAGACTGTCATCCTTCTACTTATACCTCCTGAAGAGCTGGTATTCTATTAGACATGCACCATTTTTCCAGTCTTCTGACAGATATTACTAAATGCTTTTTGCCAGTCTGACTTCAAATTACATTCCTCATATCTCTATTTTTTGGATTACAGGTCTGAGTAACCATGCATGATCATTATGAAAATATTTAAAGGCAAATAAATGAAGAGCCTTACCATGTTCCTGGACTTAAGACTCACAATAAAAGCAAGATCCAAAGTTTTGTCAAAGTTATAGTAGGATATAATAAAATACCTACCAAATCTGGCAAATATTTTTAGTCTTACAGAAGGCTTTTCTATTATGAAAATGTATAGACATGTGAATGGTCAAAATTTTTAAAAAGAATATGGTGGAAATAATCATTTTACTGAAAAGTAAGTTCTGTACAGGTTTATTAATTAAGACAGTTTGAAATTGTTAGAATACTAGATCCAGAAAATTCAGACCTTTTTTTTACTTAAGTCCCAAGCTTAACTCAAAATGGGTTGCACACTTAAAAATAAAATGCAAAGATATAAAAGTAAAAATATAAAGGCAATAAATAAATTTACTTTGTAGGGCTAGGAGGAAAGTTCCCTGATTTATTTCCAAATGTTAAAATATGAAATAAAAGATTGATATATTGTGTCTCACTAAAATAAATGCATTTGCTCTGTGAAAAACTAAAGAGGAGGAAAAGATAAGATACTGGAAGAAAATACTTGGTAACCACAGATCCTAAAATAGCTGTCACCAAGAATATGAAAAGAATTTTCAAACAGAATAAAGTGAGACATGATTGCCTTTGAAGTTTTTGTTTCAAATTTTTTATTGTTATTACAAGGTGATTTACAGAAGGATTACAGTTATATAAATCAGGTAAAGAGCACATATCTTTTTGGACAATGTCACCCCTTCCATCACTCTCCCAGAATTTCCTTCCCATCCCCACCCATAATTTGTACAGTTCATATTCAATATACTGTCCAGTGAATACCATTGCTGCATTTGTTCCCTCCATTTCTGTGCCTCCCCTTACCTTCCCAAAGGCATATAAATGAACAAACAGAACAAAAAGAAAAGAAAACCAAATCAGCAGAAAAGAAATATATCCTCTTGTTTTCATTTCCTGGAGTTCATTCAATAAATATTTTTGGTGGAAAAAAATTTTACCTCCAAAAAGCTATGATGCTATAGAAGGCAGTATCAGACAAGTATTAACAATTTTGCTACTGAAAATGGGCAGTAACAAAGTCCTTAGGAGAGAAACGGGAGTTATTAAGTCTATAAGCAATATCTTATGGTTATAATTAATCCTTATTACCTAATATAAAGAAACTAAAAACACTTTGTAAAAACATACTTATTTACCAGTTGTAAACAAGCATTTAACTCTTCAAACACATCTATTACATTTTAAATACATGAGCAACTAGTAATAATATGTTGGTCTATGCTTTTCAAATAAAATGAAACTGTATAACTAGTGAAAACTTGAGACCACAGCTCTAGACATCACCATCCACTTGGGTGCGATTCGGGTGAATTACAGGAACAATATGTGGGGAAAACGTTGTCCTATAGCAATTAGTTTCACACATTAAACGTAAAATGTCTTGAGAAAAATTAATATATTTTTCTGTTTGGTGCATTTTAACTCGAATTAAGAACAAATTATAAATTAATTTTTAGCTATAATTCAAACAATATAATGAAATAAAGTCAAATATGCAAAAAAGAAAAATGCATTTTAAATTAAAAAATACTGCCAAGTTGATTTGAAAGATACAGGGAGGGTTAAAAGAAACTACCCACTCAGATGTGAGCCAGATGGAATCCCTAAGCTTTAATTCAAAAAATCCCATGCCCTTGAGTTCATGATAGTCTTTCCACATTGATCTCAGAGACCCTTCCTACCTACCAACAAAAGAATTCTAAAACTTGAATGAGATGTTTGAAGTAAGCGCTTCCAAAGGGTGCCAGCTCTTGCATCCAAACTGCCTAAGCTCCTCAGCCTGGACAGCTGGACAGCAGCCTTTGTGAGGAGAGCTCTTTACTAATAATTAACAGAAAGGACTGCAATCAAGTCAGGAAACCTCTCACAGCTCCAGTGTCACTGAAAGGGCACTTTGGCACTGTTTTCCCTAGTAGACTAATGAAATGGGAATTTGTAGGTTATGAGATCGGCACTACCTTAAGTGGATCTTGTATTGTTTGGTTTACAAAAGTAGTTTTATTAGCTTTTTCTCCTTGCTATTTCTGGCTAAAGTTGCATGATCAGATTAGGGTAGAAGGAAAGCACTACATTTAAAAGACCTTTGTAGGTGGAGATACTTGCTAAATTCTTTGGTCTTCTCAATAGATTGAACATGAAATATAACCTTTTTGCCTAATAAAAAGCTTTGTTGATGCAAATGCCTATTTTCAGGAATTTCTGAAGCAGGTTTACCATGAGCAAAATTGTGAATAGGAAACTTTTGTCTTTGATAGTTTCTATCTCATCTTTCAATGCCCTAGTTTGCCTTTTCCCAACCCCCACCAACCCACCCACCAAGAACTCAAAGCCTTCATGCTGCCTTCCAGCTGTCCAGGCTTTCTCATGGCTGTCTTGTAAGCTTAGCCTTTCTCACTAAATAATTTGTATTCTGGACATTTTCACTCCTTCAGTTGCACCTGAAAGCAAATTTTATCTATTCTACATCTTCTTTCTTTCTTATCTAGTCTCTTCTGGTTAATTTGAAAACTTATTTGATTACTATATAGTACTCTCAGGGGTAGCAAGTAAAATAATTGTAATTGAACATATCTCATATACAGTAAATATCTCAACCACAAAATGATTAAAATGAAAGCATATTAGTGAGGAAGATAGTTGGCAGAAAAGCAAGCTCTTTTATAACCTTTAAGTGAATAGCTGCCTACATACTAATATATCACCAATAGTTATTGAACATTGTGATTGTTCTGGAAGCTTTAATTTTTCATAGCAAAGACTGTCCTTAAGACTACATTTTTGTTTTAATTTACATAGTCTATAAATCAAAACTATTACTCTGAGAAGAAGAAATTAATTAAGAGATTTATAAGAACAGGTTAAAGTTACATAATACAATGATGACCAGAAAGGACAAGTTAAGACCAGCTTCTAACATATACAAATGTTACTTTAGTGTTTACAAAGTAAATCAGGTTTTAAATAAAAATTAATTAGAAGAGAAGAGGTCACTGCAGAGACCACTCTATTCCCCTACAAACTATGTCTCTCATACCTTCTGTGAAAGCTACCAGCTCTCGGTCTCTTGAAGTCTTCCCCAGACCTTTACCAAAACATAATTAACAGAAGTTGATCTGATTTCTGTTAGTGGCTAGGTGAAATATAAGAATTAGTTCCACTGTATGTATTCTTATTTTGTCAGACCTAGTCAAATATTGAAACTGTATTTGGTAAAGCCTAGGCTTTGGTGAGCTCTTCCTAATAGGAACATTGAGATGGGGGCTAGTATAGCTTGCCATAGTCAGAGATGATTTTGATCTTGATATCTCCAAATAAACAAGTTTCCTTTTTTTGTTCTCACTAATACACTATATAAAAATTAATGTGAAAACACCTACTTTAGAGTCATTTTTAATTATAGTTGTTTTTTTTTTTTGGGTCCGGTCATGGGGCCTGAACTCTGGGCCTGGGCCCTCAGCTCTTCAGCTCAAAGCTAGCGCTCTACCACTTGAGCCACAGCACCACTTCCGGCTTTTTTTTCTTTTTGCTTATGTGGTGCTGAGGAATCGAACCCAGGGTCTTGAGCATGCAAGGCAAGTGCTCTACCACTGAGCCACCTTCCCAGCCCCTTTATTATAGTCTTTATTATCATTAAGTTGTTGAATAACAAGTTACCATTCAAATCAGATTATAAACATAATGCATCTTGTTTCATCATTTTCAATAACTCCATCCCTTCCAACCCAATCCTTCTGAATTTTCTTAATTTGTAATGTATGTATTGAATATTGTGACTAAATTCTTTCCCTCCATTTTCCTCTCTTAATTTGTTGGAGTCATTTTTATATTTTTAAAACTATTACTTACTAATATGACCCTTATTATTTCTGTGAAACTACAATTATATGAATCCTTTGGTAATCATTGATGTTAGTGCTTTTTGTGTCTGGCAGAATTCAGTAGTTAATCTGACTGGTCTTGTTTACATTTTTCTTTTCCCTTTATTAGAACACTATTAATGCTTCAATCACATTTTCAAGTATCAATCTATTCAGGTTCTTTTCTCTTGGCTCAATGTTGGTAGGTCATATTGTCTACAAGTTAATACATTTCTTCTTTACTTTCTAACTTATTAGTCTTAATAATTGCCTGTAATTTAATGCAATTTGTATAACACCTCTTTTTTGTCTCTTACCTTATTGCTTTTCACCTTTTCTCTATTGCTATCAGTTAGTGAGTCTAATGGTTCATCAAGATTGTTTATCTTCTTAGAGAATCAATGTACTAGTTCCTTGTACTTCTTTTATTTCCAAAATAAATTTCATTAATTTCAGCTCTGAGTGTAATGTTTGTTTCTATTAACTTTGAGTTGTTTGGTCTGATTTTTAAATATATTATACTAATACCTGACAAAGCAGATCTCAAATAAGAATCAGAATACCGTATACTGATAGCTGACAAAGTAGATTTGAAACAAAAATTAATCATTGCAGAGTGATTAATCCATCATGAATATATAACACCTGTAAAAATATATGTACTGAATGTAGGAGCACCCATTCTCATAAAACAAATACTACTGGCCTCAGAACTTGGGTAGACACCAACACAAAGGGAGCATGTGACTTTAACACCACATTCTTAAAAAAACACAGAACTTCTAGACAAAATATTAACAAAGGCGTTTCAGAAATTAATGATACTATGGATGAGATGAACTTAGCTATGGAATGTTTCTTTCAACAGTTGTAGAATAAATGAAACACTTCATTTATGAAGTAAATGAAAACTTCATTCAAAATAGTGCTATTTTAGGCTTGGAATTGGGGCTCCAGTGACTGAAACCTGGAATTTCAGTTATCTGAGAGGTAGAAATCATCAGGGCATAAAGGCATGTCCCTGTAATCTCAGTGAGGAGAAAGGCTGAGATGAGGAGAGTCATAGTTGTAGCCCAATCTGGGCAAAAAATATGTGAGACTGCATATAAACAATGAAGCTGCAGGTCTTGGCGTATACCAGTAAAACTAGTGACAACATGAAGCAAAAAATAATATTATTGAGGCCAGACACATATATCAGAAGTAAGCATTAACTTATTTCAAAATTAACTAGTACAAAAATTTGGAGTCATAGCTTAATGCTAGGAGTTTGAGGCCCCAAATTCAAACTTTAGCACTTTGTCCCTAAATGAATAAATCTTGTCACTTCTGAGTTGTTTTTGTTTTTATTATGTATATTTTAGAATTAATCCCTCAGATTCCACAATAACTTTTTTTTAAGACCCATAGTTATTTGAGTGGGAAAGCATCGTATCTTTATAAATTAGTATGGAGAGAATTCATATCTTTTAAACGTCAAGTTCTAACAAATATAAGAACATGGAAATAACATTTTACATTACACAATAATAAAACTATAATAAAATAAAATGAAACCAAGTGCATGAGAAATTATAAAATATATATTGTATGGATTTTGAACAATGCACCATTGAGTCATCAAGGAAATTGGAGAGGAAGAGCCACAAGTCCAGAAGTAAATGGAGACTAAAGCAAAACATACCAGGACAGATGGAGCACAATGAGAGTGGTTCTAAAGAGGAATTTGTACCTCTAAATGCCTATGTTAAAGAAAGACTACACAAAATAAGTTATATGCATCACAATGTCTCAGAAAAATGAGAATAAGCCAATCCCCAAATAAAAAGAAAGAAGTAACGATGATCAGAGCTAAAATTAATGAAATGGACACTTAAAGATCAACAATAAAACTAGGATATGATTCTTTGCAAGAATCAACACATGAGGGGCTGGGAAGGTGGCTCAGTGGTAGAGCACTTGCCTTGCATGCCTGAGGCCCTGGGTTCGATTCCTCAGCACCACATAAGCAAAAAGAAATAGAGTGCTAGCCTTGAGCTACAGAGCTGAGAGACAGCGCCCAGGCCCAGAGTTCAGGCCCCATGACGGGACACCAAAAAAAAAGAATCAACACATGAGATCTAAGATAGAAACAAGATATAAAAATAACATAACCATGAGCAGTGTGGTACGATTAATAGAAAAAAATCTCAGAAAGGACAGATATTCCACACCTTACAGAATTTAACCCAGTGCTACTCAAACTATTGCACATAATAGAAAAATAAAAAAAAATAACAAATTCATTTTTGAAGCCAATATTGTCCTAATAACTAAACCTGGATAAGGACACAATATAAAAGGAAAGTGTAGGCTAATTACCTTGATGATCATAGATGCAAAAATGCTTTCAAACTGCATTCAAAAACACACTGAAAAGATCATGTATCATGATCAAGTTGGCATCTTTCCAGGAATATTAGGAAGTTTCAGCATATGAAAATTTATAAATGTAATGAAGCACATAATCAGAAGCAAGGACAAGAATCACATAATCATCTCAATAGATGCAGAAAAATCCTTTCAAAATAGCCAATATCTCATCATAATAAAAGCCCTGAAGTAAGCAAGAATAGAAGGTCAAACCTGAGCATAATAAAGGCTGTATGTGACAAAATAATAACTGATATTATACTAAATGGAGGAAAACTGAAATCAATTAATCTAAAAAAGGAATGAGACAAGTGTGACCACTATTTACACACCTGTTTTGAATTCTTCATCATAGGAACAAGGTAAGATGAACAAATAAAATGGATATGAGTGGGAAAGAAAGAAGAGAAACAACCCCTGTTATAAAATGATATTATTCTATACTTAACAGCAAGGCTCAATGATCTATACAATTAGGGGGGTTTGGGGCGGGGAAAGAGGAATAACAAAAAAATTATTAACGTCTCCTCCACAAGGCAAATCTTACTCTTAGATTGAATATATACTTCTTTAAGTGGCAGGACTGCAAAAAATCTATATAAAAAGAAAAATTATGATTTTATACACCAACCATAAACTCTGAAAAAAGAAGTCAGGAAAAGAATTTCATTCAAAATAGTCTCAACAAAATGGAACAACAAAAAAGATAACTACATTGTAAAGCTCGTTTTGGACATGACTACTTATACTTCTCGTTGTTGCATCAGGTCTGTGCAGGGGGGGGTAGGGGGGGAAAGGGGGGGAGGAGAAGGGTTGGGATTGGGGGGGAGGGGGGAGGCTGGGAAGAGATGTGAAGGGTAAACCAAAGGAGGAGGCTGCAATGCTTGGTAAGAAATGTACGCATTATCCTGCCCATGTAATTGTAACCCCTCTGTACAGTATGTTCACAAATAAAAAATAAAAAAATTAAAAAAAGATAACTACAAATAAACTTATTCTTCACAAAATGAGAAAAATTGGTCCTAAAATTCATACTCAACATGTATAGTCAAAGTAATCCAGTGTGAAAAGGGCAATGCTGGAGGTATCATAGTACCTAATTTTGAACAAGAGTCATTGTAAAAGAATCATGATATTAGAACAAAAACACATATATCCACCAAAGGAACATAGTGGGAGACTCAGAAATAAGAGAAAATAAGTAAGTACTATAGGAAAGCATAGGAAGAACATAGGCAAAGACCTTCTGCATACGACCACAATAGTTCAGGAAATAAGAGAAAAAAGCAAACAAGACTGTGTGAACATCTTCT
The DNA here is from genome assembly GCF_000151885.1 of Dipodomys ordii. NCBI lineage: Eukaryota > Metazoa > Chordata > Mammalia > Rodentia > Heteromyidae > Dipodomys > Dipodomys ordii. The sequence continues at coordinate 8,792,357 of NW_012267296.1, forward strand.
GCACAGGAAAAGAAATAACAGAATGAGGAAACAACCTATAGAATGGAGAAAATGTTTGCCAGTTATTTTTCAAACAGGGTATTAATACTCAGCATATATAAATAACACAAAAATTAAATGACAAAATTACAAATGACCTAATCAATAAATCAGGAAATTAACTAAAAGACACTTTTCAAATTAAGTACAAATGACTCTTCACTCTCTTGAGCTTTTTACTGGAATGCATTCAAAACAATATTGAGATTTTACTACCTGACTGGTTGTCATCAAGAAAACTAGCAACCAACTAGAGAGAATGTGAGGAGAAAGTTACACTTATTCACTGCATATGAAAATATAATTGGGGTATCTGCTTTGGAAATCAGGATAGATGTTACTCAAATGTAAACATTGAACTTCAATATTATCCAGCCATAGGATCTAAGTACATCTCACTGTAGAGTTATCTGTATACCCATATTTATAATGATACAGCAACCAAAATATGGAATTACCCTGAAAATCAATGAATAAAGAATTTGACTAGCCTAGTGCTGGTGGCTCAAGCTTATAATCCTAGCTATTCAGGAGGCTGAGATCTGAGGATTGCAGCCTGGGCAGCAAAGTCTTTAAGACTCCTATCTCCAATAAACTATTCAGAAAATGCCGAAGTGACACTGTATATGTCTGAGACAAGCAGAAAAGGTCCGAGAAGTTAATGTTAGGTGAAATGAACCCCAAGATAAGTATTCAAATGTTTTTTCTTTCATTCGATTATTTCTAACTTATGTATAAGATGATTTCTTTGTTGCTTTGTCCCTCCCCCACGGTGTAATCCCTGCTTTCATTGTATTTGACATTGGTATAATTTGTGGAGGGGAAGGGAAAAAACAAATCGTTTAAACAGGGATACAGGTGGGCCCATTGCAAAAATGAGATGTACAAGACGTTATGTCGAAAAATGAACTTTACATCTTTCACGGGTGTAGTGGGGTGGGGTGGCGAGGGTAGGGGTGTGGGAGATGGGAAGGGATGGGAAGGGGAAACAAAGGAGGAGGCAACAATACTTGATAAGAAATGTGCTCATTACCTTGCCCATGTTAATTGTAACCCCCCCCTATGGCATTTTCACAATAAAAAAAACCACAGAATTTTCTTGAAATAAAACAATTTTACAGAAAACACAAAAAGCTTATAACTTAAGAAGTAGAAATCTGAATGCAAGAAGTAAATGTAAATTGAAATAAAGTACATTGGGAATGAAAGATCAACTGATAGAGTAAGGAAACTCTTTGGATTCTCACTTGGAATACCAATCATTAATCTGACAGAATTTTTTCAGTATATATTTTTTATCATAATGATACTGTTCAGAGTGATTACAGTTACATGAGTAAGGTAATGCGTACATTTTCTATTGAGCATTGTTACCTCCTCCTTTGTTTTTTCCCTACCATCTCTTCCTTCCCCACCTCCCCAAGTCCTACTTCCCCCACAACGAAGTTATAAAGTTTGTTTTCAACACAGTGTCTTGTACATCTCATTGTTACAATGGGTCAACCTGTGTCCTTATTCCAGCTTTTTGTTAAACTAATTTAAACATGTATGCAATTACTCTTGAAGAAGATACTCCGTAAGAGAAACAAAACCTGGAACTTATTTAAAATCAAATTTTAGAGATCACTTACTGAAGTAGTAGTTAAATCTTAATAAGATTGTGTTTTAATTTGCTCTACTACATTCCTTATTTTTCTGTTCCATAAATCCTAACACATGAATAAATTTGAATCAAAAGGGTATATCTTAGTGTATCATACTAACAGTATTGAAAACATAATGATGATGGTTAAATTCATATCACATGAAATGGACTTTAAGATATAAAATGTATTAGAGATAACTAAGAACACTTGACAGTAATAAATGGGTCAAATCATTAAGAATGAAAAATTATAAACATATGTGAGTCTGTCATTGTTTGCAACTTATTACCCAAATTATATTTTTTACTGCATTTCTATTTTCTAATACATCCCAAAGTAATTTTAAATGGAGATACCATTCTTAAAGCAATAATTTATTGTGAACACTGATATAATGGACATGGGTATGCAGGTAGTAGTCTTGTATATTGATTGACATTCCTTTTGATATATGTCCAAGAACAGTATAGAACAACCATAATGTTAGTTTATTATTTTAGATGCTTCCATGATGATTTCTATAGTGGTTGTACAGATTCATATTCCTACCAACAATAAGTAAGTGTTCCTCCCTCCCCCAATTCTTTTCAGCATTTTTGTTTGTTTCTTTTCTTGATGATGGGCATTCTGACTGTAAAGAGAAGGAACCATAGTACAGTTTTGATTTTCATTTCATTTGCAGCTAAGGATGTTGAATGCTTCTTCATGTATCCATTACTCGTTTGTATTTGTTCTGACAACTGTTCAATTTGATTTCCCATTTGTAAGGTTATTTGTTCTTTTATTGTTCAACTTCTTTAGCTCTCTGAATATTGCAGATATTAAGCTTTGCTGAGTAATGATTTTTCTCCTATTCTGTGTTGATTCTTGGTTTGAGAAGCTACTACTTTTTGCTCTGCAGAAATTTCAAATGAGGGGCTGGGGGTTTAGTCCAGTGGAAGGGTGCCCAACCGGCACACGCAAGGCCCTGGGTTTGGTCCTCAGCCCTGGAAAAAAAAAGAAATTTCAAATGATTTTTATTAATATACATTAGTTATGCAAGGAGGTGTATTGAGACATTTCTATATATATGGTATATCCTGATTAAACTCACCCTAACACTGTCCCACACTCCTGTCCCCTACAATTTCAACAGGTTTCACTGCTCTATTTTAATACATGTAGACGAAATTCTTTGGGCATTTTTACCCTCATTCTTCCTCTCTGTTCTTCCTTTCCTCTCCCAGGATATCCCCTACGGAGCCTCTTTTACCTTCCTGTCATTCATTTTGTAGTATGCATTTAATTTGATGAAATACCATTTGTCATTCTTGCTCATATTGTCTGTGTAATTAGTCATACTCTCAAAATAATTACCTGTGCTTATATATTCCACTGTTTCCCCTAAGATTCTCTGTAGTAATTTCTGAGTTACCAATCTTATCTTAAGATCTTTCATCGAATTGGATTTTATTTGTGTACAGAGTGAGAAATAGAGGTCCAATTTCAGTGTTCTACATGTAGATAACTAGTTTTCCCAGCACCATTTCTTGAAGATATTCTCTTTTCTCCAGTGAATATTTATGGCCCTTCTATCAAAAAACAATTAAGTGCAGGGCTGGGAAGCTGGCTCAGTGGTAGAGTGCTTGCCTTGCATGCATGAGGCCCTGGGTTTGATTCCGCAGCACCACATAAGCAAAAAGAAAAAGCCCAGAAGTGGTGCTGTGGCTCAAGTGGTAGAGCACTAGCCTTGAGCTGAAGAGCTGAGGGACAGCCTCCAGGCCCAGAGTTCAGGCCCCACGACCGCCCCCCCCAAAAAAACACAATTAAGTGCAATTGTGTGGGTATATATTTATGTCTTATATTCCATTAGTATTTTCATTTGATAATGTGCTAGTACAATACTGCTTTTTAAAAAAAATTGTGGCTGTGTAATATAATTTGAAGTCAACTATTGCAACAAATAAGTGAATAAAGAGTATAGAAGACAAATATCATGGATTATTACACAGGCATAAAGAAAAATGAACTTATGTCACTTTCAGAAAAGTGGGTGGACAGGTGGACCTGTTGCAACAATGAGAAGTACAAGTTGTCATGTCAAAAACAAACTTTACAACATGGGGGGGGGAGGTTTGGTTGGGGGGGAGAGAGGATGGGAAGGGATGGGAAGGGTAAACAAAGGAGGAGGCTACAATGCTTGATAAGAAATGAACTCACTATCTTGCCCATGTAATTGTAACCCCTCTGTACAGTATTTTCACAATAAAAAAATTATTTTGAAAAAAACAAACAAAAAAAAAGAAAAGAAAAGTGAGTGGAACCAAATATCATGTTGAGCAAGATTAGCCAAGCTCAAAGATAAAATGTATTTCCAGGAAGTGGGGCTGTGGCTCAAGTGGTAGCATGCTTGCCTTAAGCTGAAGAGCTGAGGGACAGCGCTCAGGCACAGAGTTCAAGGGCCACGTTCAACCCAAAAAAAATCTAATTCGGGGCTAGGAAGATGGCTCAGTGGTAGAGCGCTTGCCTTGCATGCCTGAGGCCCTGGGGTCGATTCCTCAGCACCACATAAGCAAAAAGAAAAAAGCCGGAAGTGGCTCTGTGGTCCAGGCCCAGAGTTCAGACCACACGACGAGACCCCCCCACAAAAATAAATAAATAAATATATATATATATATATATATATATTTCCATTTGTGGAATTTGGACCTAAAAGTTAAACATATGTGTAGATATATAATGCATTCACATGCACACATATATACATACATATATGGCATGAGTTAATCTGAGAATGCTTGGAGGAGGAAGTAAAAGCAAAAGAAGGAAAAAGAATGGTGGAGGATGAATAATATGAAAATACATTGTGCCTATGTATGAAGAGGGCAAAAGGAAGCTTACTAAAAGCAGTTTATAAATAGGGGGTTAGAGAATGAGAAAACAGAGAGCAATATAGGAAACAGAGAGCAATATAAGAAGTTAATCTGAATAAATGTTAACATATGCATGTGTTAAATACCATCACAAAACCTTTTGTATATTAATAATAATATAGACGTAAAATGAAAAAAATTAATGATAGGAAACTGAAACAGCCTCTGCTAGGGGCAAGGTGAATGAAAATGGCAAAGGAAGGTGAATATGGTTGAAGTACTTTATATGCATGCATTAAAATAGAACTATGAAAGAAAAAAGAAATAACCCTATAGTACATAAAAACAACACCAACAAAGAGAAACCTCTTGTGTCCATATTTTGGAGTTCATTTCGCTTAGCGTCTTCTTATATGGTCAAGCGTACGTAGCTATTGAGCTATTGTGAACTTCTCCTAGCACTATCCTAGAGATAGACTAAGTATTACAAATGAGGGGAACCATGAAATCTATGAAGTTATATTTATTTTCCCCCTATGTTTTATCCCTTGTTGTCACTCTATTTGATTTCGGTAATCTGTGTATTGTATATACGTTTATCTGAATTAGGGAAAGGAAGGGGAACAACGAAGTGATGAGACAAAGGACAAAGTGGGAACCAATGTAACAACAATACTCACAAGACAATATGTTGGAAATGAACTTTACAACTTGGCAGGGAGTGTTGGGAGGAAGGGAAAATGGGAGATAAATGTGGGAGGGGAAACAATGTTTAACAAGAAATGTACTATCTTACATATGTAATTATAACACCTCTGTACATCACCTTGACAATAAAATTAAAAACTAAAAAGTAAACTAGAACAATGAAATTTGAAATTATTCTTAGATGGAAGAGGGATGATGAAAATAAGTAATGGAAATACTTTATGTGCATGAATGAAAATAGAACAATGAAACCTGCTGAAATTGTTTTTAGAAGGGACAATGTGGAAGAGAAAAGTGATGGAGGGGGCGAGTTTGAGCAGAGTGTATATTATGCACAAATGCAATTACCATAATGAAACACTCAACTAATATATACTGCAAATGGTCTTTACATATAAAGAAGACATAATATAATTAGCATGAGGTCAAAGAAATGGGACTTAATTTCATCTTTGTATTGTTTTCTAAGAAAAATAATGGAGACGTGTTTTAAATACGAGCTGCCCCTCAGAGGCTGGTGTGTTGAAAATTTGATCTCCAGCTAGTGTTGCTCATGGAAGGTTGTGGAAGCTTAACTAGAGAACATGAGACATCAGAATATGGCTATTGTCCTAGCAACCAGGATACTGCTTGAGATGTAAGATGTCTTTGACATCATCTATTTATTGGTTTATCTGTAGGCATGCAGAATCAAAGAATTCTGTGTCTCTATGGGCACTTCAACCTAGATTCAAAAGGAAGGCTCAGAGGCCAGGCAATGTGTAGCAGGGTCTGATTCCTTACGGGAATCTCATTAGACGATAGATAATATGTGAATGAGAAGGTAAAGCCTAAGCTGAAATAGAGAGGCCAGGATGATGGTGATACCAAGAATGTAGAACTGTGGTTGGAAATAACCACAGGCAATGTCCAAGACAGAAGCTCTGTGTGCCAGAAATGGCAAGGCCATAGTGGTAAGGATGGCAAAGGCATTTGGAGTTTAAATCATACTTCTGTGTGCCTCACATGCTGGACATGATTTGGGGATACAGGCTGTTTTTCCTGAAGAGAAAAGTGGCAGTAAATGTTTTGGGGATGTCAATCTGATTAAAATAATGTATATCCAATGTGTGAGACACTTCAGAACAATTAAGATATATTCCAAAAAATGAATGACAGGAGCTGTCATTCAGGGACTTTGTGTGACATGAGCATTAGTAGAAGGTGGAGAATGTGACAAAAGGTGAATGTGGCCAAAACATTTTATGTGACAATATAACAATGACAATGACACAAGTAAGGAAGGAGATAAGGACGAGTGATGGAGAGAGTGTGTAATCAAGGTACATTGTGTGTATATATGAACACATGAAAGTGAAATTTCCACGTACAACTAATTAATGCTAATAAAATAATGGGAAAAAGATAACCCTAATTATTTTGAATTATGAGATGGTGATAAAACGTTGGGGCCCAAGTCTAGAATGTTATGTTATAATAAGAGAAGTTCCCCACAGGCTCAAGTATTAACATTTGGTTTCCAGCAAAGTGGTGCTGTTTTAATTTTCTAGAATGTTAAGTAGAAACTGGGTAACTAGAAGTCTGGCTGGTCTCCATATACTTGCTACTTGATATGTCTGTCTCTCTGTCTCTCTCTCTGTCTCTCTGTCTCTGTCTCTCTCTGTCTCTCTGTCTCTGTCTCTGTCTCTCTCTCTCAATTTTTCATTCCTTATGCTCCAGCCAACATGTTCTTCTGCCTTGTTTTGATTTCAACATAAATACATCCAACAACTATGGAGTAAAATCTCTTAGATTATGGTGCAGAATAACCATTTCTTCCCTTACCGTGTTCTTTTTTTGTGCTGGTATGGGGGCTTGAACTCTGGGTCTGGGTACTTCCCCTTAGATTTTATGCTCCAGGCTGTTGCTCTATCACTAGATCCACAGCTCTGCTTCCAGCTTTTTGTTGTTATTTGGAGATGAGTCTCTCAAACTTTTTCTGCTCAGGCTGGCTTCAAACCTGGATCAACTGAGCTCAGCCTCCTGAGTAGCTAGGAATATAGGCATGAGCTATCAGTGCCAAGCTTTCTTAACTTCTTTTACTCGGCTGTTTTGTAACAGTGATGAAAAGGATTGACAGCACAGACAATGTGGATACTATGAAAGATGTCCATCTAGAATTTGAGGAGAAAGTCCTGCATCAATACATTTCTTTAGAACAAACAAAAATTAGTAATGTCTTGATCTCAACATTCTAGCCCCCAAAACTGTTTGCAACACTTTATTTTAGTAGCACTAGTAAACTAACACATCTAACTACAGTGATACAAAAATGTATAAAAAATGGTCAAGTAAAAGACAATTCAACAATAAGGAAGTAATCAACAATAATAAAGAAAGACAAATAAAGCTAAATCGCATTTCCTGATTACATATAAAAATGAAATAGAAAATGAACAAATGAATGATACACATTTTTAAAAGAAGTACATGTCCCGTAAATACAAGAAAGAATATTCAATGTCCTAAATAATTAGGGAAATGCAATCAAAACTGTACTCCAGTGAGAATGGATATCATTTTGAAAATAAACAGCAAACTACTGCCAAAGATACAAAGGATAAAAGAACCATTTAGTCAATCACTATGAAAATAGGCATGGAGTTTACATAATGAAAAATTAGAACTTCTATATGATCTACCCATGAATTTCTGGATATATCCCCAAATAATCATGGTCATGTTATAAAGATATGTGAATTTGTATGTTTATCATGGCACTATTAACACTAGCCAAATTATGGGATCTTCCAGAGTGAATGTACTTTAAACAAAGTGGTACATAGGTATAATTATTACTCAGTCACAGAAAAATAAAATGATGTTGCTTACAGAAAACTGAATAGAGACCCATTGTAACAATGAGATGTACAAGACACTATGTTGAAAACAAACTTTACAACTTGGGGATGGGGAGGACTTGGAGAGGTGGGGGAAAAATAGATGATAGGGGAAAAACAATGGAGGCAGTAACAATGCTGAATAGGAAATGTACTCATTACTTACTCATGTAACTGAAACCACTCTGTACAGTATTTTTTTCAATATAAACATAGATACAAAACACTGAATAGCACTTGTGATCATCATATAAGTAAAATAAGGCAAATTCACAGAAAAGTATTAGATAATTGTTCTCATATGTGGAATCTAAGGAAATGAAAAAAGGATATGAATGGAAGAATGTGTGCTAGGGATGTGAAAGGAGAAAAGAAAGGAGGAATGGGTAAAGGAGAACAAGAAAGTAAAAGGGGTGTTCAATGTAATCAAATATATGAAAATATCATAAAGAAACTATTTTGAATAATTAATATACACTAATAATAAAACATGTCATAATACACTCAACAATTATTTGGCCAAAAGTCATCAGGAATACATATCAAGTGGAAGTATTTTTCCCCATTTAATACTATTTAAAAAATAATATGCATATACAGAAAAGAAAAAATTGAATTATTTATACCACATTCATAAAACAACTAAAAATTGGTTGAGTACTTAAATGGACTGTATTATCTAAAACTATAAAATGTATAGGAATATAGGGGGGCAAATAATAGGATATTGGTCATGCAAATAGTTTTTTGTATTTGTTTTTTGTTGTAACAATACCGTACAGAAGGGGTTCCAGTTACATGAGTAAGATAATGAGGACATTTCCTATCCAGCATTGTTACCTCCTCCTTTGTTTTCCCCCTCTCATCCTTTCCCTCCTCACCTCCCCAACTCCTCCCTCCCCCCCAAAGTTGTAAAGTTCATTTAAAACATAGTGTCTTGAACATCTCATTGTTACAATGGGTCAACCTATGCCCTTACTTCAGAATTTTGTTATTTCCATTCCCCTCCCGAAATTAGAAAAATGTACAAGATCCAGAGCACCAGAATCAAATACAGTGAAAACAGGGGTTATACCATGGGGGAAGAACATACAAAAGAAACAAAAAATCACACGGTACATTATAAATACATTAAAATTGACAATAACAAAGATAAAATCACTTGAGTATCTTGGGGTTCATTTCACTTAGCATCATCTAATATGGTCATATGTACATAGCTTTTGAGCTTTGTTGCTTGTCCTAGACATATACTAGTTATTGCAAATAAGGGAAACCATTGGACCTATGTTTCTTTGGACCTGGCTTACTTCACTTGTTTTAGTTTGGGCATGTCGATATTTGCTAGAAATCTGTCCATTTCTTCCAGATTCTCAAACTTATTACCATAAAGGTTTGAGAAGTATTCCCTTGTTATGTTCTGAATCTTGCTGGTTTCTGTGATGATGTTTCCATTCTCATCTCTGAGTTTGTTATTTGGGTGTGTTCACTTCTTTTTCTTTTTCTTTTGGTACATTTTTTTTGGAAAAATGTTGTACAGAGGGGTTACAGTTACATGAGCAAGGTAATGAGTACATTTCCTACTGAACATTGCTGCCTCCTCCTTTGTTTTCCTGCTACCATCCCTTCCCTCCCACTTCCACAACTACCCCCACATGCCAAAGTTGTAAAGTTCGTTTTCAACATAGTGTTTTGTACATCTCATTGTTACAATGGGTCAACCTGTATCCTTATTTAAGCATTTTTCCCTTCCCCTCCCCGAATTAGAGAACTGTATATACAAGATGTAGATTGGCTAAGGGTAGGTTAATTTTGTTAAGTTTTTCGAAGAACCAACTCTTTGTTTTGTTGATTCAATCTATGGTATTTTTGGACTCTAATTCATTTAATTCTGTTTTATTTTAGTTACTTCTTTCCATCTACTGGATTGGAGTTTAGCTTGTTGTTTTTCAAAGAGCTTCAGGTGCCTCATTAAAATTTTGGTTTCAGATCTCTACAATTTGATGATGCAGGAAATCAGAAATATAAAATTGCCTCTGATAAGGCCTTTGCTGTGTCCCAGAGGAGCTGGTAATTTGTTTGTTAATTTTTGATAAATATCATAAACATTTGAATTTCATTTCTAATCTCTTCCATGACCTACTGGTGGTTCAACAGTGTGTTGTTCAGCCTTCACGTGTTACAGGACTTTCTTTGGTGTCTTTTGGTGTTGAGTTCTAATTTGATTCCCTTGTGGTCTGAGAGAATGCACGTCATGATTTCAATGTTTCTGAATTTGGATAAATTTGCTTTGTGACCTAAAATGTGGTCTATTTTGGAGAATGTTCCATGTGATTCTTAGAAGAATATGTATTCTGATGCTGCTGGGTGAAATATTCAATGTATGTCTGTTAAGTCTAGTTGATCTATGAATTTGTTTAGATACAAGTTTTCTCTGTTGAGTTTTTGTCAGGTTGATTTATCCAGCAGTGATAGTGGTGTGTTAAAGTCCCCAACAATTAATGTCTTTGGATCTATGTGTGATTTTAGAGAAAGTAGTATTTCTTGGATAAATATGGGTGCTCTGTTGTGTTTGGTGAATAGATATTTAGAATTGTAATATCCTCCTAAAGGAGTGATCCCTTAATTAGTATGTAATGACCTTCATCTCTTCTCACTAATTTTAATTTGAAATAGATTTCATCAGATATTAGGATTACAACTCTCCCCTATTTATGGGGGCCGTTTGCTTGATAGATTTTATTCCAGCCTTCCACTTTCAGAATATGTTAGCTTCTGTGGGCAAGTTATGTCTCTTGAAGGACGCAAATAGAAGGATGTTGCTTTTGTTGTTGGTGGTGGTGGTGGTCGTGGGGCTTGAATTCTGGGCTTGGGCACTGTTCCTGTGCTCTTCAACTCAAGGCCACTTGAGCCACAGCACCATTTCTGGTTTTCTAATGATTTATTGGAGATAAGAGTCTCACGGACTTTCTTGCCCAGGCCTGCTTTGAACCGTGATCCTCAGATCTCAGCCTCCTGAGTAGGTAGGATTACAGGTATGAGCCACCGGCACCTAGCTAGGATGTTGCTTTTTGATCCAACTAGACAGTCTATGTCCCTTAATTGGAGAGTTAAGTCCGTTAATATTGAGAGTTAGGACAGAGGTTTTTTGTAGTTCCTGCCATGTAATCTACTTTGGGGGGGGAGGGGGAGCTGTGCCAGCTCGGTTCGTCTTATGATTCTTCGAATCTCTGTTTGGAGCGGTTTCTTGGCCTTTATCGTGCTCTTGTTGGTTTTCTATGTGTAGGGCATTTTTAAGTATCTTTTGTAGGGCTGGTTTAGTGGAGATAAAGCATTTCAATTTATCTTTGCTGTGGAAAGTTTTTAGTTTTCCTTCCATTATGAGGATATTTTAGCTGGGTACAGCATTCTTGGTTGATAGTTGTTTATGTTTTGGACATGGCATACATAATTCCAGTTTCTTCTTGCTTTCATTGTCTCTGCTGAGAAATCTGAAGTTATTCTGACTAGTTTCCCTTTATAGTTGATTTATCTTTTCTTCCTGAACAGCATTAAGGATCTTTTCCTTGGTCTCAATTGATCCTTTGGGGATTACCATATGACAATGGGATGTCTTGTCTTGGATATCTAAGGCTTTTTGTATCTGAATGGACCTATCTTTTTGCAGATTTGGGAAGCTCTCTCCTAGGATGCTGTTAAATAAATTTTCTAGACCTTTCACTTTTGTCTCTAAGCCCTCCTCTACCCCATTAGCCTTCAACTAGGCCTTTTGATGATGTTTTCTAAATATTGAATAGATCTATCATATTTCTTGGATTTGTCTTGAATACTTGTCTGTTCTTTATCTATAATGTCTAGGCTGTCTTCAATTCCAGAGATTCAATTTTCTGCATTGTCTAACCTACTGTCAAGACATTCTACTTTTTTATTTCCTTTCCTTCTAATTGGTCAGATTTGATGGCTTCAAATACTTCGTTGGAGCTTTGTTTTAGATCTTGTATGGACTTCTTTGCCTCCTTAATTCACTGTTCATTCTCAAATCCCTTAGTTGATTGGTTAGAGTTTCATTGGAGTTCCTTTCCTTCTTTTGGTCTTCATTCAGCATTCCCTTTGTTATCTCCATGGATTCCTCTGGCTTTCTGTTTGTCAATTCTATGAATGCCTTTATTCATCTTTCTTTATTCTTATCCTGCTCACGCAATTCTTATATTAATTTTTGATTTGCATCCTTCTGCTTACAAAATCCCTGTATTAATCTTTGGTTAGCCTCATCAGGCTCATGTGTTTCCCTATCATGCTCACATAGAGACCTTTGAAAGCTTTCAATCTTTTCATTCAGCATGTTCACAAACAGTGTTTGTAGAGCATCTTGGGAACTCTCCTCTGGATTACTCATTAACTTCTTTGTTGCCTGATTATCATGAGTAGGATTTGAGATACCTGGTCTTGCCATTTTTCTTGTTTTTCTTGCTTGTTCTGCCTTTTTGGGTGTGAAAGAAAAAACACTTCCATACGAGAACACTATTTTAAGGCAAGCATCACCCAGAGCCCTGTTACACAGAGTGTTGCAGTCAAAATCAGTACAAATGCAATCTTGTTCACATATACAATCTAGTTCAACAAGAAACTGCTATGGATCAATGGTCCAAGAAAGTCAACGAGGGAGTCAGTAGACTAGAAATTAATAGGCTTATGGAGAATTGTGGGGGAAAATATTATTAGAGGAATGTGGGGAGGGAAAAGGAGAGAGCGAATTTAACCTAGACCTAAATTCAGAGAGGAATAAGACAGAAGGATAAGAGGAGAGAGATAGAGAAAAAAAGGAAAGATTAAAAAACTTTTTAAATGAAACACTTAAAAATTGTATAAGTATAAAGTAATAATTCTACAATTAAAGGCGTTAAGGCTGAGAGTTTGTGAATTGAATATGTACACAATAAAGGATAATATATAATCAAAAATGAGTATATATCTGGGGTTGAAAAGAAGAGCAATTAAGTCACACAAAATCAAAACAAAAAAAAAAAGCCCAAAAAGACCAAAAGGGCAAAAACGTTAAAAATAAAGAAGTAAAAAAACCACACACACCTGAAATAAAAATGATGGAAAAAAAAGAATACAATTAATCTTTTTTGAAAATTAGGTTAAAAAAAGAGCATTTCTAGTTTTTTTTGGAGGGTGGGGATGGAGAATCTTGTGTCTCCCCTGTTTCGGTTTCCAATCTCTTGGTGAAGTCTCTGGTTTGATTGTGTTGTTTGGTTTTCCTGTGGCTTGATTGGTTTCTTAAATCAGTTTGAGCAGACAGAAAAATCTCTGCCTTACCAGGGAGTTTATGTCCCTCCTCCCAGGCTACTTCAGTGGGAGGGAGATCTCTACTTTGAGTATCAGAACAGAGGGAGATGGCTGTTTCCTCTTGCTTTGAGAAGTTGTGATGGCACTAGGTTGTTGGTTGAGTTGAGTCCTGTCAGCAATAAGTAGCTTTTCTCTGAGGGGCTAGCTCCTAAGACATTCACACAGCCCAGCCTGGATCCATTCCCAGGATTTATGTTTACTGAGTTTCAATTGTTGTTTTTTTGTTTTGTTAAGTTTTTTTGTCGATCGTGAGGCTTGAACTCTGGGCTTGGGAGCTGTCCCTCAGCTCTTCAGCTCAAGGAGAGCACTCTACCACTTGAGCCACAGTGCCACTTCCATGTTTCTAGTGGTTTATTGGAGATTAAGAGTCTCGTGGACTTTCCTGCCTGTCTGGCTTTGAAGTGTGATCCTCAGATCTCAGCCTCCTGAGTAGCTAGGATTACAAGTGTGAGCCACCAGCACCCTTCAATTGTTTTACTCCTCCTGCTGCTGGGTCTGCTGCCTATACTGCAGTGGGGAGGGGCAGTCTCTGGCTCTGTTTACCCAGTGACAAAAGTCACTCCTCTGTGGGTGGAGCTACTCTGCCTAGGAAGGGCAACTTTCTCTGTGTGTGGCTGAGCCCCGCAGGCCAGGTTCATTTGGCCTGTTGTATGGCTCTTATTGTCTTCTTCCAAGGCCTGAGTTATGTGCTAGCTGCTCTGACTGGGACTTTGTCATTATCAAAGTTGGAGTTCTTTTCTGGTGGTTGGGGAGGAGCTACCTACCACAGCTTCTCAGTGAAGAGTGAGGATGTCTTGGGTATGTTCACACCTTTCCCTTGTTTCTGGGCAGTCCACGGTCTGAAACCCTCTGTGTTCAGCAGATTGAAGATTTCTGCTCCTTGTCAGTCCTTGCTGGTGGTGAGTAGAATCCACTTGCACACCACCACTGGCACCTTAGTCCCAGGCTCTCTCTGTTGATATGGTGGCCACTGCCATGGACACTGGCAAGTGCTCAATTCTGTCTCAACCAAGCTGCCTGAGATTTTCCTCTCTGACCAAACTCTGTACAATGATGGCACACTTGGTGTGACTCTCTAGCCTTGGACTTTCACTGGAACACTAAAACAGATTTCTATACAATAGCTTGCTTCTCCTCCACCATCTTTCTCCTGACCAATTTTTGATGTGGAATCAAGTTCCAGGTAACAGAAGTAAAACAATAACTAGGATTCTAGAAAATGACAAGTTTTCGCAAATAGAGCTAGTTGTGGTGGTTCACTCATGTAATCTCAGCTACTCAGTAACGTATAGACAGTGGGAAAGTTAGTTCTAGGTCAACTTGGCTGACATTAACAAAATTTTTCTCAAAATGTGAAAATACAAGTGTTAAGAACATGGTTCAAATGGTAAATCCCTTACCAGGATGCATGAGGCTGTTGGTTAAAACCTAGTATTGTGTGGGGGTAAAAAAAAACCATGTTTCTGCATAAGAATGGAAACAATCACAAAATGAATGAAAAAAATAGCTGCAATGGAATGATAGAAAATAGTTGGAACCCACATTTATAACAACTTTTTTATAATTTTTATTGTCATTAAGTGATTACATAAATTTCACAGTATTGTGATATAGTGATACTTAAAGTCACACATGCATTCTAACCTTCATGAGGCAAATTGTCATTATCATGGTCAATGAGCTTTGACAATATGACTATTTCTTCCACATAAGGTGATATGTACATTACTTTTCTTTTGCTTAGTGTAAGCTGTTCCTTCTTTTCCTCTCATTCCTTCCCTCCCCTCCCTGCCCTTGAGTTGCTTAGCTCATTTTCATCAACGTCCAGTGTAGCTTAGGGGCACCTCTGTTGTATGTTTTACCATTTCCCTCTGTTTCTGTATACTCCTCCCAGCGCCTGTCAGATGTGTATATATATACCATATACGTGGTCAAGAACATAGGGTCATTTAGTAATGATAGGACAAGATGAGTGGAGGTCCTTTGTTTCTTGAGTCCTGTTTATTTTGTCATATCTCCTTGCAGTTTGGATTTAACATCCACTTATCAGGGAGACCGTGTGCATTTGTCTCTGATGCTGTCTTACGACACTCAAAAGGGTTTTTCCCTAGTTTCATCCATTTCCCTGCAAATGCCATTATTTTATCCTTTCTAATGGCTGTGTAATATCAATTATATATAGGTACCACAATTTTTGGTTCCATTCATCTTTAGTGGGGCAACTGGATTGTTTCCGTATGTTGGCTACTGTGAATAGTGCTGCAATGAACATGGAGGTACATGTGTCCTTGTATCCTGGTTCCTGTTGTTCAGGGTACATGCCTAAAAGTGGTATGGCTGTATCATAGGGGAGGTCTATATTTAGCTTTCTGAGGTACCGCCAGACTGTTTTCCAAAGTGGTTCTATTAGTGTATATTCCCACCAGCAGTGCAATAGGGTTCCTCTTTCTCCACATCCCCTCCAGCATTTGCTGTTGGCTGAATTTAGGATGCAGGCCATTCTGACTGGGGTAAAGTGGTATCTCAGTGTTGTCTTTATTTGCACTTCCTTTACAACCTGGGATGGTGAACATTTACTCATGTGATTTTTTGCCATTTATATATCTTCTGAGAAGTCTATCTTTAGTTCCCTTGCCCATTTAGTAATTAGTTTGTTATTTTGGGGAGAGATTAGTTTCTTGAGTTCCCTATATAAAATGGAAATTAGAACCCTATCTGATACTTTGCTGGTAAATATTTTTTCCCAATTAGATGGCTATCTTTCTAGTTTAGTTGTTATGTCTTTAGCTGTGCAGAAACATTTTATCTTAATATAGTACCATTTGTCCAGTCTCTCTCCAATTTGTTGTGACCCTGGGACTCTGTTCAGGAAATTCCTGCCTGTACGTATAAGTTTGTGTCTCTCCGACTCTGTCCTGCAGTAGTTTTAGAGTTTCAGGTTTGATGTTACAGTCTTTAATCCATGTTGAGGTGATGTTACTGCATGGTGAAAGGTTGGGGTCCACTTCTAGTTTTCTGCATGTGGCCGCCCAGTTTTCCCAGCACCAATGTTGAAGATTATATGCTTCTTTTACTGTATGTCTTTTGGTTCCTTTGTCAAATATCAGTTGACTGTAAGCATGCAGTTTTATTTCTGCATCTTCTAATCTATTCCTTTGGTCTTCCGGTAGGTTTATGTGCCAATACCACACTGTCTTTGTTATTATGGCTCTGTGGTAGAGCTTGAAATCCAATATCATGATCCCTCCCATGTTGTTTCTTTTGCCTAGAATTGCTTTGGTTATTCTAGGTCTTTTGTTGTTCCACATGAATTTTTGGATTGTTTTCTCCATTTAAGTAAGTATGACATTGGGATTTTAATGGGAATTACATTGAACTTGTATATCAATTTTGGCAGAATTGCCATTTTCAATATATTGTCTGCCTACCAAAGAACATGGAAGACCTTTCCATTTCCTTCTGCCCTAGATGATTTCTTTCTTTAAGTTTTTATAATTTTCATTAAATAGTTCCTTTACATCTTTGGCTAGGTTAATTCCTAAATATTTTATTTTCTTTGAGGCTATTGTGAATGGGTTGTTTCTTTGATTTCCCTTTCTGCTTGTATATTGTTGGTGTACAAAAAGGCAACTGATTAATTTTGTGCCCTGCTCTTTGCCGAAGTGGATAATAAATTCTAAGAGTTTAGGGGTGGAGTTTTGGAGATCACTAAAGTATAATATCACATAATCTGCAAAAAGGGATAGTTTTACTTCTTCCTTCCTTATGCAGATCTCTTTAACATCTTTTTCTTGCCTTATTGCTCTGGCTAAGGATTCCAGAACTATATTGAAGAGGAGTGGAAAGTGTGGGCATCCTTGCCTTGTTCCTGTTTTTAGGAGAATTGGTTGTAATTTTTTACCATTAAGTATAATATTGTTTTATTGGTCTGTCATATATGGTTATTATTGTTTTAAGGAATGCTCCTTATATTACTGTTTTCTCCAGAGCTTTTAACATACATGATATTATATTTTATCAAAAGACTTTTCAGCTTCAAAGGAGATAATCATGTGGTTCTTGACCTTGGTTCTGTTGATGTGATAGATTCATGATCAACATTTGTTGATTTACATATGGTAAATCATCCCTGCATCTCTGGGATGAAGCCGACTTGATTGTAATGTATGATTTTTTAAAATATTTTTCTGGATTATGGTAAAAATTTTATTGAGGAGCTTTACATCTGTGTTCATCAAGGAGATTTGCCTATAGTTTTTTTTTTTTATCGTTGTTGTTGTTGGGTCTTTGCCTGGTTTGGGGATAAGTGTGATACTGGCTTCATAGAATGAGTTTTGGATTGTTCCCTCTATTTCTATTTCTTGGAAGAGCTTGGAGAGTACAGGTATTAGTTCCTCTTTAAAGGTCTTATAAAATTCCGAAGTGAATCCATCTGGTCCTCGGCTTTTCCTTGTTGGAAGACTTCTGATTGCTTCCTCTATCTCATTGTAAGTTACGGGCTTATTTATTTCTTTTTGGTCTAGTTTCAGCAATTTGTATTTCTCTAAAAATTCATCCATTTCTGCTACGTTTTCTTTCCTTAGAGAGTACAGATTCTGGCAATATTTCTTTCTAATTGTTTGGATATCTTGAGTATTTGTTGTAATTTTTCCGTGGCAGTCCTGATCTTATTGATTTGGTTCTCCTCTCTTCTTTTTTAATCTTTCCAGAAGTCCATCAGTCTTCTGGCAGACAATCACTGTGATTCTGGGGTCTCCGGCAGCCGGGGGCCTGGCTCTTGGGCAGTTTGGTGCGGAGCTGTGCTGCCAGCAAAGGGTGGGGGAAGGGTCTTCATGCATTTCTGTCTTTATGTACTTTTTTCCTTTTCTTTTTTTCACCTCTTTGTTTTTCTCTGGGTGTTCGCCTTTTTGCTGTTGTCCGTCTCTTGGGGAAACTGAGCATTGGAACTTGAACTCTGTATTTGGTTGGAGAGAGTTGTGGTGTGTCCCTACTGTTCTGTCGCCATCTTAGCACCCCCCCACCCCCGACAGCAACAGTTTTTTAAAGATTTATTTTATTGTAAAGATGCTGTACCGAGGGGGTACAGTTACACGAGTAAGGTAAGGAGTACATTTCTTGTTGAGCATTGTTACCCTGTTCTTTGTTTTTCTCCTACTATCTCTTCCCTCCCCCACCTCCCTCTGGAAGTTGTAAAGTTCATTTCCAACACAGTGTCTTGTGAGTATCATTGTTGCAAGGGGTCATCTTGTACCCTTGTTTCAGCATTTTGTTATTCCCTTTCCCCTCTCCAAATTAGAGAAATGTATATATACGATGCAGGATATCGGGCTGGGAAGGTGGCTCAGTGGTAGAGCGCTTGCTTTGCATGCCTGAGGCTCTGGGTTCGATTCCTCAGCACCACATAAGCAAAAAGAAAAAAAGCCAGAAGTGGCGCTGTGGCTCAAGTGGTAGAGCACTGGCCTTGTGCTGAGGAGCTGAGGGACACTGCCCAGGCCCAGAGTTCAGGCCCCACAACCGGACCCCCCCTCAATAAAAAGATGCAGGGTACCTAATTCAAATACAGTGACAACAAGGAATATACCATAAGGGAAGAACATACAAGAGAAAAAAATAATTGCATAGTACACTAAAAACAACCTAGGGCAGCTCTATGTGTAGCCTTTTGAGGAACCTCCGTACTGCTTTCCAAAGGGGTTGAACAAGTTTACACTCATCAGTGCAGTAACCGACCCTTTTGCCCATATACCCTCCAGCATCTGTTGTTATTAGATTTCTTGATTACAGCCATTCTGGCTGGGATGAGATAGAATCTCAGTGCCTTTCTTTTATGGCCAGAGAAGTTGAGAATTTCTTCATGTATCTATTGGCCGTTCTTATTTCCTCTTCAGAGAAGTCACTCTTTAAGTCTTTAGCTCACTTATTAATGGGGTAGTGTTTCTTTGAGGATTTGCTTTGGGGGGATTTAATTTTTGTGTTCTAAGTATATTTTAGGTATGAGGCTCTTGTCTGTTGTAGGGCTAGTAAAGATGTTCTCCCAATCCATGGGATTTCTATTGATCTTGCTAGCTATGTACTTTGCCTTGCAGAAGCTCTGTAGTTTAATGCAATCCCATTTGTCCAACCTTTCTTAATTTGTTGTTTTTCTGGGTCTTTATTAGGAAATTTTCAGCCTGTACCAGGGAGCCTTAGAGTTTGTCCTATTCCTTCCTGTAATGTTTTCAGAGACTTTGATCCATTTGGACCCAGCAGTCCCATTTCTGGGAATTTATCTCAGTGATTACCAACAAAGCCAAACTAAAGCTCCCAGTACAACTATGTTTGTTGCAGTATTATACACCATAGCTAAGATATGGAACCAACCCAGATGCCCCTCAGTAGATGAATGGATCAAGAAAATGAAAAAATATATACTGTACACACACACACACACACACACACACACACACACACACACACAATGGAATTCTATGCTTCCATCAGAAAGAATGACACTACCCCATTAGGAAATGGAAAAACTTGGAAAAAAAAACATATTAAGTAAAGTGAGCCAGACCCAAAGTAATATAGGGCCCATGGTTTCCCTTATTTACAATAATTAATATGTCTAAGATAATCTTATCAGATGAGCAGAAAAGCTCAAAAGCTATGGACATCTGACCATATAACATGATGTTAAGCAAAATGAACCCGAAGATATGGACAATTGGATATTCCTCAGAATAGGAGCAATAGTTCGAAAAAATCAATAGTAAAAAATAAAATAACTAACAATTATATAAAAAGATATGTTACTTCAATTACTAAATATAGAGGTTTCATAACTTCCCACTTTCCTAACTCTGGTTTTATATTCCAAAGTTAATAAATCTGCATAATGAGGAGAGAACTTCATTTCTATATTCATTATACCATTATTCACAATAGTTAATATATTGAAACAAACAGTTTTTCATCCAAAGATGAATGAGTTATGTATATATGGCAAATGTGTAGCAATAGAGTATTTTTCAGCCTTGGAGAGGGGAGGAACTATCATATTTATAACAATAAAGTAATTCATATATAGAATAAATGGTCAAATTTCAAGAAATATGAGGAATGAGACTTTCTCCTGAGACTCTGGGAGTTTCTTTAGAGAATTGTTATTAAAATAGCAAACCTTACTCTAACCATTCTCTTTCTCCCTGATCTCATTGGGATTTAATTACTTTCTCTGACCCATACTCTTGCTATTTTCAAATGCCATTTGTGCCAAGGTTCATTCCAGAATGAGATAATGCAGACTGCATACCTTTGGATATTAATTTTTTAATTTTATGCTTTTAAGCATAAAAAGACACAAAATGCTTTGATTCATGTACTCACTGTATAATATTTAAATTAGGTTAAATATGACCATCTCAAATATTTATCATTTTCTGGCAAAAACTTTTCAAATCTTTCCTTTTAACTTTTTGAAATCAAGGAATATCTTAGTAGCCATTGAGTAAGTATTCTCCATCTCTCACTTTCTTCCCTCTACATTTTTTACTCCCTGGTAAACATCTCTCTACTCTCAATTTCTGTAAACTCAGCTCCTACTTTTTAGATTGAATATTAGATATTTAGTAAACATTTCTTATAAAATATCTTAGATATTTGCACTGGATAAAGGCATTCTATTTACTTTCTAAAATCCATAGAAAGGAGTAATTGAAAGTGGAATATGGACTATCAATGATATGTGTTTAGGCTGCAGGCATGGCTCAAGTGCTGGAGCACTAACCTTGAGCAAGAAAGCTGAATAAGTGTGAGGTCATGAGTTCAAGACTCAAAAAAAGCATATTCACAAGAATTTTAAGGGATTTTCATTTTAAGCTGGACTCCTGTGTCATGCCTGTAATCTTAGCTACTAAGGAGACTATGATATGGAGAGATCAAGTTACAAACCCATTCCAAATAGACAAATCCATAAGACTCTTTACTTTCATTGAAATAAAAAAATGTTTGACTGGTGTTATAGCTCAAGTGGTAAAGTGCCAGCTGTGAGTGAAAAAGCCAAGTGCAAAATTAAGGTTTTTTGCACTCCCTTCTTTTACCTGGACTTGATTTGTGAACAGTAGATAAAAGAACCTGAGGAGGCTACAGCAGTGGAGCTTCAATACTGGCAGTTGTTTAACTTGTGCTGTAACTTGCAGGTTTGTCTACTACAGGGCTGCAACCATAGTGGACTCTTCTGGCTGCTGAACCAAAAATAGATGCATGGGGTCTACCTACCAAGAGCATCGGCAGAAAATTTTATATTCTGATGTCGTCTAAGGACACTTATCAGTTTGTCTCCCATGAAATGAATTAAGCAACAGAGTAGAGAAGTGCAGTAAAACAGTAAGTTTATTAAAGAAAAACTATAATAAAGATTGTCTATAATAAGGACCCCTTAGCTGTGAATTTATCTTTAATACATTATTGTTTCTTTTCTTACTCTGGGACATGATTGTTTCAGTGAGGGACCATACATGGTCTTGGATCCCTCATTGAGCTCTGCCACTGGGCACCAGCATGAAAGATCCTGGTGGGATCTTTGCCATTTGCTTGTGATCCTGTTGGTCAGGGAGAATCCCTTTTATGGCCTTATAGGAACAAGAGCCAGTCTTTTTGCAGTATCAACTCTATAAACTTACTCTCAGAACTATTTCAAAGACATATTTCTAAGTAAAAATTAGAAGAAACAGTTTTATGGAAGTGCAGACCAGCAATGATCAAGACCACTTTTGAGAGAGGGTGAAGGAGTTGATTGCTGGAACCAGAACCGAAGCTAGTGTCAAAAAAAATGTTTGGATCCTGAAGGAGAGGAAACCCTGGCCCTGAGTTTTACACAAGCTGTTTACACACAAAATAAGAATTAGGAGGGCTGACATGAACTTCTGACCATGTGGGTAATTCCTGTCTAGTTGTGCAGAAATCATGAATGACATCCTGTTACTATCCTTTCTATATTGTTATTAAAAATGCCTTCTGGTCTTCTGGCTATGAATTTAGATAGTTCCACCATGTATACCCCCAATTCACATTCCAGGAATAGCCTGATTGGGCCACTTTCCAGAAGCTGGGTAGGGACAACATTTTGGCAACGAGATGCTGGAAAGGTTGATTGCACGAAAGGGTAACTTTACTTCTTCGATAGAAGGGAGAATTGAATTATTTGTGCCTGCATGTTTACTTAAATATATATAGAATATACACAAAAATGTAATAACCGTATTTTCCACAGGGAGGATCTACAATGGCTACATCATAGATCATGGAAAAGATGAAGATATTTTGCTCTATTTCATTGGTTTAACCTTCTGATTTTAAACCATGTGAATAAATGATCAATTATGCAGAAAGACAAATACAACATTTGCTTCTCTATTCAGTGATAAAAGTGTTGTGAATCAGAATGCCAGGTAGATATAAGGATCTAAAATGCAATGATCTCTATAAGCTATTTATGAATGGCAGAGCTATAATACTTGATCATAAGATTTGAGATGTTTGCTATACACTGTTAACCCTACTTGCTTTCAAGCTCATAGACAGCAGCCTACCTAGAAAATTGTATAACACAATACATGCTTCTTATGTTAATATGGTTAATATGCCCATTGTTTCAGGAAGCTTTGTTTCCATAAACAGATCAATCCTAGAAGTGAAAAGGTATGGAGTGGTTGCTAGTTGCATAGCAATTGGGATAATCTATGCAAAAGCACTGTATGTTATGCAAATGTAAGGTATTATTATTATAATCATCATCAAGTGGAGGAACCAAGACCTTTTACTTTATCCATCCAATTATTTCCTCTATGCTTGTGCATGTTAGTTCTCCTAGGAATCAGTTTTTGTTTGTTTTTTTTTGTTTGTGTTAGGTTTCTGAATGTTGAGCAATTTTAAATAGCCTCTCATAAAGAAGTACTATCATTATGAGCTAATGGAGATAACATTTTGTGTTTTTGAGTTTGGTTATTGTTTTGGGGATCTTTTCATTATACACAGAGATATTTGTGCTTTAATAAAAAGTTTAGAATAAAAGGAAGACATGATAATTTGCATGATATACTATAAATCCTCATGTTTGGAAAAATGGTCAATTTATAGATTGACAAGTAATCATACTATAAAATGAAAATAAGGTTTCAGAATTTTCCATTACAGACAGAAAAGGCAGAAGCAATATTGCAGTTAATTATACATGAGTTAAATATCAATCCATCCTTTTTTGTCCATTTTGGGGCAATTTAATTAGAGGCAAATAATGTGACTTACCTATTAAATATTTGGTAGATTTTAGTAAGCAAATGGTTTAGTATTTCAAGAATACCCAATTCCTCATCCCAATTTTTATCTTTCCTAATTTAGTATAATGTTGTGGTTTTGATATTTCTATCAGCATATTTTCATTCTATTCCTTTGGGGAAATTATTTCATCACATTATATCTTCCTGTTTTCTCTTTTTTTCTAAAGACACCATTCCATTAGTTGTAGAATAGTGCTGCCTACTAGAATGTGAAAATAGGTTTCATTCAATTAATGAGCTGGAAACAGGGAGACATTCCATAGTAAATGAGGTTTACATATGATAATGTTGGATTTGTCATATAAGAGATTGCTTCCTTTCAACTCTCTGAAAGGACTAAATTTTGCTTTTATTGAGTCTGTACAATGCTAATAGAAATGAACTCAAGAAACCATAGACAATAATATGAGTTTATTGTAATTTAAATAAATGAAGGTATTATTTTATTATAAAAGTAAGTTAGCACTAAATAGTAAATATCTTGAAATCCAACAAGAGAGAAGTATGAATAAGTTCTAATTCTCTCATGATGGTATAATTATAACCACTTTCATCTTTGTTAATCAGGAAAATACTAATATTTTATAGGATATTAAACATACAAACAGTATGCAATGTTTTACTTTAAGATGTATGTTTGTACTATGCTGTTCCAATATCATTTTGATAAGTAAACATCAGTTTCCTAGGATAATGAAACTGTAGTAACACCATTTGTTTCAGATAATCTGTTACTTAAAATCAGTGGAATTCTTCTACAAAGAAGAGTCAATTCATGATCACAAATGACTGCTAGTTTTGATCTTGATTTTCTAGAGATATTGGGCAAATTTTTAAGGGCAATGAAAAGCTGGTAGGACAAGTTAATGCTTGGTTTTTATAGCTCATCTCAGAAACTTAAAGAGATTGTAAGTCATTTGAATTATTTAAAAGACTATCTTATCAAATTTATCAAATTATAGCTGCATTGTTATAATTACTTGTTAAAAACTATGTTAATAATCTCGTGTTTATCTCATATCAAAAGTAAGCATAGCATGATATATAAACTATAGAAGTCCAAATGTTGCAGAGTTAAGTGTTACCAACAAATAAAATCACTCTTCTGAAGGGGTCACTATTAAGATAATATTTTTCTATTTATTTTAAAATATCCTGAAAGCTTCCCTAAGTGTAATCACTCACACCTGTAATCCTAATCCTTGGAAGGCTGAACCAGGAAGATTGTAAATTCAAGTTCAGAGACCTTGTCTTAAAAAACACAAATGGCATAAATGCTTATTTATGCCATTTTAGAAGTTCACTTGTGCCTCAATTATAGTTTTTCAAATGTCTTCAATGTATACATACATATATTATTATATGATTTATTCTTATGACAAATAACAAAATACAAGGACATGATATTCAAGAATTTGGATTACCTGACAGTTTCTAGATTTTCTTGAATACTGGGAAGCATAGCTATAATAATTATGAATATGCAATGCAAATAAGCAAGGGATTTCTAATCTATCCAATTATAAAGACCTACCAATAAAGATCTATGTATTGTAATCTTTTCAATGCATAGTGGACTGTCATTGTTTTTTTTTTTCCCCTTGGGAGAGTGAACCTTCTAAAAACTTGCTTGTCTTATACTTCCCTCAATTATCTTATAGTTCATATTTGATAGGAAAATGACTTGGTACACACACAATTGAACAGGCTTTCATTATCAGTTAGAAAGAAAATGTGAATTATGACAACCTTTTAAACCATCATCATTCTACTAATTTCATATTTACTTGTTTTGTAAATTCCCTAGAGAATTTATTAAGTTTCCAGCTAGGGGTTTATCTTTTCTTTGTTCATTATGAATATTCAAAATGAACCAGTCTTAATCTGTTTCCTGTGGCTATGCTGAAATGCCATAAACTGTGATTTTTGTGTGTGAGTGCGCCCATCCTGGGGCTCGAACTCAGGGACTAGGTGCTGTTACAGAGCTTTTGTGCTCATTTAGTCCTCTTCCTTTTGAACCACAGCTCCACTTTTTTTTTGGTGGTGGTGGTGGTGGTTAATTGGAAACCAGAATCTCACAGACTTTCTAACCTGGACTGGCTTCAAATCAAGAACTGCAGACTTCAGCTTCCTGAGTAGCTTGTATTACAGATGTGAGCCACCAGTGCCAGACACAATGTATGTTTTAAAGAAAGAAAATTTATTTCACACAGTTCTAGAGGCTAGGGAGATATTGATATCAAGTTAAAACATTCTTGCTTTATAATTGCATGACAGTGGGCATCCTATGTTGAGAACAAGGGACTGTGGGCTCATGATGTTTTTCTTTTACTTATAAAGCCATCAGTATCTCATCAATCCTTCAATATTTCATTCCTCTTACCTCACTGGACACTGAAGAGTTTTCTAAGCACCATCAGCATAGGATAATAGGACTGGGAATGTGGCTTAGTGGTAGAGTGGTTGTCTGGCATGCATGAAGCCCTGAGTTCAATTTTTCAGTACCACATAAACAGAAAAAGCCAGACGTGGTGCTGTGGTTCAAGTGGTAGAGCGCTAGCCTTGAGTTGAAGAGCTGAGGGACAGTGCCCAGGCCCAGAGTTCAAAACCCACTACCGGACCCCCCCCCACAAAAAAGTGATAATTCACATTATAACACATGAGCATTCAGAAACATATTCAAATCACTGCAACTACATAAAAACTTCACTGACTGCTTCCAGATACTTAGCTAAAACCTTCTTATTTAGCTGATTCAGGATCACTCACCAACACTGTAATATATGTATACATATATATATATTTATTTATTATTTTTTGTCAGTCATAGGACTTGAGCTGTGGGCCTGGGTACTATTCCTCAGTTCTTCAGCTCAAGGTGAGCACCACCAATGACCAGCTACTGTAATATCTTAGAAAGGTAATTGGAAAAGTAATCATTACAACTACTAATAATGATAGGATATTGAACATACAATATTAGATAATATGTAGCTATGATTAGAAATATGGAACACACCCAAATTACAGCTTTTTCAAACTTCTTGGTGATCTCTTATAAATGCTGTAAAATTTTTCGGACAAAAAACAATATTGAGGTGAGCAGATTATGTCCCCTAATTATGTTCATGTTCTAATCCCTAGATCATGTAGATGTATTATATTAGTTTATATGGCAAAAGAGACTTCACAGCTATAATTAAATTAATAATGTTAAAATAGAACATTATAAGGGATTGCATGGAATAAAAATAATGGAATAAAATAGTCCTTAAAAATGAAAAATTGGCCAGGTGCTGGAGGCTTGTGCCTAAAATACAAGCTACTCAGGAGGCTGAGATCTAAATTTCACCATTCAAAGCCAGATGGGTTAGAAAACTCGAGTGAGACTCTTACCACCAATAAATCACCAAAAAATGGGATGTGGAGCTGTAGCTCAAAGTGGTAGAGCATCAGCCTTGAACAAAAGGGCTCCTAAGACAGGATGTAGGCCCTGAGTTTGAGTCCCATGTCCAACAATAAAAAAATTTTGACTGTTCACAGACAGAGAAAATTCAGCTAATGGAGAACTTCAAACCAGTTTTGTTGGTTTTGAATATGAGGGAATAGAGGCAAAAAACAATGCACAAATTACTTTAGATAAAACTAAAACTATTTGAATTTATAGTAAATATCTACAGTAAAAAGGTAGTTTGCAATGCATAAACTGATCTCCAAACTTTAGTCACTGGAAATAAAAAAAATCCAAATGAGAACGTATGAAAACATCAATATTAGAAAAAAGGAAAATTGGGAATGTAACTTAAGCAGAATGATAACATGAGAGGAGGATACCAACTCTTATACTCTGAATACCAAGGAATTAAATACCTGTAGATAAAAAGAGTATTTGAAAGATGAGTATATTCAAGATGTCCCAGTCCTTATAGAACACAAAATTCTGTAATAGCAACAATGAAAACAGTAAGAATAATTTTACTTTATTTATGAAAGTTTCATTCAAACTGGCACATATAACTGCTCAATTTCCTTCACCCCCAAGTTTCTCCCATGAGGGAAAGACAAAATACGATTAATATTCACTTCATCACATTCATGGGGAAACTACTAGAGAGGGCAACTTCTCAGCCATCTAACCTAGAATGCTGAGCTAATCAGTAAGACTTTGGTAGGTGAATATTAAATAATAAGGGTGGGGATTTCAATACAACTATTTAAATTTCAGTAACCTATCCACACACAGACCTGGAGAGCTGTTTCCATCCACACACATCCACAATCAACGCATGGATATAAGAATCTGGCTAGAATCTGGGGGGGTTGAGAAGGTAAACAACCATAAGACTTTTTCTTCAGGAAAGATGAGAAGAGAGAGGGAGGAGACACACTGAGATAGAAAGATAGAGGTGATAAAAAGAGAAGGAGGAGAGAAGAGAGAAGAAGGAGAGGGAGAGGCAGTTAACACTTATGGACAATGCTCTACGTAAAAGGAATATGTGTCTCCTCCCACTCAAAATTACTATAGATGATCAAGTCACACAAGTTGAAGACTTCTCTGCTAGGAAGGGTACATCCATAGTAAAGATTCAGAACATAACAGAACATATCTGGGATGTGTGATGAAAGCCTTTCCATTCTAAATTAGTACATGGAGTGAGTAAAAAGGACTGTCTTTTCAAATACACAGACATGAACACTAGGAGATAAAAGTCAGAAAGCATTAGAGAATATGGTGCCAACAAAGTAGAAAATAAAATTTTAGTGACAAGTCCTGAAGACATGGAGATCTACATTATATCTAATTTGAAAAAAATCAAAAGTATCATTTCAAGAAGCTCAAGAACAAGAGACCATAGTCAATTAAATGAAACCAGTGACATAAAAGCAAAATAAAAGTCAACAAAAGGATATGAACATTGAAAAGAATATGCGACAATATATTCAAAGTGCCTGAAGGAAATTTCTACCAAACAAGAATATAATATACCTCTCAATACTGAAAATCAATTCTTCAGAATGAAGGAAAGCTGGGAACAACAGGTCATAGCTGTAATTCTAGTTACTTGGTAGACAGGGATCCAAGGATCATGGTTCAAAGCCAACTAGGGAAAAATTGTCCCAGAAATCCTTATTGAAAAGGCTGCCTTTTCTCTAATAAATGTTATCATTGTGAAAAAAATCAGTATTTGTAAATGCACGGTTTCTATGATCTCTAATTTGTTCCATTTGTCTTGTTTTGTTTTGAAGTTAAGAGTCTATAATGCCTCCTGCTTTGTTATTTCTGTTCCAGATGGCATTGACTAATCAGGATGTTATAGGGGTCCTTAATTTCTTAAAGTTTTGGTAAGGATTTATATTGATATAACAGAGTTGAATTATAGATAAAAAGAGAGAAACATGTCCTGTTCCCCATTTAGAAAATGAAAGATTCTCCACAAAATTTTTGAATTGATTTCTTCTGGTTCTGTGAAAAATACCATTGAGTCCATACATCATTATTAGGAATCCAGGAATTTTAACAAACTAATTGCTCCAATCCATGAACGTTATATTTCATTTTTAAGTATTGCTTTAATTTCTTTCATTAATGTGTGATAATTTTTTATGAGCTTTGCAGTCAATGTAAAATTCATTATTTCTTTTTTTCTAATTTCAAAATAGAGCAACTTTTTTATTTTTTATTTTTTATTGTAAAGATACTGTACAGAGGTAACAGTTACAGTTACATGAGTAAGGTAATGAGTACATTTCCTATCAAGTATTGTTACCCTCTCTTTTGTTTTTCTCCTACTATCCCTTCGCTCTCCACCTCCCCAACTCTTCCCTTACTCCCCCTCCCAAGTTGTAAAGTTCATTTTCAACATAGTGTCTTGTACATCTCATTGTTACAATGGGTCACCTTGTATAAAATAGAGCAATTTACTCAAGACACTGAGTATGATCTGTTCATTATTTCTTAAAACAAATGAGCTATGACACACATGGTGAGTTTTACCCCAGGAGTATGAGGGGTCAATGGAGAGCAGGGAAAGAACAAAACAGGTTCCGTACTTAACGCAATTTGGAAAATGTTGACAGAGAACCACACCTGGCTATACATCTGATGCAGACAATAAAAACAGCAAAAGCCAGAATTGAAAACTTCAATGTGTGGCAGAAGAGACATTTCAGAATTTGAAAAGAACCACAGTAAAGCAAAACAAAAAGTATAAAAAGAGAGAAAAAACAAGGGCCTGAAGCAAATCTTTACATTTGATCGTACTTTTCACTTGGCCTGCTCCAAAATTTACTTTTGAATAAACAAAAGGTCAAGTCCTATGGTACTGTGGAGGGTCACAGTTGAACACTGTAACATCCATCCAGTACATTTTGGTCTCCTGCAGGGCAAAATTCCAGGTCATGCTTTACATGGCTTTCTGAAATCATAACTATACTAGTATATAATGGTCTGTTTTATCATTGCTTTCAATTTAAAGTCTAATTTATCTGATAAATGTGTGGCTATATCTTCTCCATTGTGGTTTGAATTCACATGGAGTATTGCAAACCATCCTTTTAGTCTATATATTCATAAAGATGAATATACAATGAGTTTCTCCTAAGGCACACACAGGTGATTGCTGATAGTAGAGAATATATGAAGAAAAATTACAGGGCAAACCAAGAGGTAGGATACAATAGGAGGCAAGGTGTATGTCTTTCATACCATCACTTTCATGAGAACTACTGAGACAGCTTGTGGTAACTACTTCACACTTCCAATAAATTAAGAAGCACTTCCTAGATTTACCTCATAAAATTCTATCACCTTTCACAAGACCAGTGCTCTAATCCCTGAGCAATGGAACCCTACCACCGTTCAATAGTTGCACTCTTCGTTCAACACTGCTAATCTCATAGAATACTGGTGGAGGGAAGACAGTGAAACCATGTACAAACAATTGTGTTTCATCCCTGGTGTTAAATGTGTATAACTCAAGATGCAAAATGCAAAATATATTCATTCTTTTCCAGTCTCTAAGTATAAATTGTTTCAATATTCCTCAAAAGTCCAAGACTAAACTCTTATTTGAGATACTAGGAAAGCTCTTTGAGCAGTTTAGTCTGTAAATTAAAAAAAAAAAAACAACAATGCATGCTTCTAAGATACAAGAGCTGGGTGCCAGTGGCTCACACCTGTAATCCTAGCTACTCAGGAGGCTGAGATCTGAGGATCATAGTTCAAAGCCAGCCGGTGCAGGAAAGTCCATGAGACTCATCTCCAATAAACCACTCAGAAAACCGGAAGTGTCCCAGTGGCTCAAGTGGTGGACCACTAGCCTTAAGCTGAAGAGCTGAGGGACAGCTCCCAGGCCCAGAATTCAAACCCCATGACCAACACAAAGGAGGAGGCAGAGGAGGTGGAGGAGGCGGAGGAGGCTGAGGCGGAGGAGGCGGAGGCAGCAGAGGAGGAGGCGGAGGAGGAGGCGGAGAAGAAGGAGAAGGAGAAGGAGAAGGAGAAGGAGAAGGAGAAGGAGGAGAAGGAGAAGGAGAAGGAGAAGGAGAGGAGAAGGAGAAGGAGAAGGAGAAGGAGAAGGAGAAGGAGAAG
>NW_012267296.1:8823786-8848706 GCF_000151885.1 Dipodomys ordii
AGAAGGAGAAGGAGAAGGAGAAGGAGAAGAAGAAGAAGAAGAAGAAGAAGAAGAAGAAGAAGAAGAAGAAGAAGAAGAAGAAGAAGAAGAAGAAGAAGACAGGTACAGGATAAACATTTCTATTCTGAAAAGGAAGCACAGGCACATAGAAAGAGAGAATCAATCCAAAAACCAAATGGCAGCACTAATAGTCTAAGACTGAGAAATTAGTCAAATAAAAGATATAAAGGGCAGCCAAAAAGAAGTTAACTATTTTGTGTTTTCAGCCAATGAAATGTTATACATATTTCAAAAAAATACCCTAGAGAATCAGGCACATAGCTATGAACTCATCACTTAGGAGGCACAGGTAGGGAAGGCCTTGGCTTAAAGACAGCCTGGGCAAAAATATTAGAGGTCCTATCTCAGAAAACAGACTGAGCATTATGACATGCACCTATGGGAAAAGTTGCACTGGAGGCATTTGTAGGGTGATAATGGTCTGAAGTCAGCCTGGTAAAATCATGAGATACTATCCAAAAACATCCAAACCATGATATTGGTTCAAGTGGTGAGCCACATAGCACCAGATGAGGAGGAGGAGGAGGAAGGGGATGATGATAATAACAATCATAATCATAATCATAAAAACTCCAAAGACCTCACCAATAAAAGCCTTTTAGAATTAGCTTGGTGTTTGGTTCAAATGTTACTACACTTGCTTAAATATACAATGTCTAGATGTATTCTCCAGTACTGCAAAAAGAAAATGTAAAAACAAACTTTCACTATTAATAATTTTTAAAGTGTTTGTGTCTGTGTGTCTGTGTATATGTATGTATGTTGATACTGGAGCTTAAAATTAAGGCCTTGTGCTCTCATTCAGCTTTTGTAGTCAGAGTTGCCACTCTTCTATTTGAGCCATGAATTCAAAAAGCCTCTGGCTTTTGGCTGGTTACTTGGAGATGAGTTGCTAGAATTTGTCTGCCTATGCTATCTTTGTCCACTAATCCTCAGGTTTCAGCCTCCACAGTAGCTAAGATTATGTGAGTCACCCATATCCAACTTGAGTTCTAAATTTAAGAGACAAAAGATATAAAATCAATACAAAAAATCTGTAACATTAACGGACATAATAATGATATATCTGAAAATGAAAAAGAGAAATTCCAATTGTAATGTCTTAGAAATATAATTAGAATTAGAATTAGAAATTGTTCAAGTTACAAGTTCAGACATATGCTGAATAGCAAAATTTCAGTCAACAATGGACTACATATGCAATATGGGTTCCAAAATAAAACATCAATTGGTGCTTTTGTGGCTACCTTAGCTTATAAGTGGCTATGATGTTCACAATGACAAATTTCCTAATAACACATTTCTCATGATGTGTCCACATTGTAAATCCATTTATGAATGTAAAATGGAAATATATCCCATCTCTGTAAATTGGAAAACTATTTTTATTAAAATGTGCGTGATATATAACATAATTTACAGATTCTATGTAATAACTGTACAATTCTAAGGATATGTCTTTATATAATTAGAAAGTCGTGTTTAAATTGTTACTGAACTACTAAACACTTTAAATAGCGAAAGCAAACTGTAAACATCATTCTGACATCATACTATATTACAAATGTTCTAATAATCAAAGCATTATGGTATTGGAAAATGGACACATTTCCCAACATAAAGGAATGCAAAGCCTGAAAATAAATCCATGAATTTACTCACAATTGATTTTCAACTTTTTCCAAGATTATATGATGAATAAATTATAATCACTTCAATATACAATACTGGAAAGGTTGAATATCTACATAAAGCATAATGAAGTTAGACTTGTATGTCAGATTATATCCAATTTTAATTACAATGAATTAATTAACTACTATTCTACTACTACTATAAAATTATAAACTTCAATTCTGAGGAAGGATTATTTTTTGATATGGCGCCAAAAACACGGGAAACAAAAACAGTAATAGATAAATGGAAATAAATAAAAGGAAAAAGCCTTCTGACACAGTCACAAAAGATCAAATATAATGCATAGAGAATATATGGAATCAGAACATATTTTCTAATCATTGGTCTAATATGCAATTAGTATTTAAAATATATTTATAATTATTTATGACAAGAGCAAGAATATAAATACCATAATAAAAGAAACCAGTAAAATATATGAAAAGCATCTAAATATATACTTGTCCAAAATGGACATTTAAATTATGAACAGACATATTTAAAGTATTCATTGATCACACATCATCAAAAAATGGCAGCCATGCCTTCAGTCCTAGTAGTTAGTGATTGTTTTGTTCTTGAAATCTCATGGAATTTTCTTTGCCAGCTGATCTCAAACCATGATACTCCCCATCTCAGAGTCATGAGTAGTGAAGATGACAGGCATGATCCACCAGGACATGGCTAGGTCTTACTTTCTAGTCCAGGTTACTGTTCTATGTGTCTTGTTGGATAAGTGAGAATATTAACAATCAATGTTAGCATGGAAAAGTATGTTGTATTTGGGGCAGGAAATTATACTTGCTTTTTTTCCCTATTCCTCCTTTTCTAAAATGTACTCAACTACTGATGTGTGCTCTTTCCTCCAATTTCCTGCTTTTTATTGTTTTCCATGAGTACTATTTCTTTAAGTATCTTTAGCAGTACTGGTTTAGTAGTCATGAATTTCTTAAGATTTTGATTATTGTGAATGGTTTTTCTTACATTCTCTATTTATGAAGAATAGCTTTGCTGGATATACTGATCAAAGTTGACACTATCTTTCAGAGACTGCTTTGTGCCCTTCCATGCCATCCTTGCATTAAGAATTTGTGTTAAAAAATCTGTTGTTATTCTAATGGGCTTGGCCATTGTATATGATTTGTTGGTTATGTTTCATAGTTTTCAATATACTTCTTCTGTGTATTTATTTGATGGTTTAATTATGTTTGTATGAGTGATTCTTCTCTGATCTTACCTTCTTTGTGTTCTATAAGTTTCCTCCATATGGTGACTTTTTTTCTTAAAGTTGTGGAAGTTTTCTGCTCTAATTTTATTGGATTTATACCTTTAGTTTGTATCTCCTGTTCTTCTATATCATTATTTACAGATTCTTTTCCTTTTGATGGAATTTCAGAGTTCTTATAGCTTTTATTACTATTTTGATGGTTTTGTCAGATTACTTTAATCCCTCTGTTTTATATTCTATTTTGCAATCTGTTCTGTTTGCTTAGCAAGGCATTAAACTGAGTTTTTTATTTGTGTTGTTGAGATCCTCATTTCCAAGATTTTACCTTATTTTCCTCATTATTTCTATATATTTATTGAATGCTCTTCTTTCATATCTTTCATTGGCTTCTTTATTTTATTTGGGGGCTTGCATTGTCCTTGAGCCTAGTCATTTGTTTATAGACTTTGAATTCATTCCCCTACTTTCACATTTACTCTTTTAATTCCTTTGATAATTCTTATTCTTATTAGTTTGAATACCTTATTTGAAATTCCTTCCTCTTTATTTTAATCTAGCTTCCTTTTTATAGGGTTGTTAGTTTTTTGAAAGAGAAATGTTCTTTTGTTTTTTTTCATGGATTTTGTATTCTATCTATGGGATAATATACATCTGGACCGAGTTTTGGTCAAAAATTTCAGTCTTCTGCATCCTTTTTAGAGTTTCTCAAGGCTTACGTAAGTCTAAGAAATGGCTCTATGGTGGGATTTTTTCTTGTCACTGTACTTGTGAGCCAGTATGACTCAAGAGTCAGGCACTCGATTGTCATGCTCAACATTATGAATTTCTCTTCTCTACTCAGGGTGAAATATCTTAGCTTCAAAAGACATTATAGATGATAAACCACAACCTTGTGATAATAAGAAATTCCTGATGAAGATAAACCACTGATACTGCTTCAGTTACCTTTTGATGAAAATAGAACCAAAGATGGATCTGTGTGATCTAAGATGACCTTAGTTAACCAAGGTGGTTATAAGGAGATATGGAGATCATTTTAATCATAACACAAAGTGTATGGTTTTGTAAACCCAGAAGGTGTGGCACTTAAACTAAGTTGAGGAGGATAAAGAGACTGTGCGTGTCATATGAAGTAATAAGGAGATCTAGTTGATGATACATTGAAGGAGAGGAGGGTGATCCTTGTCAGCTACAAGTAATGGATTTTGCCATTTATTTTGGTAAACTACAGGGTCTGGTGGGATACTAGCAGTTGGGGGAGTGGGAGAATACAGGTGCTCCCCATCAGTGACAAGTGTTTTGGGATATTTATGAGTCTCCTAAAGCTACAGACCTGAGAGGGAAATGCTTGAGATTTTGTGACCAAAATCTGGGTTCCATGTTGTCTCTGGTTACCTACTGCTTTTGGGGTTGTTGTCATCTATATTTTCTTAGCAACTCTGTAGAAAACTAAGTAGGAATCAAGTGGTATAATATCAGTGGTGAGCAAAAAAAGCCCAGAAAGAGTGCCAGTCCCTGAGATCAAGCTCTGTTAGACCTTGAAAATAACACATTTCTCTTTTTCAAAGGACATATTTTCATCATTTTTGTATCAAACAACAAAAAATCAACGTGTGAAGCAAGAGAACAGTAAAGAAGAAATGGGATTTTCAAAAAATATTTGAAAATCTCTATGCTTAACTGTTAGCAATTAAATACAAGAAACAACAGTACATTAGCAAGGAAGTAAAAAGGCTTTGAAAGCACTGTAAATCAATTAGACCTAACAAAAGTTTATGGTATGTTCTATACAACATAGAATATTCATACTGCTAAGCCATAAAAGAAAACCTGTAATTTAGAAAGATTGAAACTGTAGGAAGAATTCTCTAACAAGTAACTAAACTATATTGATAACAGAAGTATTAGGAAAAAATTTAAATATAATATGAACTCACTCCTAAATAAACAATGCAATAAGGAAACAGGAAGAAAAATTTGAAAAGATTTTGACATTAATGAAAAATAAGTCACACAATGTAAAATTTATGAGCTTTATGTCAAAAATGATAAATACAAGAAATTTATATCCTGCATATCAATGGTATTACTTCTATAACATAAATTTGCACATGATAATTCTTGATAATGAAATGAAGTATATCATATCAGTAAAAACAGAAATAAGTTATTATAAACTCAAGTAGGAGTTCAAAGAAGAAACTTGTCTTTGTACTTGTAGCAGCTCAAATATCAAATCATAAAACAATAGGTATTAAAGTAATGACAAACAAAAATAAAATTATAGAAAAAAAGAAAACAATACCTATATATGTAATGAGTGTTCTTACGTAGTTTAATAGTCTAGCTGGACTCCAGTGACTCATGCATGTGATCCTAGTTACTGAGGAGGCTGAGATCTGACTATCGTGGTTTAAGGCCAGCCCAGGCAGCAAAGTCCTTGAGAATCTTACCTGCAGTTAGCCACCAGGAAAGTGGAAAGTGGCACTGTGGCTCAAAGTGATAGAGTGTTAGCCTTGAATGAAAATCTCAGGGACAGAGAACAGGCCCTGAGTTCAATCCCCATGACCTATAAAAGGAAAATAATCTATGTTTCTTTGTTGATTTTTCAACTTGTAGAATTATTTCTATATAGAAAAAGTACACATTTGAGTGGTGAAGGAAGGGGAAAGGAGTAAGGCAGAGTGATGGAGGAATGAGTCTGATCAATACACATTGCATGCATATATACACATGTCAGAATGAAACCCTTTTTTCAGCTAATTAATGCTTATAAAAATGTAGTCAAAAGTAAAATGAAGTTACAGATGGAAAAAGGCAAGAAATTCTGGGGCATTTTTCACAGAGGGTGATTATAATTAATAAGATACTATTCATTTCAACAAACAAGTAAAAGATTTTGAAATTGTCCACCATAGAGAAATGGTCACTATATAAGGACATATGTGTGTTTACTTCTTTTAAGATTATATATAATTGGGATGGGAAGGTGGCTCAGTGGTAGAGCGCTTGCCTTGCATGCCAGAGGCCCTGGGTTCGATTCCTCAGCACCACATACGCAAAAAGAAAAAAGCCGGAAGTGGCGCTGTGGCTCAAGTGGTAGAGTGCTCGCCTTGAGCTGAAATGCTGAGGGACAGCACCCAGGCCCAGAGTTCACTGCCCACGACCGGACCCCAAAAAAAAAGATTATATATAATTGTACAACAAACACATGCATTGAAACATTGCTACCCCATTAATGTATATAATTTTATGTAGTTTTCTTTTTGTTTGGTTTGTTTTGATTGTTTGAGTGCTTGAACTCAGGGTCTTTAATTTCTGTTTTGTTTGTTTGGCCAGTGTTCTACACTAGAGCCTAACTTTTAGTATAGCATTTTGCTAATTATTTTAGAGACAGAATCTCTCTATTTTTTAATAGAATCTTTCTATTTTTGCCCAGATTGGCTTCAAACTATCATTTTCCAGGTCTTAGCCTACTAACTAGTATTAAATGTGAGCTATGACTGCCCAGCTAATTGTAGGTACTTGTGTCATTTGAAAATAGAGTAAAAAGCTGGGCACCTGTGGCTCACGCCTATAATCCTAGCTACTCAGGAGGCTGAGATCTGAGGATCACGGTTCAAAGCCAGCCCAGGCAGGAAAGTCCGTGAGACTCTTATCTCCAATAAACAACCAGAAAACCGGAAGTGGTGCTGTGGCTCAAGTGGTAGAGCACCTTGAGCTGATGAGTGCTTGCCTTCAGCTGAAGAGCACAGGGACAGCTCCCAAGCACAGAGTTGAAGCCCCACAACCGACAAAAAAAAGTAAAAAAAAAAAAGAAAAGAAAAAATAATACGTTCAATAGTCTTGACCAATGAATGAATGAATGATGATTCTGTTTCTATTTGAAATAGAAGAAAGACATGGTTTTCATATAATGTAGAGGAGACTCAACAGTTGGTGACAATAATAGAAAAAGAAATATGTATGCATATTATTTTATATCACTGAGGGACTTGACTAAATATTGTAAAAGGAAAGATTTGCAAGAATTATACTGGACTAAATATTATAAAACAGAAGGATATACAAAAATTATACTAACATTAAATCAATAGTATTAGAGTTGAGGCTATTGAATTGATTTTTAAAACTTTATTTAATTAACAAATTATCAAGCCATCAATGGTATTATAGTTGAGGCCAGAGTTGATTTTTAAAACTTTATTTCGATATTGATTTGACGAATTATCAAACCAAATTTATAAAAAGTCTAAAAGTCATACAAATAATCTTTGGCAGTATATTTTTATTTGTGGAATTTATCATCTAGACTTAAAACATCAGTCAATTTTTATTCATTTACTTTTTTATTTATATGGAATCAGATAATTGGTGGAAAAAAAAAACCCTGGAGCCTGAATATCCATTAGCACAACAATTGTTGTGTAAATTATTTTATTTCCATGCCATGGACTATTATCCAGCTAATAAAGTGTGTGAACCAACTAGACTCTTCATTGATTTTGGAAGCATATCAGTGCCAAACTGGTGAGAGCCATATAATGAAGCAGAACATAATCCCCATGAGCACTTGTATCCTTGTCAAGTTACTTGCAACTTACCTTTTCAAATTTATAGATTTCTATTTTTAAGTTAACTTTGTTTTCACAGTTTTAAAGGAACATCATCAGTCTTATATTTTCAATCTTATACTTTAATTTTATAACACATTATTTTATGCTTCATTTTTTATAATTGAAGCTTTAAAATTTCTTTAGATCTTTTAGTATTTCTTACCTATATCTAATATGTTGGATAAAATGAATTTATAGGGAATGAAACATGTTTAGCCATTTATAATTGAACAATAAAAATTTTATAGTATACAACTTATGCTAACAAGTATACATATATATGTATACATGTATACATTGAAATGAAGAAAAACATATTTAAGAACAGAATTATAGTCATGCCTAAAAGTGTTCAGGTGAAACTCATATGAAAATAAGTATTAGATAACTCTTTGTAATCATAGATCATTTCTATTTATTGTGAATTTCAAAAAAAAGTGTTTCAATCACATACCCTCCTGTAACACTATTTAACAGTAAACAGCAGAAAATAGCTGGAAGCTTGACTAAAATATTCATTTTGATTAATAGTTTTGTAGTCATGTAATGTTGATCAGTTAGTAATATTTAAAGCAAATTTAATTTCTATGTGTGATAAACTAGGTGTATATCAAAATATAATTCCACATACATGGTATTTTAAAAACTATTCCATAACTATAGTAAAGAATTAAACATGGTTTTGTTTGTGGATAACAACTGCTTATTCCACAATAAACTTTTACTCCAGACCTAGAAAGAATGCAATAAACATATTACTCTACTGCAAGCCTCTTCTAATAGACGTACATTCTAATGTCCTAGAGACAGAGCAATGATGGAAGACACTTATAGCAATATTTTGAAAATAAATGTTTATTTCAATTTTGTTGCTTTTGGCAAGAAAGATGCTACTATATCTAAATTTGTAGTTTCCATGTTACAGGCTCAGAAGGCTATTTATGGAAACGGAAAACTCATCTGATACTGAGATAGGTTTGGTCTTACTTTCACAATGTAGAACTTCCAATTCTGTTTCATAGATGCCCAGTTTAAACTCTTTCATGACTAATTTTATAGTACAAATGGATGGATCTGTAAAATATACTGAGTGAAGAGAGTCCTAGAAAAACAAAAAGGGCACATATTGTCTCTCACATACAGATCGCCGATTTAAAATATAATCTCCCAAAGAAGCACAAACCAAGGGGGTATGCCCCTGACCATGACTAAAATATAGTACATGGAGGAATAAAACTCCTTGGGGATAAACTCTTTGAATAATTAACAGTTTAAAAAAATGAATGACAGGAAGCTGAAGCATGATTTAAATTTGGGATTAATGGGAGGGAGACAATGGATTTAAAGGGGAACAGAAGGCAAATACAGTCATGAACTCAATATACATGAGGGAAAAGAATGTGAGAAATTTAATGTGACAGGAAAAGGAAGGAGTGGGTTAGAAAGAAAGGGAAATAATTTAAAGAGTAACTCTAATCAAGATGCACTGTACACATAAGTGGACATGTTGAATTGTAACCCAAATGAGCAACAACTTGAGGATATAAAAATTAAATTGAAAAAAAGCTTGATATAGAGGGAAATGCCTGTTATTCCAGTTATATGGGGTAGAAAGATTGTGGTCCATCCACCCCAGGCAAGAAGTGATTTCTTATTTGAAAAATAATGAAAATATCTCATTGTTGTAATGAGTCCACCTGTAACCTTATGAAAACAATTCGTTTTTTTCCTTTCCCCTCCACAAATTATACCAACATCAAAAACAGTGAAAGTAGGGCTTATATCATGGGGGAGGTACATACAAATCATCTTATAAATATGTTGAAAACAATCGTAAGAAAGAAAAAAACCATTTGAATCCTTATCTTGGAACCAAAAAAGTGGTGGATTCCATTGTGTGTGTGTGTGTGTCTATTATATATATATATATATATATATATATATATATATATATATATATCTTGGTTCATTCATCTACTGTGTTGGTTCCATATTTTAGCTATGGTAAATAATGCTGCAATAAATATAGTTGTGCTGGTAGTTTTAGTATGGCCTTGTTTGTGATCATTTGGGTAAATGCCCAAAAGCTGGATTGCTGGGTCATAGGGGAGCTCTGTGTGGAGTATTTTGAGGAACTTCCATACTGCTTTCCAAAGTGGTTGAACAAGTTTACACTCCCACCAACAACGCAGTAGGGTTTCCTTCTGGCCACATCCCCTCCAGCATCTGTTGTTAATAGATTCCTTGATTATAGCCATTTCTAACTGGGGTGAGGTGGAATCTCAATGTTGTTTTGATTTACATTTCTTTTATGGCTAGAGAGGTTGAGCATCTAAAATGAAGTTAACCCCAAGATAGGGACAGAAGAGGTTTTTCTTTCTTGCTATTGTTTCTAATGCATTTATAAGATACCATGTAATTTTTTTGTTGCTTTGTATGTTTCTCCCCAATGATATAACCCCTGTTTTCACTGTATTTAATGTTGGTATAATTTGGAGAGGAGAAGGGAAAATATGTTTAAATAGGGATACAGGTTGACCCATTGTAACAATGAGATGTACAACACACTATGTTGTAAAATGAACTTTACAATTTAGGCAAGGCAGGGAGTGGAGTTGTGGAGGTGAGAGGGAAAGGATGGTAGGGGGAAAAGAAAGGAGGAGGCAACAATGCTTGATAAGAAATGTACTCATTACCTTGTTTATGTAATAGTAACCCCTCTGTACAGTATTTCCACAACAAAAAACTTACTTTAAAAAAAGTGGTGGAAGTATGGCTCAAGTGATATAGTGCCTACCTAGCTACCATAAGGCCCTGAGTTGAAATTTCAATATCATCAACAGCAAAAAGCAACATGGGACAGCAGTGGGATAGATGGAAGACAGAGAATGTTAGAATGAGCCACTCTGATCCAGATATATACACATAAGTGGACATGGTAAATTGAAACCCCTTTGTACAACTATTTGAAGTTAATTAAAAAAACTTTAAAAAATCCTTGAGTGAACAATTATATCCTCTCTTCTATACCCATTAGCACTCATACATGTAGCTGATTAGTCCCTGTTTGTCGCAAAATCCTGAACCTGTACTAAGCTTATTGTTGCCAATAGTATTTATGGAACTCAGTTTTGTTTTGGTTTGTTCATAATTGAAAGTGTTTAAATAAACAGTGGTATAATGTGATTTATTTTTCTAGCTCTAGGCCTTGGTGAACACTGAGTTCAGATACGTATACTAACACATCCATGTCACAATACTCATTACACCTTCGCATACCCTTCTGTATAACCACAGGTACAAAATTAATCTGCCAATAAACTTTTTTGTGTTGGTAGTGGGGCTTGAAGTCAACACATAGGCACTGTCATTTAGCTCTTTTGCTCAAGGGTAGTACTCTACTACTTTGAGCCACAGCTCTACTTCTAATTTTTGAGGGGTTAATTGGAGATAAGAGTCTCATGGGGACTTTT
The DNA here is from genome assembly GCF_000151885.1 of Dipodomys ordii. Taxonomy (NCBI): domain Eukaryota; kingdom Metazoa; phylum Chordata; class Mammalia; order Rodentia; family Heteromyidae; genus Dipodomys; species Dipodomys ordii. Next base: position 8,834,841 of record NW_012267296.1, read on the forward strand.
CTGTCTGGGCTGATCCTCAAATCTCAGACTACTGAGTAGCTACAGACATGATTACAGGCATGAGCCACTGGTGCCTTGATCCATAAACCATTTTATAAATAAACTTTTAAGTGGCTGATTAAAAGTAACTAAAATAATGGATCTGATAGAATGTTATACCACAATACTATTGAGATTTATCCCCAGATATATTTCCCTAGAGAACAATAGTGAGAGTGAGCTGTATATATTTGCAGATAGAGAAATAAAAACCAAACTAAAAACTTAAGCCATTGAATGACACACATAAAGAGGAAGATAAAGCATCCCAACTACATTGTTATTTTGTATATGTGTCTTTTTGTATATGTACAACAGGTGGAATTTGAAGGGTTCTTATTAGTGGTTTTGAGCTTAGTAATTATCAACAGATCTTACTGACCAATGCAATGCTTTTACTAGTATTTTTTTGCATATATGATTATTCCATTTGAAAATCTTAAGAGTCTGGACTATATTCAACAGTAATTTCAATTTCATTTGTTTAAGAAGATGACTATTTTTTTCATTCAAATTAATACAAACACCAATGAATATAGCAGTCCTATGAAATTTGATGTCATTAAATTTTAGTTTTCCTTATATTGCTATTTCAGGGACACTAATCTTCTGTAAATCGATTAGAAGTGATTTTATTACAGAGGAAAATATTTTCCTATATGGGGTAAAAAAGAATTCACAATTGAGAAAATGCATGATTCTCTCCAATATTTCAATATACTCTCTGCAATATAAGGGAATTATACCTCAATTTGCCTTTCCTTTCGTTACTAGTAAATGTATCATTTCCAAATTCAACACAAAACTCAATTGGAAGAAATCATTTTGCTATGCATGTGTCCAAGATACAAACTAATATTTTGGATAAGAATACTTACTTTTAAGGTGTAAGTCTAAGCTCATTTTTTTTCTCAGAGAATTCACCTCCTTTTTTCCTTATAAATTGGTACAACATGATTTTATTCTTCTTTTTACATTTTTATTGTAAAAATGCTGTACAGAGGGGTTACAGTTACCTGAGCAAGGTAATGAGTACATTTCCTGTTGAGCATTGTTGCCTCCTCCTTTGTTTTCCCCCTAACATCTTCCCTCCCACCTCCACAACTACCCCCCTCCAAAAAAGTTGTAAACTTCATTTTCAACATAGTGTTTTGTACATCTCATTGTTGCAATAAGTCAACCTGTATCCTTATTCAAGCATTTTGTTTTTTTTCTCTTTCCCTCCGTGAATTAGAGAAGTGTATATACAAGATGCAGGGCACCGACATCAATACAGTGAAAATAGGGATTATACTTTGGGGGAGGAGCATACAAAACAACAAAAATTCACATGATACATTATAGATATTAGCAAGAAAGAAAAAAATATTTGTGTCCCTATCTTGGGATTCATTTCACTTAACATTATCTTATATGGTCATAAGTACATAGCTTTTGGCCTTTTCTGCTTGTCCTACACATGTACTAGTTATTGCAAATAAGGGAAACCATGGGACCTATGTTTCTTTGGGCCTGGCTTACTTCACTTAATATAATTTTTTCCAAGCCCTTCTATTTCCTAACAAATGAGGCAGTGTCATTTTTTCTGATGGAGGTATAGAATTTCTCTCTGTGTGTGTGTGTGTGTGTGTGTGTGTGTGTGTATCACATTTTCTTGATCCATTTATCTTCTTAGGGGCATATGGGTTGACTCCATATCTTAACTACGGTAAATAATACTGCGAAAAACATAGTTGTACTGGAAGCCTTAGTATGGGGGTGTTTATGATCGTTTGGGTAAATGCCCAAAAGTGGGATCGCTAGGTCATAGGGGAGCTCTATGTGGAGTCTTTTGAGGAACCTCCATACTGCTTTCCAAAGTGGTTGAACAAGTTTACACTCCCACCCACAATACATAGGATTCCCTTCTTGACACATCCCCTCCAGCATCTGTTGTTATTAGAGTTCTTGATTATAGCCATGCTAACTGGAGTGAGGTGGAATCTCAATGTTGTTTTGCTTTGCATTTCTTTTATGGCTAGAAAGGTTGAGCATTTCTTCATGTGTCTATTGGCCATTCTTATTTCAGAGAAGTTTTTCATTAAACCTTTAGCCCACTTATTTATTGGGCAGTTGTTTCTTTGAGGATTTGTTGTTAGGGGATTTAATTTTTTGAGTTCCAAGTATAAGGGTAAAAAAATAGAATGGAAGAAAGACAGCCTCTTCATTAAATGGTGCTGGCAAAATTGGTTAATCTCCTGTAGAAAACTAAAGCTAGATCCTTATAGCACCCTGCTCCAGAATCAACTCCAAACGGATCGAAGACCTGGAAGTCAAAGTAGACACCCTGAGAACATTACAAGAAGGAATAAGAGAAACCCTAGGTCTCTTTGGCACAGGCCAAAATTTTCTTAATAGAGACCCAGAAACACAGCAAATCAAAGAAAGGTTGGGCAAATAGGATTTCATGAAGCTGCAGAGCTTCTGCATGGCAAAGGACATAGCTACAATGGATTGGGAGATCTTCATAGCCATACAATGGACAAGAGCCTCATATCTAAAATATACTTGGAACTCAAAAAGATTTTATTCTTTAGTAACATGGATTACTGATACTTAGTAGATATTTGTTATGTTTTATTTTGTTTTTCACGATGCTAAGATCAAAGCTATGATATTGTCTTGAGCAGGCTGTGTAAGTGCTCTTTCATTGAATTACATATCCAGCCCTTAGTTTTTTGGGACAGAGCCTTCTAGGCCAGACTGGCCTAGAAATTCTGTTTTTCTGCCTTAGTTTTCAAAGTACTAAGATCATCACTCTACCCAACCTACATAATTGTTTATTCTGGCTTTTTAAACCAATATTTCATACCATATTTGGTTAGCAGACTTTTCATTAATTCTTATTACTTATTCTTCTGTTCATTTGAAAGTAATTCCTTGAAAATGACTAATTCCCCATTTCTACATATCACTATGTTAAGGTCTTAAATATATGTCTGTACCTTGAGCTATTTCAAGTAAATATCCACAAATCTAAATAAAGAAGGTTATTATCTGGATACTTCACATCACATATTCTTTGATTTCAATTATATTTTTCAAAAACTCAAACCAATGTGATTTAGTTCTAAATGGACTGAGTAATTACATCAATTATCCATTTTATAGAAGCAGACAGATTTCATGTCATAAGTTGCAAACCATTAAGAACAAATTTTTATTTTTGAAAGATATAGGACTGATCACTTACTTTGGCCTCCATGTGCCTAAAGCATTTATAGTCATATACATGGGTAACTATAGGCATGCCTGTATAATTAATCCTGTGTTCTCATATATAACTTTTATTCATCATAATAGTACAATGTTTTCTGTTAGTCTTTGGATTGAAGATTACTTTCAATCATTTCACAGAATTTACTATTAATCTAATCAAAATAATCTACATCTCCCTTCATTCTGATTTTCAAAAAATACTTAAGTGAAAGAGAACTTCAAAAAATCTAAGTTATTTTGCAATTTACATGATTTTATATCAACCCACTTACTAGTAACATACATAAGTGTTTCCTCTGAACGCATTCAATTTTTAATTTTCCTGAATCAGTGTTAACCAGGAAAAAGGTAATTGTTGTCAAGAGTATTCAAACTGTCAGAATATCCTTCAATCTAAAAGCTGTTAGAATCTGTGCAAAAGTAATTACTGAAACTCTATTCAACTGTAATAATAACCTGCCACTGATGACAGCAATTACTGGGAAAGTGTAATAGAAATCAAAGGCACATTTTTCTCTGACAAGTACATTTCTAACTAAGGTTTACATTGGCTGAATAGTGTTGACAATGATGATGTACTGTATCATTCTTAATCATGGCTGGCATGATGTTACAGTTTGAACTGCTCACTGTTAGAAAGCGACTAATTGCTTGTTTCATTTGACACTGTCCAGGCTCTCTATACATAGGAATATGTATTTTAGATGAATAGAGGTTAAGTGTTATGCATCCTTGACTGTTTTGCATCCTTTTTAAGTGCCGGTTTTAAGTACATTTTCACTCAAATAAAAGAAGCTAATTGCAGTTAGACCAAACTGACAAGGCAAATTTCTAAGATCTCTAAAGGGTGGTAACCCATAATTAGGTCAAATTATTGGTGCTTCTTTCAGTTCAAACCTTTAGCTGTGGTCATCTTCACTGTCAACATTCTTGGACATACTTCCTGCCTGTGACATCACATCTTCAAGTGACATCACAAGGATCCTTTTAAAGACAATTCTCGATCACTAGTAACAACAACAAAAATTACAAAAGATGTGTGCTGGCCTATTAAAGGAATCTGAAACTAAAATATTGTGATCAACTTGTTTTCTTCTGAAAAAATATGACAGCATTAACATAGAAAGTGTATGAGAAAGGAAAGTACTTCAATAAAAATTTGTTTAATTTTTTTAACCAGTTTAGTTTAATTATTTTCCAATATTTGGCTTTTAAGGGAACTTTACTACAGTTTGCCCGTTAATCTGTTTGCTGGTGAGTACATTAATGGCAAAGTTGTAGGATGGATAAAACACAAAATTCGGTAGGAAGAAATCATGTGCTTGTCTATAGGATTCAGGATAAAAATTAATATTTGGACAAGGGAACTTACATTTTAGATTTGAGACCAGGCTCAGTTTTGTAAAATACAATTTTGGAATCATAGTCACTAAACTAATGCCAATTTCTATTTTTCTTTGTTCTAAATTGACTGTGTAAGGTCCAAGGAAATTAGTCTCAGTACATGCAAATAACTTCATCAACACACTCATTTAAGTGACTCAACACCTCTAGTATATGAAACCATAAATTAAGGGCTAACAACAAAATAAAATCTTCCAATTCTTCAGATATGCACAGTTAATGAAATATCTTGTGAACCATTATGGAAACAAATCATGGAGATAACATTTATTTTCATAAAATTAGTTTTCAAACATTCATTCACGTCTTGAAGAGGATTATGTTAAGTGAAGTAAGTTAGACATAGAGAAAAAGGGGTGCATGTTTTCTCTCATTAAGTAACTAGAATGTGCCTATAATTCTACATGTAAGCACACTGGGAGGCCCACAAGCAGTTATAAATGAATTAACTGAAGTATAATTGAATCTATGGAAAATGCAAGTAGTATAATTCTTTAGAAAGGCCAAGTCAAAGCCTGACAAAATGAATATTAAGAAATGGGTACTTCCAAAGGTGGGGGATGTCAAGAGGAGAGGTATAGAAAAATGAACAGGGGAAATAAGCACAATGAAGGCAAGAATGCACTGTATGTGCTACAAAACAGAAAAATAAGGGAAGGTGTGTGGAAGATATTAAAAGATGACACAGATCAAGAAGCATTATACACATAAATTGCTTTGTTAAATGGAAAAAGTCCAATGCATAACCTAAAAATTAAGAAAAGTGAGGGAAGGGGTTGTGTGAGAGGGATGGGTAAGAATGTGACTTCGATCAAGAGGCACTGTATTCATGTACTGCTCTGTTGAATGATGACTTCTTTGTACAACTACCTAAAGAAAATAAACATATATTTAAAAACATTCATTCACTGTAAATACAAGAAAAACACCATAAGCCTTATATTAAAATGATCTTTCTGGTGATGTCAGGACTTTAGTTTTTTAAAGAACAAAGTTAAATAAAATTAAAAATTTAACTATGATTTTGCCACCATCTAAAAGTAAATATATGTGATAAAAGGGGTCAATAATTAATCCTTCTCAATATTTTTTAAAAACAATCCATTTATTGGGTTTTTAACTAATTACACAATTGAAATAATCAGTTTGGCACTACCCTATACAGGGATTATGCCTGTGTCTGCTGCCACGCCAAAACTGTAGCAAAACCCTGCTGTGCTTACACTGGGTCACTCAGCAGGTAGATACTAAAAATATACTGTAGTGTTCCTCTAAGGAAGACTGTACAGTGAAGATGACATTCACCAACTTGTGAATTATTTCAACCTAGAAAATACCTCATACTCTATAAACCTGTCAGAGGCAACCATGTTAGCATTTAGAGATGCACACACAAAAGTTACATAAAAATTCACACATTCTAATGATGAATGAATTCAAAAGCATAGAGCCAGTTAACTGAAAATCCAGGGGTTTGGTGAAGAAGATTTTTGATTGGTTGTTATGTATGTATACAGCATGTAATTTTAAAAATAAACAACAACAACAAGAAACACCCTGACAGGTTGATTTTTTTGTATTTACTTTACAAGCATTGTTTGACCCCATTTGAAAGCTGTTATACTTCCCCTAAATGGAAGATTGCTGTATTTATGGTTATTTTTTGATTCCCCCCTTCTTTCTCTTGTGTTCTCTCTTCCCCTCTCTTCCCTCCTTTTCTCTCTTTTTCTCTATTTCTATCTTTATCCTTGTCTGTAGAACCATTGAGAGACTAATAAAGTTTGGTATTTAATTGACTTGTTTAATATATGTTATATAGCTGTAAAAGATAGTAAAAATGTAGAGCTAGCATTGCCAGACTTTGGTACAGATGCAGCCTTTACACACACCATTGTACAATTAATTTGTAAAGATTCACATGTAGCTCTTTATTATAGTGGTGTGGAATTTTCATACCCATTGAATGCCATTTTTGTGATTTTAAGTTATTTTTCTGTTACAGAATATTTTAAGAATTATACATACGAAGACAACAGTGAACTAGTCCTCAGAAACCCTGAATTTTATATACAGATATGCTTATCATTATATGCTGAGATAAATTATATATTATTGATAATCTTTAATATCTTCACTTAGAAAATTTAATAATAATATCTGTTCTATCATTTACAACTATTATAAGTATCAAGAAATAAACCAGGCACTGGTGGCTCATACCTGTAATCCTAGCTACTCAGGAGGCTGAGATCTGAGGATCACAGTTCAAAGCCAGCCCAAGCAGGAAAGTCCTTGAGACTCTTATCTTCAATAAACCACTAGAAAACTGGAAGTTGCACTGTGGCTCAAGCAGTAGAGCACTCTCCTTGAGCTGAAGAGCGCAGGGACAGCACCCAAGCCCAGAGTTCAAGCCCCATGACTTACCAAAAAGAAAGAAAGAAAGGAAGGAAAGAAGGAAAGAAGGAAGGAAGGAAAGAAAGAAAGAGAAAGAGAGAGAGAAAGAAAGAAAGAAAGAAAGAAAGAAAGAAAGAAAGAAAGAAAGAAAGAAAGAAAATGTTGGACGGGTATGTAGCTCATTGGCAAAGCACTTGCCTAGCAAGTCCAGCATCCTGGGTTTGATCCCCAGTACCAAAGAAAAAAAAAGAAAGAAAGAAAATGTATACTTAATTAACTAATGAATTATATAGCACTTTTTTGTTCTAATTAGGTATCATTATTTTGTCTTTAGAAAATGTGTGCCTATGCTATGAGAGTAAATAATTTTTGCATCTCTGGAGATAAATGCTATATCATGTCAAAGATAGGAATCCTTTAGAATAATTACAATAAAACTTCTTGTCAAAGCCAGACATGAAAAAATATGTGAAAATCATATTTTGGACTCAGAAATAGCTCTATATACTAATGACATACAAGACAACCAACTGTGAATCTATGCTCAATGACAAAAATAAAATATAACTTTAATAGTATACAAGACAATATGTTGAAAATGAACTTTACAACTTGAGGGGCATTAGGGGGAGGGAAAGTGGGAGAAAATGAGGGATGGGTTAATAATGTTTGATAAGGAAAATACTAATTACCTTATGTGTGTAACTGTAACCACTCTGTATATCACCTTGACAATAAAATTTAACAAAGAAAAGTAAAACCATGGTGGTTCAGGTGAAAAGATGGAGGTTAGGGCAACACACCAAACTTGTCTTCCTCAGTATCATCTGTTATTTATAGCACATTTCTATTTGTTTCAAGTTTTCTTTTAAGGATAGATGGATTACATCATTCCAACAAATAACAGTCAAATTGTTTCAGGACTGTCATAAGTGAAGCATCTGTTATATCCTCAAATTTAAAATGATCAGTGAACATAATTCACTTCTGTACATCTGACAAGGAACAATCATGATGAATTAGGCAAGAAAAGATCTTGTTGTTAATTCTATTTTCAATTGCTGAACTTTTTTCACATTTTTCTCTTACAAACAACAGAACAAACATGGATGTGCTTCTGCCATAGTGTGTGTGTGTGTGTGTGTGTGTGTGTGTGTGTGTGTGTGTGTGTGTGTGTGTGTGCTAAAAGGAATTTCTTCTAGGAAGCATTTGAAATCTGATCTTATTATTTGTTTTCAGTCTTGGTGAGCTAATACCATTCAAAGATTCTCCTAAATACAGACATGCTAAGGAAATTAAAAAATAAATGGAATTAAATCTGACGCTCTTAGAAACAGGTTGTTCAGTTAGGGGGTTGGATCTTTTCCTTATAGTTTGCTACTCTTCATTGAAATGCATCCTATTTAATTTTGCCTGCTCCCTCCTGTTTCCTGGATAGGACACAGCATGTATTTATTGTTGTGACATGTCAACAGTATGAATCATCCCTAAAATCATCATTTGCTCAAATAGCTTTGGTTCTTCTGCTCTTTAGATTCAGGCTGATTACGCCAAAGCTCAATAGGGAGGATTCATTCAGAGTCTGAGCCATTAAATTTAAGATTTGAATTATCTGAGGCAGGAGACAGGCCATTTTCACAGAGGCCTGAATAGTTCTCTGCATGGAAAGACTGGTAGCCTGAACACAACGAGAAGCTCTGTCCATAGACATGAGAAGATTTGTGACTATAGTTTTCTTTTTCAATTATTTGAATCCCCTTACAAGAGATGGGAGTTAAAACTAATAAAGATTAATGCATTCCATCTTTCTAGTGTTATAATTCTCAAAGTGGTTGCTAATCACGTGAATCAGAATCTTCTGCAGTATTTGTTAAAAATGCCAGTGTTAGATACTGTTTGTTTGTTTTTCAGTTTGCAGATGTAATTAACTTTGATGGTCCTGAAAGAGTTAATTAAATGATTTGATGCTAGAGGGGATGGGGCCAGAAGGGAACCCTACTGCATTGTTGGTCCCATGGTTTCCCTTATTTGCAATATCTAGTATATGTCTGAGTCAAGCAGAAAAGGTCAGATAAGGTGATGTTAGGGAAATGAACGCTAAGATATGTATTCTAATGTTTTTTTTCATTCATGCGATTGTTTCTAGCACATTTATAAGTATGTCCCTCCCCCACAGTATAACCCCTGCTTTCACTGTATTTAATGTCGGTATAATTTGTGGAGGGGAAGGGGAAAAACAAATTGTTTAACTAGGGATACAGGTGGACCCATTGCAACAATGAGATGTACAACTGTCATCCTCAGCTCTCAGCCTCCTGAGAAGCTAGAATTATAGGGATGAAGGCCCAGGTGCCTGACTTATTAGCCGGGCGCTGGTGGCTCACACCTGTAATCCTAGCTACTCAGGAGGCTGAGATCTGAGGATCGTGGTTCAAAGCCAGCCCGGGCAGGAGAGACCGTGAGACTCCTATCTCCAATAAACCACCAGAAAACCGGAAGTGGTGCTGTAGCTCAAGTGGTAGAGTGCTCGCCTTGAGCTGAAGAGCTGAGGGACAGCGCCCAGGCCCAGAGTTCAAGCCCCACGACCGACAAAAAAAAAAAAAAGTCATTATGTTGAAAACGAACTTTAAAAACTTTCATGCGGGGCGAGGCTGGGATATTTTCTTAATAGTGAAAAAAATACCTTTGGAAAGGCAATTGGGTAGCACGAAACACACACACACACACACATACAAACACAAATACATACACACACACAGTTCAGACAGCACAGAAAAGTCCGTGAAATTCTTATCTCCAATTCTTATCACCAAAAATCCAGATGTGGAGCTATGCTTCAAGTGGTAGAGCAAAAAAAGCTCAGGGACAGTGCCTCGGCCCTAAGTTCAAGCTCCTAAAATCAGTATTAGCCACTAGAGAAAGTGAAACACTAACATGTACTGAGCACATATTGTGTCCATATTTTACATGAAGAACTAACATTTCCAACAACCCTAATGTGGCTACTATTAATTTTACCATTTATTTATGAAGAAATTACGGCATATAAGGGGTAAGTAAATTCATCATAATCATTCAGCTAGTAAACAGCACAGCTAGAATTCAATTTTGTGTAACCTACTGCTCCCAATCACTGTGCTATATGAAGATACCCAAGTCATTTTTCCATAAAAGCATGGCTAGAAGGGAAATTGAATACATAATTTTATAAGAATGCTTGAGTTAGAGTCAGAAAAAATATAGAAAGACACAGGAGGTTAAAAGGAATCACATCCCACACTTTTACTGCCTTGCTGATTTGTTCAGGAAGTTATGTTTTAAATTTTACTTTCTTTTCTCAAGTAGTTCAATATGTCCTTTTATGAGCACAATGCATCTTAATCAAGGTTTCCCTTCCATAATTTTCTGTCCCCATCTATCTCAACCTCAACTATCTCTTCAAGTTACCAGATTCCATTTTCCCATATATACATTGAGTGTTAGGAATATATTTGCCTACCTATCTTCTCTCCATTTGTCTGTTCCCATCTGCTTAAAGTCCACCATGAGAACAATGATTATGTTTCTGTGGCTCCTATCAACATATAAACCTTCCATAATTTTATTTTAACAAAAAAATACAACTTCATGAAATGCACAGAATACTGTTATTTATAATATTTAATTAAAGAAAATGAAGCATAAAAAGTAAAAAAATCTCAATGTTGCAGAGAATTTTTAAATTTTTACTTTGAGTTTTGGTACATTTACTATACATAAATTTAGAAAAAAATAAAAAAGTGAAATACATTATTAGGGAAGGAACACAAAAATTTGTAATTCTTTTTACACTTATTAATAAATCATAACTGGGAAGAATATGAAAAAAGATTAGATCTGACAAGTGTTACAATCTGAAGTCACTCCCTCATCCTTAGATGTCATTAACAGTAGTTGCTTCAAGCTTTCCTGGAAATTTATATAAAATAGTCTTTTATTTTTATTTTCATAGCATTCTAATGCCTACTTTATCATCTCCAGTTCTGTTCTACAAATACAGTTTAAGTTTAGAAATGAAAAATTATTTGTGTTTTATCAGTTCTGGTGCTGTATCTGAAAATATGAAAGTAACAAACTAACAGAAAACTAAGAGAATTTGAAAATTTACATAGAAGAAATGATCAGGATAGAAGGAGACCTTGACTTACAAATTTCCAGGAAATAAGTGAACCTAATTAAATAAGGACATGTTGCAACTGACAATGAATACTACTAAACTGAACTATGTGGGATTGTTCATTTTAGTATCAATATTTGACTTACCCACACACACATATGAATTCTCATTCTAAAACTTCTACAAGTATAGAAAGTAAGAACTTCATTTTGAAGTCTTATTGTAATCTGTTCTGAATGTGGCAAAATTAGAAAGTGCAAAATTGCTGGGCTCCGGTGGCACATGCCTGTAATCCTAGCTACTCAGGAAGCTGAAATCTGAGGATGGCGGTTCAAAACCAGTCCAGGCAGGAAAGTCCGTGAGACTCTCATCTCCAATAAATCACTCGAAAACCGGAAGTGGTGCTGAGGCTCAAGCGGTAGAGCGCTTGCCTTGAGCTGAAGAGCTGAAGGACAGCACCCAAGCCCCACAACCGACCAAAATAAAATGAAAAGTGCAGAATTACTAATGTACTTCTAGAAGATACAAAAATAGACTTTAAAAACTCCAGTCTAAGCCAAGCACCAGTTGTTCATACCTATAATCCTAGCTACTCAGTGTCAGAGCCTGCCGGCAACGAAAGGGAATCCTGAATTAGGGGGCGAGGATGCGGAAAAATAAAGACATAAGACAAAGGATGGGGTCGGGAGGTCTGCACCTCAAGACTGCAGCATCGTTTATTTTTAACTTTTATTTTAAACTCAGGAGGCTAAGATCTGAGGATCACTGTTTGAAACCAGCCCAGGAAAAAAGTTTGTGCAGCACATATTTCCAATTAACCACCAGAAAGAAAACCAGACACGGCTCTGTGGTTCAAGTGGCAGAGTGCTAGCCCTGAGCACAAAGAGGCTCAGGAAAAGCACCCAGACCCTGCATTCAAGCCCCACAACCGATCAAAAGAAAAAAAAATACCTCCAGTCTATATTTTTCCATATCAAAATTTTGCATTTACCATCATTAACATCACTTCATTTTTATCATTCACCTCTAACTTTATGGTATGACAAAAGAACTATAACTGAATTTGGTAGCACTTGAATATCTGTCACTTTTACATCATTTGTACTAGTGTGCTCTAACTTTGTCCCTCTTCTAATTTGTCCAGAATTATTATTACAAGATATTAATTAGCTTTTCTCTTTTTGTGCCTTGCTGTAACTCAATTTAGTTGATATAAATTAGTCCTCACTACAAAGAAGATAAACTCAAAGTAATTTGTACTTTCAGTCATTATGTCGAAAACGAACTTTACAACCTTGCTGGGGGGCGGGGGGAGAATGGGAAGGGGAAAAAATAGTAATTTGTACTTTGTACTTTCACTTTATAAAAGGCTGAAACAACTTTGTCTTACATTCTTCATAAAATACCCAATAATTTCATAGACCATTCTATTCAATCTGTCCTCAATGAACTCATCTTACTTACCAAATATAATTCCCCAGTGCTCTTTTGTCCGTCTTTGGTAACCTTACAATTTGTAATACTTCTGTCCACATTGTTCGGAATAGTATGTTTCCCTTGAATTTATACTATTCTATGACACCTTGAGTTTGTAGATTTTGCCTATTGGTCTCCATTGTTGTCTATTTATCATCATCCCATCAATGTGGACATTGAGAAGATGCCTTAATTTTAATTCAGAGGTAGTTTGAAATAATTATTCACATCTCTTTCTTTAAAATATTATACAATATTTCAATTTTCTTACAACTATTCTTTTTTAATGAAGATATCTTTATTTTTCTTTTTAAATTTAATTTCATTGTCAAGGTGATGTACAGAGGGGATACAGTTACATAGTAAGGTAGTGAGTACTTTTCTTGTTGAACTTGTTACCTCCTCCCTCATTTTCCTCTCACTTTCGCTCTCCCAGCCCCACTAAGTTGTACAGATAATTTCCAACATATTGAGAATATCGCTGTTGCATTGTTTCACCCTTTGTCCTTTCTCTCACCATTTTGTTGTTCCCCTTCCCTTCCCTAATTTAGATAAACATATATAAAAATACCCAGGGTACCAAATCATATACAGTGACAATAGCAGATAAACCATAGGGGGAAACACAAAGGAAAAAAGAAATCACATAGTACAGTAAAAACAACAACGAAAAATCCTCTTGTCTCCATGTCTTGGATTACATTTCACTTAGCATCTTCTTGTATGGTCATATGTACATAGCTATTGAGCTATTCTACTCATCTGCTAGGACTATGCTAGATATATACTAATTATTAAAAATGATGGAAACCGTACACTATAAGAATTACATCAGTTCTTATTACACACACACACGTGTGAGTACAATGTACTTTCACGTCTTTGCCCCTTAGTATCAACTTCTTTCCTTCCTGTCTTTTGTTGATCACCTAGAGTGTGCATGTTTTACATCTATGCCCTATTTCTTTTTTTTTATTTTATTTGTGAACATACTGTACAGAGGGGTTACAATTACATGGGCAGGATAATGCATACATTTCTTACCAAGCATTGGAGCCTCCTCCTTTGTTTACCCTTCACATCCATTCCCAGCCTCCCCCCTCCCCCAAAGGCCCACCCCCTCCAAACCGACATTGTAA
>NW_012267296.1:8854666-8862929 GCF_000151885.1 Dipodomys ordii
ATTAGGGTTAGGGAGAGATGTGGGTAAAAAATAGGAATAGATTGGTGTGGGGAGGCACAGGGAGAGTTAACTAAGTCCTAATCCCAATGCAGGAAATAGGTTGGGTAGGATGAAAGTAGAGAGAGAGAGAAAAGAAGAAAGGGAAAGGGAAAAGAAAAGAGACCAGAAAAAAAAAGTAAAAATTAATGATATTATGGAGATTTGAAAACAATCTATTTAGAGAAGAACGTGAATATATTGAGAGAAGGGGAGAGACATAGAGGAGATGTGAAAAACTTAAAAATGCTTAAAATATTATATAGGTATAAAGAGGTAGTACTGCTGTTAAGGAATTTAAGTCTCAGAGGTTTTGAATTGAGTAATAAATTTGTGGATTAAGTGTGTACACAATGGGGGATAGTTTCTACTAGTTAACTACGGGTTTATCTGAGGATGTGCAGGACAAGAGTTAAGTCACATAAAGAAGAACAAAAGAGAGGAAAAGGTGAAAAGGATAAGAAAGGAAGAAAAAAAGATCAGAAGTTCAGTAGAGCTAAACAAAAAACAAAAAGATAATTAAAAAAGAAAAAAGAGAAAGAAGACAAAAAAAGAAAGAAAAACGCACATTCACGTATCCCTAAAATAAAAATTATAAAAGGAAAAAAAAGTTACTGGAAAACAATTTTTTTCCAAAAAAGGCAAAATTAAAGATTAAAAAATGTTTAGAAAAGAAAAAAAATTCTTATATAAGGTACCAAAAGAAGAAGAAGAAAAAGAAAAAGAAGAAGAAGAAGAAGAAATTTCTTTGATTTTTTGGGGGAGGGGTGGGAAAAATCCTGTATCTCCCTTGTGTCTGTTACCAGCCTCTTGTTGGAGTCTCTGGTCTGCTTGTGGTCCTGTGGCTTGGTTGGTTTCTTAAGTCTGTTTGTTCGAACAGGCAGAAAAATGTTCTGCTTTACCCAGGATTTTGAGATCCTCCTCCCAGGTTAGTTTATTGGGAGGGTGATCTGCTTTGAGAATCACAAAAGAGGGGGATGCAGTGATGAGGCTAGGTTCTGCGTAGAGTTGAGGCCTTTCAACAAACAGTAGCTTTTCCCTGGGTCTATTTTGTGAAAAACTCACAGAGCCCAGCCTGGAGCCATTCTCAGGGTTTCTGTTTACTGAATTTCAGTTGATTGTCCGTGCTGCTAGAGGGAGGGGGAGCCTCTGGCTCTGATTACCCAGTGAAGAAAGCCACTCCTAGGGCTAGCACCTGAGCTGGGTGACTTTTTCCTGGGTGGAGCTGAGTCTGGCAGGTCATGCCACTGTTAAGTTCTTGTGACGTGCTAAATGACCCTAGTTTTATTCCAAGGCCTGAGTTGGAGCTAGCAGCTCCTCTGAGCTTTGTCGGTATCCAAGATGGAGATCTCCAGTACTGGGGGGGAGGGGTGTCCCCTCCTCTGCTCCCTGAGAAGGAGTGAGGACGTCTGGCTTCTACTCACGCCGAGTCTTGGTTCCTGGGTTGTCTCTGGTCTGCGAACTGCAGGATGAAGATGTCCGCTCCTTGTCGGTTCTTGCTGGTGTTGAGTAGAATCTGCTCACCCGCTGCGTCTGGCTCCTTCGTCCAGGACTCTCTGTGGCTCAGGTATGGTGCCCTGCGGTCACCGCCGCCACTGTTGCTTTCACCGCGGTGGCTGCTGGCAAGAGCTGAGATGTGTCTCCTTGCCTGGAGTTTCCCTCTCTGGCCTGTCTCTCTGTCCTGTGAAGGCACACTTGGTGTGATTCTCTGGCTTAGGACTGTTCACTGGAACTCTAAAACTGCTTTCTATGAGAAAGCTTGTTCAGATTCCAGCTTCTCCTCTGCCATCTTCCCAGAACTTCTATGTCCTATTTCTATTACAATTACATAATCACCATCTTGTTAAGTCTAGATTATGCAAGGAAAGACCTGCAGTACTTGGCTTTCTGAGCTTGACTTATCTTGTTCACAAGCAGGTTATCATTCATCTTTATGCTTACATACCATATTTTATTTATATGAAAACATCACAATAAAATTCTCTCATACTAGCAATGTGTGCTAATTACATTTTTTGAGATGAGAATGCTTATTTTTCTGACAATCTCTTCAACAAAAAATGATTAAATTAATATCTACTATCACCAAAAGGGGCTCTTCAATTAAGAGTGCTTTGTGAATCATAATTCTACATATATGAATTATTAAATGACATTTTATTTCTCATTAACTTAGTTTATATGTTTTAAATATGTGTGTAGTCATGGCACATGAATATCCTTTATACTTTTTCCTTGGTCATTAAACATCCCTATGCAAATATCTCTTACTCTACCCACTTCTCTGACAAAGATTTGCATTGACACCTCATAGTCACCATCTGAGTAGCTCAAAGTCTAAATATCCTACATTAGATTAGTGGTCTTTCCATCTAAGCCTTGAACTTCTCAGTGTTTTCAATGTATCTGTACATTATCTCTATGTATTCAATTATGCAGTTACAAGAAAACCTAGGAAATATTCTTGATTGGCCCATTGTTTTTGTTATCCCTATGAATATATTATTATGTCCTCCAAAGTTTACTTCCGAAATACATGTCAAACTCAGATTTCTTCAACATCATGACTAGTAAACTGTGTGATCTATAATTCTATTTTTTGTGCATGCTTCTGAAGTATTGGCACCTGTAATCTTCCCAAATGCATCTCTGCTTCTTTAAGATCTGTCCTCAACATTCCAGTGATATTTCCAAAACTCACTTTCACCACTTAGTGGTTTCAGGTGTTCATCTTTGACTGCAAAACAAAGGTCCAACATTTTAATATGACCAAGGTCCTGAATCATTTCTCCATGCCTACATTTCTTGCCTTATCTCATAACATAGTGTTCTTACGACTCAGTATACTAAACTTCATGTCAATCCAAAATTAATGTTCATTTTTTAAAAATTTTTTTATAATTTTTAATGTTTTTATTATCTTTAAGTAGTTGTGAAAAGGAGCTACCACTCACCAAAGCAGTTTACAAATACAGTGCATCTTGATCAACATTCTTACCTCTCTCAACCCACACCCATTCTCCTACTTCCCTTTATTTTAGATTATAAATTATTTCTTGTCATTTAACAAAGTAGTTTATGTGTACAGTGCATCACTTCAACATCTTCATTCTCTTTCCACTCCCCCCCTCCCTGAGGTTATACAATGAAATCTTGCCTGAATTCTCTTACCCACTTCATTTTTCTACTCCTCTGTGAATCTTGCTACACTTTCATTTTTACATCATTTTTCTTTTAAAAGACACCATATCATCTTGCTTAGATTAATTCTTATTCACTTTCTGTTTAAACACTATTTCCTTAAGAAGATTGTTCTGGCTCTAATACTTAAATTAAATCTCTGTCTTTCATGCTATTTTAGTACCATTTCTCTCTCTTCGACAACACTTTTTATGACTGAAATCTCAGATCTCTCCGGTAACAACTCCATGTGTTTCCCTTCTGCAAGCTCTAACAATTCTTCATTCTTTGCTTCCAGAACACTGACTACATAAGATGTACCAAATAAGTATAATTATACATTATTTGTCTTCTGTGTCTGGTTTCTCTTGATTTTTGATAATCTGTTTAAGATTCAGATTTTTTTTAGTATATGACAAGCTTTCCTTCATTTTATGAGTAAATAACACTCTATTGGATATTTATACCACATTTAAAGTTACTAAGGTTATTGATAGAAATTTAGGTTGTTTTCCTATTTTGTCTTTAGTGAATAATACTGCATTGAACATAAATTTTCATGTTTATTTTGCATAAATAAGACATTTTGTAACAGCTGTACTATTCGAGAATGCAATTTTTTTTGAAGATCACCATACTGTTTTTCACAGAAGTAGCACCATTTTCCAAACCATCCCTGGTGTACAAATTACATCAATTTTTATATCTTTATTAGCACATTATAGTCTATAGTTTTAATAATGACTTTAGTAATACATTTGAGTCATTAGTTTCTAGTGCTGTTTTCTAATATAAATTTCTCTAATGACTAAAAATAATGAGCATATTTTAATTTACCAGTAGCTCATTTGTATTTATTCTTAGGAAAAATGTCTATGAACCTCAGCCAAATTTTAATCATGTTGCTATTATGATTATTTCTCAACTGAGTTGTGGGAGTCACATGTTTTAGATAATAGTTGATTATTAAATACATAATTGCATACATTTTCTCCTATTTTCTTTTTTTCTCATTTTATTTTTAATAAGTTTTTTATTGTGAAAATACTGTACAGAGGGGTTACAATCACATGGGCAAGATAATGAGTACATTTCTTATCAAGCATTGTTGCTTCCTCTTTTGTTTTCCCCTCCCATCTCCACAACTACATTCTCCTCCCCCCCCCACACCACCTAAACTGTAAAGTTCATTTTAAATAGTGTGTTGTATATATCATTGTTGCAATGGGTTAACATGTATTCCTATTTAAACAACTTGTTTTTTCCCTACCATTCCCCAAATTATAACATCAAATACAGTGAAAACAGGGGTTATACAGTGGGGGAGATACACAATGGAATTCTATGCCTCCATCAGAAAGAATGGCATTGCCCCATTTGTTAGGAAATGGAAAGACTTGGAAAAAATTATATTAAGTGAAGTACGCCAGGCCCAAAGAAACATAGGTCCCATGGTTTCCCTTATTTTCAATAACTAGTATATTTCTGAGTCAAGCAGAAAAGGTCAGATAAGATGATGTTAAACAAAATGAACCCTAAGATAAGGACACAAATAGTTTTTTTCTTTCTTGCTATTGTTTCTAATGTACTTATAAGGTATATTTTCTCTTATTACACAGGTTTCCCTTTCCCTTGGTTATTTTTAGCTGTGCAGAAGTTTTAGTTTAATATTGCATTTCCATTGTCTACTTTTAATTTATTTGTAATTTATAAAGACCCTAAAATTTTGTTTTCTTGCTAGCAATTAATCTTTTTAGACTTTGCATAATTATATGACTTAGCTTTAATATGTTGTAAAGTTTTCTAGTACAGAATTGCTTACAGATTTTCCTTATAATTCCATCCTCCTTATTGCTATAATATCATTGAGATTTCTTAATTTTTATTTCAGTTATGTTTATTCGAATTTTCTCTTCTCCCATATTCCAACTAAAATTAATAATTTGTTAACCACTTTGAAAACCAACATTTTTCCTTTTTTCTCTTTTTCATTTTTTGATCAGTTTGTTTTTTATTTTTAAATTTCTTAACTTATACTATTTATTGAATTGAGGAATTTTTCTTCCTCCCTTTAAGAATGTATAGTAATTACTTTTAAAATAATTCATTTTATTTTGATACAACATACAACATAATTTGATCATACTGTCTTTTATACTTTTCTGCTTCCCTAGTAATTCATTTTCTGTTCAAGACTTTTTTCCATGTTACTTCACTTTCTAAATCAGACTTAATGGGGATTAACACTATGATCTTCCCATGGTTCCATCAAATATTTGCTATAAATTAGACAATTTCACTTCCTTTACAATACCTGTAAAGACACTACTTTATGTGTATGTAATGTATTTTCAATCACTTGGGTATTGCAAATTGTGCTGCAGTAAACATGGATGTACATGTATTTTTGCTGTATAATAACTGATTCTGTTGAGTACATGCACAAAAGTGATATAGTTGCATATAATGATTGGAATTTTAGTTTTAAAAGGAAGCTCTATACTGATTTCCATAATGGTTTTTCTGATTTTTATTTCTATCAATTATGTAGAGGTAATATTTTTCAGGACTTTGACAGCATTTTTTGATATAATTCCTTGATTATGGTTATTCTGACCAGAAGTGAAATATAATCTCAAAGTAGTTTTGATTTTCATTTCTCTGATGACTAAATATGTTGAAATCTTTCATGTATTCTGGTTATTAATCCTTTGATAGATGAAAAAGAAATACACTGTGTATGTTGTCCTTGTTCATAATTTTTTTGCTTTGCATATTTGTACTTTGATGCAAGCCCATTATCAATTATTTACATTATTTCTTGAGGTACTGAAGCCTTATTCCAAAAGCCATTGCCTATATCTACATATTGAAGTATTTCTTCTGTGTTTCACTGTAGCAATTTCGAATTATCAGAACTTTCCTAATATAATCAATTTTGGATCATTTTTGCATAGAGAGAATTTTATATGTACTTCGAAATGTCTGTACTTCTTTAAATAAATGTCTGTTCAGTTCATTTGTCATTTATTGTTTCTTTTCATTTGTTTAATTTTGGCACTTTTTATACATTCTACATATGAAATCATTATTTGAATAAAAGCTGAAAAATCTCTTATTTTAGTAACTGTTCCTTTCTGTGGA
Organism: Dipodomys ordii; assembly: GCF_000151885.1. NCBI lineage: Eukaryota > Metazoa > Chordata > Mammalia > Rodentia > Heteromyidae > Dipodomys > Dipodomys ordii. The sequence continues at coordinate 8,861,027 of NW_012267296.1, forward strand.
GAAGCTTTCTAATTTTATATGATGCTACTTGTCAATTTGTGGTCATATTTCCTGAACAAGTAGAAATCTATTCAAAGAGGTATAAGCTATGCCTATATTTTACAGGATTTCACCATAACTTCCTCTAGCAGTTTTAGGTTCAGGATTAATATTTAGTTCTTTTTTTTTATTACATTTAAGCAGTTGTACAGAGGGGTTTCATCTTTTCAATGAATGAGGTCAATGTGTCTTGATCATTGCTACTCCTTTTATAATTCTCCCTCATCTCTCCTAAACCCCATCATCCCCTCAATTTTCCTAATTCAATTTTCACAGATACTTGACTGTGTTGGCCCACACTTCCTCTCTCTATTATTTGTTAGTTCAAAGGATATTGGTATAATTTTGGTCTACTAGATATGAATATACACTTTCCCCAACATCACTTATTGAACATGTTCTTTGTCGCGACCGCCTCGACCCGCAAGAATGACGCGACAACAGGTTCTTCTTTCCGGCGGTTTATTCAGGACCTTGTTTACAGCTTCTTCTCTCCTGCTTCTCTCCTGCCGGCTTCTTCCTGCTTCTTCCTGCTTCTCCTTGTTTCTCCTTCCCATCCGCCCCCGTGCTCCGGTTATAACCCTCCTGGATGGCCAATCCTGAAGCGCCACATGGCATATACCAATAGGGCTGCAAACACAGAAGCAAACTAGGAGCCAAGTCATAGCCATATAAGGAGTTGTTTTTTACAGAGAGCACTCGTCACCGGGAAGACGGAAGGCGGGAGCCCGTGCCATCTTAGGTAGGAGCCGCACCACGCGGCCCCCCCATTTTAGCTACAATGTTGCTTTTGCAGCGATCTTTGTTCGCGGCTCCCGCAGCTCTCCACAGCTCCCCCTTTTTTGTTTTATTAAGCAACAGGTAAGAGTAGAGGTTGGGCCTCTGTCTAAAACATTAATGAGAGGACCTTGCACTGGTCTTTGCCTGAGGTGGGCGCCTTCCCCAGTGATGACCAGGCCTGTCCGATGCCTTTTTTGCAGAGGTGGGATCTTGGGCATCAACCCACTTGCAACCCAACATGCTCTTCTTGGGCTCACGCCAGGGAGTGATTCCCAAGTGCAGTGCGTTTGCCTCGCACCCTGTGCTATTCCTTCAACGTGGCAAGCCATGCGTAGGGGGACTGTCCGGCCTCAATGGCAGTGAAGGCCTGGACCACCGTAGCCATACTTCTGCGCTGCATATGCACCACAGGCACAACAAGATCACCAATGACAGGATACCAATAAGGGAGCCCATTCTCGCCCACTCCTTCAAATGATCCACAGCTGTCAAACTCTCCAGTCCAATTGTCTAAAAGATAAGGGCATCGGTCTTGGGAACACGGACAGGATCCTCCATCTCGGCACTGGTTTTACAGGCTGTCGTTGTGAGGGCGATCAGAAGAATCATCACCACCCCTTGCATCTTGTGCTTCTTCTCCTTGGACCCTCCTAACAAGTCGTTCAGGTACCCAAACCGGATCCTGTTGGTCCTGTGGAAAAACACAAACAGAACCTCGTGCCCATGTTATCACGGGATCAGGCCCACGCCAGAGCACTGTCAAAATATCTTTCCATTTTACCATTCCTTTTGTTAGACCTTGAGACTTGTTATGCCTGTCCGCCACAGACAGGCCTTGAGCATCCAAATTTAAAAAATTAATAGTGAATAAGGTAAGAGAAAGCCTTTCCTTAGGGGTACGGCCATGGCCAATTTCCCCTTTTTGTTTTTGTAAAGTCTCCTTTAGCGTGCGATGTGCACGTTCTACGATGCCTTGACCTTGAGGGTTATAGGGCAACCCATGAAGAAGTTGAACATCCATTGCTTTGCAAAAGGAGAAAAATTGATTTCCTGCATATGCAGGACCATTATCAGTTTTGAGCTG
>NW_012267296.1:8862979-8863465 GCF_000151885.1 Dipodomys ordii
TTTGCCATTTTTTAAGTTCTGTGTTGATTTCCTTTTTCAAGATTTTAACGTTTTCATCATAGAGATCCTTCACTTCTTTGGTTAAGTTAATTCCTAGGAATTTTATTTTTTGTGGGGCTATTACAAATGGAGCTGCTTTCCTAATTTCAGCCACACTTTTCTCATTGTTGGCATACAGAAAATCCATTGATTTTGGGGGGTTGATTTTATACCCTGCTACTTTGCCAAAGTTTTGAATCAGCTTGAGTAATTTAGTAATGGAGTCTATGGGATTCTTTAAATAGAAGATCATGTCGTCTGCAAAGACGGAGAGTTTTATTTTTTCTTTCCCTATTTAGATCCCCTTTATGTCTGCATCTTGTCTTATTGCTGTAGCTAGGCATTCTAATACTAGATTGAAGAGAAGTGGAGAGAGTAGACATCCTTGTCTTGTTCCTGAGTTAAGAGGAAATGGCTTTAGTTTTTCACCATTAAGTATAATGCTGG
>NW_012267296.1:8865684-8888677 GCF_000151885.1 Dipodomys ordii
GTTTTTGTAAAGCTTTTGAGTTAACATGAAAGTTATTATGAAAAGTTTTTGCTCTATCCAAATTTGAACTAAAAAAATCCAATCTTGACGGGTATAACAATCAACAATATCATTGCCTTCGCTTAAAGGGCCAGGCAGACCAGTATGGGCACGAATATGTAAGGGATAGAAAGGGTGTTGTCGTTGCCAAGGCAATAGTTGTAAGCGACAAAACAAATATCCAACAGGAGAGGCCTGTTTTATTGGCCCTGCAGCCTCCAAGACTCTTAAAGCACTTATAACATAAGCAGAATCTGAAATTAAGTTAAAAGGAAAAGGACAGGTTTGAAACACTTTTATAACAATTTGTAGGCAAAATCTAAGTCCTCTCCCAACTTCTCCCATGAGGCTACCGTGAGGCTCCCGGAGACTACGAACCAAGGAACTACAATGTTGCATTCCTCAAGGAACCTCCGTAAAGTATCCTTTTTTAATTTTAGTCCTTTTGAGCCTAGCAGCTCTTCCAGGGCCAGAAAAATTGGATGTGATGAGGAAGCGCCCATCTTAGTTGTTTTTTGTTACTTTCACTTTAGGCCTGTATTTTATTTCTTCCCGGGTTTCCGCTCTCTCTTTTATCCACCGAGATGAGCAAAAAATCCCTCCCGCTTTTATCGCGGATTCCCCTTTTCCTGGGAATTTACCGGTGCACCACCCTGACCGCTGAAAGTTCTGAATCCTGTCGAGCCCCACGTTGGGCGCCACTTGTAGCAACCGCCTCGACCCCCAAGGATGACGCGACAACAGGTTCTTCTTTCAGGCGGTTTATTCAGGACCTTGTTTACAGCTTCTTCTCTCCTGCTTCTCTCCTGCCCACTTCTTCCTGCTTCTCTTTGTTTCTCTCTCCCATCCACCCCCGTGCTCCGGTTATAAGCCTCCTGGATGGCTAATCCTGAAGCGCCACATGGCATATACCAATAGGGCTGCAAACACAGATGCAAACTAGGAGCCAAGTCATAGCCATATAAGGAATTGTTTTTTACAGAGAGCACTCGTCACCGGGAAGACGGAAGGCGGGAGCCTGTGCCATCTTAGGTAGGAGCCGCACCACGCAGCCCCGCCCTGCCATTTTAGCTACAATGTTGCTTTTGCAGCCGTCTTTGGTCGTGGCTCCCGCAGCTCTCCACAGTTCTTTTTTTCCAAAATGCTTTTAGGTATCCTTTGTCAAAAAACACCTGGCTGTAGCTGAGTTGGTTTATTTCTAGAATTTTTATTATATTCCATTTGTCTATGTGTATGATTTTATGCCAGTACAAGTCAATTTGTGATTCATTGATCAGTAGTGAAAGGGTTTTTGTTGTTGTTGTTGTTTGTTTTGTTTTTGTTATTATGGTCAGGCATGGGGCTTGAACTTGTGGCCCGGATGCTGTCCCTGAGCTCTTTTCACTCAAAGCCAGCGCTCCACCACTTTGAGCCATAGCTCCACTTCAGGTTTTGAGTGGATAATTGGAGATAAGTGTCTCACAGGAACTTTTTATTTTTATTGTGAAAATAGTGTACAGAGGGGTTACAATTACATGGGCAAAGTAATGAGTACATTTCTTATCAAGCATTGTTGCCTCCTCCTTTGTTTCCCCTTCCCATCCCTTCCCATCTCTCCCCCTTACCCCCTCACAACACCCCTAAGTCAAAGTTGTAATATTCATTTTTCGACATAACATCTCATTGTTGCAATGGGTCCACCTGTATCCCTATTTAAACAGTTTGTTTTTTCCCTTCCCCTTCACAAATTATACCAATATCAAATACAGTGAAAACAGGGGTTATACCGTGGGGGGGGGGACATACAGAGCAACAAAGAAATCATCTTATAAATACGTTAGAAACAATAGCAAGCAAGAAAAAACATTTGAATCTTCATCTTGGGGTTAATTTCACCAAACATCAACTTACCTGATCATATCTGCTTGTCTCAGTCATATACTAGTAATTGCAAATAAGGGAAACCATGGGACCTATGTTTCCTTGGGCCTGGCTTAACTTAGTATAATTTTTCCAAGTCTTTCCATTTCCTAACAAATGGGGCAATGTCATTCTTTCTGATGGAGACATAGAATTCCATTGTGTATATATACCACATCTTCTGGATCCATTCATCTACTGAGGGACATCTGGGTTGGTTCCATATTTTAGCTATGGTGAATAATGCTGCAATAAACATAGTTGAGCTGGTAGATTTAATATGGTCTTGTTTGTGATCATTCGGGTAAATGCCCAAAAGTGGGATTGTTGGGTCATAGGGGAGCTTTATGTGGAGTCTTTTGAGGAACCTCCATACTACTTTCCAAAGTGATTGAACAAGTTTACACTCCCACCAACAATGCAGTAAGGTTCCCTTCTGTCCACATCCCCTCCAGCATCTGTTGTTATTAGAGTTCTTTATTATAGCCATTCTAACTGGGGTGAGGTGGTATCGCAATGTAGTTTTGATTTGCATTTCTTTTATGGCTAGGGACATTGAACATTTCTTCATGCGTCTATTGGCCATCCTTCTTTCTTCTTCAGAGAAGTTTCTCTTTAAGTATTTAGCCAATTTATTTATTGGGCAGTTGTTTCTTTGAGAATTTGTTGTTGGGGGATTTAATTTTTTGAGTTCCAGGTGTATTTTAGATATGAGAAATCTGTCCGTTGTGTGGCTAGTGAAGATCTCCCAATTCGTGGGCTTTCTATTGATCTTGCTAGCTATGTCCTTCTTTGATGTTGTGTTTCTGGCACCCTATTAAGAAAATTTTGGCCTGTGCCAAGGAGACCTAGGGTTTCTCGTATTCCATCCTGTAATGTTTTCAGAGTGTCTGCTTTGACTCCAAGATCTTTGATCCATTTGGAGTTGATTCTGGTACAGGGTGATATATAAGGATCTAGCTTTAGTTTTCTACAAGTAGTTAACCAATTTTACCAGCACCATTTACTGAAGAGGCTGTCTTTTTTCCATTCTATTTTTTTAGCTCCCTTATCGAAGATTAGATGGCTATAGGTCTGTGGGTTCATTTCTGGGTTTTCAACTCTATTCCATTGGTTCTGAGGTCTGTTCTTGTGCCAGTACCAAGCTGTTTTGATTACTATGGCTTTGTAGTAGAGTTTGAAATTTGATATTGATATTCCTCCAGCACTGATCTTTCTGTTAAGGATTGTTTTTGCTATTCGGGGTCTTTTATTCTTCCATATGCCTGGGCTGGGTGACTTTCCCCTGGGTGGAGCTGAGCCTGGCAGGTCAGGTCAGGTACCTGTGACCTGCTAAATGACTCTTTTGTTTTCTTCCAAGGCCTGAGTTGGAGCTAGATGCTCAGCTGGGCCTTTGTCAGTATCAAAGATGGAGATCTCTGGTGGTGGGGGAGGGAGGAGTGGCCTTCCCTCTTCTTCTCCCTGAGAAGGAGTGAGGATGTCAGGGTTCTACTCACACCAGAGTCTTGGTTCCTAGGCCAGCTCTTGTCTGTGATCTGCAGGATGTAGATACCTGCTTCTTGTCAGTTCTTGCTGGTGTTTAGAATCCGCTCACCCAGTGTGTCTGGTGCCTTTGTCCTGGACTCTCTCTGTTGTAGGTATTAGGGATACAGCTGCCGCTGCTGCTGCAGTTACCTGTAAGTGCTCAGATTTGTCTCTTTGCCTGGATTTTCCCTCTCTGGCCAAACTCTCTGTACTCTGATGGCACACTTGGTGTGATTCTCTAGGGTAGGACAGTTCACTGGAACACTAAAACTGCTTTCTATGTGAGAGCTTGTTTAGCCTCCAGCTTCTCTTCCGCTATCTTCCTCCCAATTCACACAGGAACATTTCTGCCCAGGCTGGCATCAAACCTCAATCCTTAGATCCTGAGTAGCTAAGCCATATTACAGGTGTGAGCCACCAGGCCCGGCAATGTAATACAATCTGATGTCAGTTATCATGGTACCTCCAGCATTGCTCTTTTACTCAAGCATATTTTTCCTTTGATTTCTATATTTTTGTGAGGAATGAAATTGAAATTTTGATGGATAATGTTAATATATAGATTGCTTCTAGTAGCTTAGCCATTTTGACATTAATTTTGTCAATCCACAAACATGAAAGATCATTTTGTCTTCCAGCATCAGTTTCAATTTCTTCCTTCAATGCATTGTACTTTTTATCCTATATATTTTATCATTTTGGATGAAATGTTTTTCTCATTTCTTGTTCAGGCTTTTTATTGTTGATATGTGGAAAATCTATTTATAATCTTATGGTAATGTTATATTCTTTTACTTTGCCAAAAGTGTTTATCTGGTCTAAGAAATATTGGTGAAGTATTTAGGATAGTTAAGTATAGTATGGTATCATATACAACAAGGGATAATTTGACTTTGTCTTTTCCCTTTCTATCCTTTTATTTCCTTCTTTTGCCTTGCAACTCTGTCTAGGAACTGAAGGAACATACTAAATAACAGTAGAAAATGTGCATATCTAGTAATTGTTCTTTTTAAAATTAATTTACTTTATGTCATTTTACAGGTGATGTACAGAGGGATTACAATTACATGAGTCAGATTACAAGTACATTTCTTTTTGTATAATGGCTTCTGTTTTCTCACTTTCTCCCTGGAATGTAATAAAAAATTCATTTTTTGCATATTTAACATGATGTTGGCTAAAGGTTTATTAAATACATCTTTTATTATATTTCCATATAGTTTCAATTTGGTCACATTTGTATAGAGAAGAAATGTTGACATTTGTAATAGTATTTTTATGCATCTATTGAGATAATTTTGTGGGTTTTGCCTTTCTTCTGTTTATGTCCACTATTATATTTATTGGTTTGCATATGTTGACATCCTTGCATCACTCAGATAAACCAACTTGATCATGATATGTCATATAAGTGATCTTTTTAATATGTTACTAGATATGGTATATGTGTTCAAAAAGGATATTGTTATGTAAGTTTATTTTCAAATTACATCTTAATCCAATTTTTGTTAACAGGATTATATTTGCTTCACAGAATAAATTCAGTAGTCTTCCTTCCCTTTCCTTTTATGGAATAGTTTGAGAGGTATTAGTGTTAAATTTTTCTTAAAGTTTTGATAGAATTTGTCCCTGAATGCACACAGTCCTCGGATTTCCTTTATAGAAAATCTATTAGTGCTTCAATTTTATTGCTTTTTATGTATATGCATGAGTTGTTTTATACTTTTGGTCAATTTAAGTATGTGACAAATGCAGAAATGTATACATTTCTTCTAGGTTTTCCAGTATATTAGAATATAAGTTTTTGAGTTATTTCTAATAATCACCTTAATTTCATTGGTATTTGTTGTGATCCTTGTTCATATGCAATTTTGTTGACTGTTGTCTTCTCTCATGTTTTTTATCCTAGTTTGACAAAGGGTTTGTTAATCTTTTTTTCTTTATAAAGGTAACTTTTTGTTTCATTGCTACTTATATTGTGTTTAGTTTCCATTTCATGATTTTATGCTCTAAGCCTATTATTTTGAGTTTGGCTTGTTTGTTTTTCTATGATATTTACACTATTACTCTTTTTCCTGAAGATTTCTAGAGCTATTCAAAGGCATCTTTGTTTTCTTATGGAATTTAGAAGTGTGTTTTTATTTCTGTGCAAAATGTCACTGAAAGTTTCGTGGAAATTTCATTAAGTCTGCAGATTATATTGCATAGTATGGGCATTTTCATAGAAGTAATAATTCTGATCAATGAACATGGAAGTTTTTCCAATGTTCTAATGTCTTCTTGAATTTTGTTCTTCAGTGTTTTGTAATTTACCTTGTAGAATCCTTTCAAATTTTTAGTTAGTTTTTCTCCTAGGTATCTTATTTTTGTGTCTATTGTACATATAAATGATGTACTGATATTTCAGTGAGTACATACTTCATGGATAGAAAAGCTATTCAATTGTGTATTTTGTTTTTGTATCTTTCTATATTACTGAATTTGTTTGTCATTTGTAAAGTCTTTTGGTAGATTGTTTTAAATTTCATAGGTATACATTATATCTTAAGATAAGTTTTAAACAGAATAATTTTTCTTCATTGTTTATTAAGATATCTTGCATAATTACAGCTTTCAAAACATTATTGTGATCCAACACTACTAAATAAAGAAAAAACTAGATATATTGCTTTTATTTCTGGCATTTTTCAAACAACCTAAATTTCCCATTTCTTCATAGATAAACTCATTTCATTTTTCCCTATACCATTTTACTTCAATAACTCAAACATTAACTTTCTGTTTTTTTTATATAACTAACTGGTACACCTGAATCCTCTGTTGCTCAATGACTCTTGCAATGTTAGTACTTCTCCTGGTGCTTGTGGCTCATGCTCATAATTCTAGCTACTCAGGAGGCTGAGATCTGAGTATCATGGTTCAAAGCCAGCTCAGGAAGGAAAGTCTTTGACACTCCTGTCTTCACTAAACTATAACAAAGAAGTTGTGACTCAAGGATAGAGTGCTGGCCTTGAGCAAATTAGTTCAGGGATAGTACCCAGGCCCTAAGTTCAAGATCCATGGATAGCACCAAAAAGAAAACAAACAGTATTTCACAATCCTTTGAAATTAAAACCTTTTTGCCTCAGATTCTAAGTCATGCATCCAAGTTTCACATACTTTTAGAAACATTTAAATCCCAAAATGTGAAATTTATGAGACATTTACAATAATTGAATTTATTTTCCCAGTGATGAAATCACATTTTAATGAGATTTCAAATACAGTGTTCTTTGGCAAGAATAAAAAATTATGCTTGTTCATTGAATATTTCTTATATTTGCCCTGTTCCTCATTCATCTCCATGCTTGTGATCATATCTTATCACTTGGCTGGACCACTGTGTTATACCCAAATATATGTCTGTATGTGGCTTCAACATTTTCTTACTTGCTTCATTTCACCCTTCATGGATGGAAAACTTTTTATGTGAATGACCATTAAATATTAATACTATCATTTTTGAGTTACACAAAATTATCAGTACTGGCAGATGTCTGTGTGCAGATGAAACGAAGCAAATGATGAACTATATGTTTGTTTCATCATATATCAAATCATTTTGGGAGCCTTTGTATAACCCACAGACCAGATGTCCCTCATCCCTCAGATTTTTCCTAAAACATTTTAATAACTTAGCTAGTAAAAACCCTTCCATGTTTCCTAGTTTTATTTCTGGAATATCATATTTGATAAATTAATGAAGCATTTCCTCTGTGGTCTAAACTCTGTACCCAAGATTTTTCAGTCACTCTATTATTTTTCATCTGACTTGTATTTGTTGTTCATATATTGCCAACATATTAAGTTACACTTGTATTTTAATCTCATCTCATTAAATATACCGCCTTGCAAATTTTATTCCCATTTGGAAATTATAGAGCACTTATTGTTTGTATTTTTCCTCCAGCATTTCAAATGAACAAGCTTGTAGTACAAACATGTTTTCCTGTAGTTATAATTACTTCATAAGTTTTGAATACAAGAATTGTATCATATGCCACTTACAAACTCCTTGCCACAGTGCAATGTTCAGAGTAAGCTCTTAATATTTTGTTAATTGCTGACTGACAAAAAAACCACTAAACAAATGTTGAACAAGTCAATAAATTAATTATTTCTACAACCTCTGAACATGCAAAAGCATATGTTTACAAGATACTTAACAAAATGTGAAAACAGGCTGAAACAATCTTCCATCTACTCTCCTGGCAAACAAAGCAACTTGTAATTACTTCCAGATACTCCATCATGATTTTCTGCACCAAAAACTGGAGCTCATCCACCTATTTTCCCAACTTGCTTATTCTTTTAGTGAAAAAATTTCCATCAGCGCCATTTTTTTTAAAACCAAGCGCTTGGCAAAGACTTTCAGTTTGACCCAATTCTTATTGCTGCTTCCCCTCGAGGTCTGTGGCTGATTGTCTGCCTCTGATTTTTCCCACATGCAGTATACTAAACTGTCCTACAAGGGAGTGGTGTCCAATTTCCCAAGAGAGAGCCCTTGTCACCACTCCTGCTGTCATATGCCCAAGCCATTTGGACTTCAGCCATAGAGTGGCATGAATGGTGATTCAGTCCTCTTGTCCTCAAGGGTCAAATTTGTTAGTTGAAATTTATAAAGAAAAATGAAAAGAATAACGAGCTGAATTCTAAGCCAACTGCACTGAAATAATCAAATCTACATTCTACTACATTCTCTGGTCCCTGGCTTTGCCATTATAATATAGATCTGGCAATATAAACAGTGCACATTTCCCTTGTCAAACATTTCATGTATTCAACACTGATTAGACAGCTTTGGAACTGTGGTTGTTTCTCTCCACCAATGCTACTGCAACTGTCTATTTCTTTCATACACAGCTAATATGATTATTTTAGAAAATGTCAACCAAATACCGTGAAACCTACCTGAAGAGCATTTCCTCACTATTTTTCTCCATACAGGATAATTCCACAAAGAATCATCTGTACACAGCAAATAAACTGGTTTTTCATTTGCAGTGGATGGTAGGAAGACTAACATCTGTGTTACATAGTAGTTTGCCTACATAACCCTGCATAGTTTTCTATTGTTCCAGGAACTGTTCATGCATAAAATAAAGTTTCATTGAGCACAGACCTGTTTTTAATGATGTTTGGGGAGTTATTTTCCTGCCACAGATTGTATTGCATTTTTACGGATGGTCACAATAAGTAAAGTATCTATGGATCATCCATGGAACTAAAGCACATTATTATGTTTTCATAATTGGCATTGTCTTATTAGTAATAGTAGTTTTTCAGATATTAGTAAAGTGAAAACATATGACTCACCCTATTTATCTTCCAAATATTTTATTAAATATATTTAGTCCAATACTTGTAGTGTATGAAAGAAATAATGATCTAAGGAAAGACTCAGATCATATACAATTTCATTCACCAGCTTTCAAAACTATTGGAAGAATATAAAGTAAAAATCAGTTATCACATGTGTTAATGCTTAGGGTCATTAACATTTAAAGAGTTGTTAGAACACTATACACTGTAGTACTGAGTCTGATGCATGTCTCATCCTCACTTCATTCCAACTTTATTAGTTAAGACCATTATTGCAAGTGTTTATTTCTATATGCATACATCTTTAAAGTTTTGCATTTTAGTCAATATAAAGTTGAAAATATTTATTCATTTTCTAAGGCCAACAGTCTTTTCAAGTATACCATTTCTTTATAAATTTATATGAGAAACATTCAAAAGCAGACTGCCTTATATATTATTGAGATAAATTTCCTCATGAATTCTGGGTTAATTATCATTTCCTTGAAATTACTCATACTTTCAAAATGTGCTAAATATCTTCCTTTGACTTCCAGTATTTAAAATATTTTAATATTTTGAGATCCAATTAATTCCTTAGTATGTCTATAAAATCTCAATTGAATTATTTTAGTTCAACTTATACTTTTTTATTTCTGATGAGCTCTTTTTGCTCATAAGGTCCCATACCCTATCAAGTGATAGTTATTTGAGTTCATCTTTATTATTCTAATAACACCATTTTTATGTGTCTTATCCTCTTGTGAGCTATATGTTACTTGGGAACAATGAATACTTATGTTTTTATTTTATATCACCTAACACAGAGCATTATCTAGTTATGAATAACTAGATAAGTAAGTTTGCTGAACTCATGTTCCCACAAGCATATTTCATATAACTATCTATGAACTTATAATGTTGAAAACACTTATATACATCTTTAGGATTATATAATGTTGTACTTAATAATAACATAGTGTATAGTTGTTATTTTGAAGTTAAAAAAATACTTACTTAAATGTTCTCCAATTTATATATAATGAATAATGTTTTTTAAAAAAATTAAAATAAAACTCTTTTGTATTAGGAACTCAAAAAATAGTTCCCTTTGGAAGCATTAACTCAGATATGTGGAGAAAAATTACTTCCATTCTATGTATAGCAGCAATAATAGCTTTGTTAAGACAAAGTAATTTCTGCTATAAGTTTATTTATGTTTGCATTGAAAATACAGCAGCCATTGGTATAACCTTTATAGACAACAAGCAAATCATGACACCTAAAAAAGAATTAAAGTTCTATGGATAAAAATCTAAACTTTATACAACACATTTCCTATGTAAAGATCTCTATCTGTGAGATGTTCCATATCTAATAATACAATCACTAAACAATCAGTTAATAACAAGTAATAAAGATAATTAATTTGCTGAAATACTTTTAGTGCCTTAACATGCTAGAAACTGTCCTTTCTAAAAAAATATTTGTTCACCATGAATTTATTAAACTGATATTAGGCTTTCAAATATGCAAATTACTAGACTCTTGCATATATGTGCATACATACTTACCTATATGTTATACATATGTAGATATTTATAGATAAATGAATTTATGAATTTGGATAGTGACAGCAATGATAATATCCACAGATTGAGGGCTACATAAGATAGTATAGTCCTCTTGTAAATTGACACAACATATAATTTATTACTCACTGAAACCTTATGAAAATATTATACAACTTAAATTTATAAAGCAAAAACTCACAATTTAAATCAGTTTTGTTGCTTCCCTTATAGCAATTAACAATAGCCAGTGAACAGGCCTAATATTTTAATTAAGTATGCTCAAATTATATGTATATATCATATTTGTATGCATACTTCAAGTTGCTTATCCTTTAAAAAGTAAAGCTTTATGGACAATAAGAAGATAAAGTTTACTTTTACATTATATACAAAATGTGTTACATAATTCAGAATAGGAACCCAATCAATATAGTTAAATATGCACTGGTATTAATCATGTGGAAAAATACAATTTTAAAAATTTCAAGATATCAAAATGCTATTTTATATGTGAAATTAAAATTTATAACAAGTCTGATAAAAATTATGTTACAAATTATTTGCATTGTTATTAAACAAATGAGAAAAGATGTATGCTCAGGTATATTATTCATTACAATATAAAACATGGAAATGTAAGCTTTAAAAAGTGAATAATTCAGGGCTGGGAAGGTGGCTCAGTGGTAGAGCGCTTGCCTTGCATGCCTGAGGCCCTGGGTTCAATTCCTCAGCACCTCATAAGCAGAAAAAATAAAAAAGCCGGAAGTGGCGTTGTGGCTCAAGTGGTAGAGTGCTAGCCTTGAGCTGAAGAGCTGAGGGACAGCGCCCAGGCCCAGAGTTCAGGCCCCACGACAGGACCCCCCCCCAAAAAAATGAATAATTCAAATAGAAGAATAGGAAATGGCACTCATAAGGTAGATCATCAACCTTGAGCACAAAACTCATACAAGAACAAGAGGCCCTGAGTTCAAACACCAGAACAGTACTGGCACCAAAAATGAAAATATAAATGGTGGAAGGCAAATAAAGCCAACCTGAATGTAGCATACTGATTGTTTATGTTGAGAATGTAAGGCAAACTGAATTTTAAAAAGTATGTTTTATACATTTATGAAAATATCACTCAAATCCATCAATAGTTTTGATTAATATATTTAAAAAAAACTTAAGGTCAATTTAGAAGCACCATTTCCTGCATGCTGCTAATGGATTGATTGATTTAGGATATAGATAAATCTATGTTAATATTAAGTTCACATATTTAACAAGTTTATTTTTTGATGATCATTCAAAAATATTGATTACCACACTATTGTATAGATGTACACATATAGAAATATCAGTATAAAAATTTGTAGCTTCCATAACCTCATTAGATCATTACTTGTCAATTGTAAATCATTTCAAAAGGCAATTATATTTAAATGACTCATCTCTATTTGTTAATTGTGAAAATACCATACATGGGCAAGGTAATGAATACATTTCTTTTTCAAGCACTGTTGCCTCCTCCTTTGTTTCCTCTTCCCATCCCTTCCCATCTTCCCTCCTCCCCCACCAAGCCGAAGTTGTAAAGTTTGTTTTTCGACATAATGTCTTGTACATCTCATTGTTGCAATGGGCCCACCTGTATCCCTATTTAAACAATTTGTTTTTTCCCTTCCCCTCCCCAAATTATACCAACATCAAATACAGTGAAAACAGGGGTTATGCCGTCGGGGAGGGACATACAAGGCAACAAAGAAATATCTTATAAATATATTAGAAACAATAGCAAGCAAGAAAAAAAAACTTTTGAGTACTTATCTTGGGGTTCATTTCACTTAACATCAACTTATCTGACCGTTTCTGCTTGTCTCAGACACATCTCATTTATGTGCAATTTTAAAGTTTTATATGTAAGAGTATGTTGAAATATATCACATTATATTCCATAAGTATAAGCCAACATTACAAGATAATAAAAAATCTTCTCTTACATCTTTATTTTCTAGAGTCAGTTACTAAAAGCAAACAGTAGTATATAAAATTTAGTATGCTAACTTTTTTTTGAGGGGGGGTCCGGTTGTGGGGCCTAAACTCTGGGCCTGGGCACTGTCCCTCAGCTCTTCAGCTCAAGGCTAGTGCTCTACCACTTGAGCCACAGCACCACTTCCAGCTTTTTTCTTTTTGCTTATATGGTGCTGAGGAATCAAAGCCAGGGCCTCATGCATGCAAGGCAAGCGCTCTACCACTGAGCAACCTTCCCAGCCCCCTAGTATGCTAACTTTTGTTATATGTGCTATGACAAATATTTGTAATTATTAAAATTTTCAAATTCTTTATTCAACATTTGTGAACTTTCTTCTTTTTGTATCTTTTTCCTGTCTTCTATAAAAATAATGTTTATGAAAAAACAAATTTGCAAATCATTCCATTGTTAAAATATATACATATAATCCAAATTTAAGAATAGATTATTTCAAAATTTCCTCTATACTATCTTAGTAAACAACTAAGTGAAATCTTTAGAAAGCTCTTAAAGCTAATATTTTGTCAGGACACAGTTAATAGTTGTGGATTTCATTTCAAAGATACTTTATCTTATGAATTTTAAGTCCCTCTGTTTCTAATAAAGAGTCCTATAGAAATTTAATTTGGTAGGGATGGGAAGAAAAATTTGGGAGAGAGCAAGGGAAGGGGTGACATTGTCCAAAAAAAATTTACCCTTTACCTAACTAATGAAACTGTAACCCCATTATACATCATCTTTATAATAACAAGAAAAAATAGAAATTTAATTTGTCCTATAAAATATTATAATATAATTACCTATCTCCAGTGAGTAAAACTTTAAAATGTTAATTTTTTAATTTCATTAAACAAAACAGTCTCCAGTCTTTGTGTAGCCATAATACCTTTGATGTTAATAAAAATAATATAATATACAAACTGTAGATGGAGAAAAAGACTCAGACATACACGCATCCACACCCCTACACACATATTCAGAGACAGAGAAAAAAATGATAAGATGCTATAGTACGAAAAATTTTATCAGATAAAGATGGGAACAGATACTAGTAATACTGCCATGTAACTGCGACATATAATCATATAAATTAACCCTTTTGTACATCACCTTTACAATAATTTTTTTAATCTTTTTAAACATCCTGTAGTGTCACAAGAAATCATTTTACTTCTCTGGAGAAACCTTTATAAAGTAGCACACAATAAGCTTGTGTAAAGGTTTTTCAATACAGCAACACTGGATTCATCTGTGAAACAGACAAATTATCAAGAATGATTAAGTCTATAAATCTAGATTTGCTGATTAACAGTCTTCTAAATTTATGGCTGTGGGAGCCACTTGAAGCCATTACAATATCATCATCCTTATGATTTTATAATACAAGTAGATGGGAGGGGAAACAAAGAATTGTAGAAGGCAAGGGGTTATGATTAGCTCATCATATTCTCTTATATTCTACCATTTAAACATATTTTATTCATGTTGTTTTGTTAAAGGAACAATAGAACAAGATAGGTTTAAATGTCCAGTGGGGTTAAAAGTCAAACATAAGTATTTAAAACTGTAAGCTTATTAAAATCACCAAACAACCAACATGTGAAATATCTAGTGCAGAAATTTGAAGAACAATTAATTTATGGAAAGCATAATACAAGATACAGTGTTTTCTGAAAGTATAAGTGGACTTAAATTAGCAGCTTTTTGGCAGTGATTTCAGCATTGTATAGTGTCTAACCAAATTATTATCTTTGAAGATTAACTTAATGAAAAAAATTGCTGGTTGTCATATTTTTATGCATGTGAAATGAGGAATGGTAATGAAAAAAGCATCTTAACATGTAAATGGAATTAAATCTCTAATTCTCAAAACTATTATTCCATTACCATTTTGTAACATGATTAACCATTTTGAAGATATGTTTGGTTTTTTATTTTTTGGAGGGTCTATATCTTATGATTTCATGTTACATGAATCCAATTATGGAAATAGTCTGGTAGATTCTACCAAGTGGACTTTATTGCTTATCTTCCTTTTGCCTACTTGTTTTCAATTTTAGATACTTCTTTGTAAACCCTGTTTGGGCTTCAGCAGAGTTATTAGAAACTCACAATTAGAGAAGAAAAGTCTATCCTCATTTACATCAAACACATGCTGCTTTTCACAGAAATCTCCCTAAAACAGTGATTTTTGTTATGCTGCTTTTCTTCACCTGACAAATAGCAGTGCAAATGCTCTTTCTTACCTGAGACTGAAGAACTCTTGTTCTCACTCATTTATATTAGCATTGTGCCTGATTTCGTCATATTGTCTGAAGAGCAATTCAAAATTAAGTCTATACTAGATATTATAGAGACATCAACATTTTCCTACTGAGTCAAAGCATTGATTTAGACAGTGTTGTCACACTAACTACACAGAGCATCTGTAAATGCCCCATGCCAGTGAATTCTAGTATTTAAACTGTTTTGTTAAACTTACTGATTTTCTTTGACAATGAAATGTAATTTTTCTATCTTTAGATCAAAATTATTATTGATTACATTTATATCTTCACCCTATATAACTTAAAACAAACCAAATATAAAATATCTTCTTTAGGTAGATTACAAAGGGCGAAGGGAAATTGTGAATTAAAAAGTAAATTGCAGATGTTTACTTTTTATTGTCTATGTGTCCTAAAAGAAGGCAGACTCATAGGTTGATATAGTTTCAGTAGGAATCTCTAAATACATTAGGAAAACAGAAAATATTTCATAAGTCAGAGGGAGTGGAATGATTATACAGTATTAATTAACAACAGAAACAATTGAGTTATATTTCTAAAGAAACTTTATTCTCCACAACTCAATTTATAATCATGGACACTTAACCTTAATAATGAAATTGTGGCAAAACCATACTACAAAAACCATATATTATTTAAAATTTCATTGTTTCGACAATTTTCCATAGGATGGAATCACCTAGGCCTAATTGATTTGCATTAGCAAAACTAAATATTGCATTTCACGGTAGCAATAAATAATATCTAATTTCAATTTGGAGAGTAATAGTATTTAAAGCTTTGCATAGCATTACTTCAGAGGATTGAAGAAAGGTTTGGAAGGATGAAATTAATGTATTTGTGAGCAACTCACATACTGAGTGTAAGCATTAAGCCCACTTTGGCCCTCAGCTCCACCCAGACCTGAGCTCTTCCCAGCCCTATAGTTCCTGCCATACTGCTGGCCCCTCCCTCTCTCCACCCAGACCCACCTGAACTCCCACCTATCTCACTTCCTGCCCCCAGACCCTGCTGCTACCTAGATAGGGGAGAGTGCCATATGCTCCCTCTCAGGGGAAATATTGGTGCCTGTAATAAACCTTGTAATAATCTTTCTCTTGTGCCTGACCGCCTCTGCATGGTCCCCTGGGATGGATGTGATGGGTCTTTTCTTTGAGTAGGAATAGTGCTGTGAGCCATAAAACAAGGAAAAGGACTCATAGTCTTGTGTGGATAATTAGAATATATCTAAATAACTTTAAGCAAGTATACCATGATAAGTGAAAGGATAGACAAAGAATATTACCTGATTTGTGGGAGAAAAGAGAAATTAGTTTTTACCTGATGGGAGAAGGTTTTGATAAGGAAAGGAAGTTCCACTTTTTACTTCTATTATTCTAAGCGTGCAATGTACTTTTTTTGACTACTGCTTATTCTTGTACATTGAACACAAACATACCTTTCAAAACTATTAAGAAAAGTATAGTGAAGGTGAAGCATTGGTGAGAGGAAGAAAAGTAGCCTGTCAAATTTTCCCTGGCTCAAATGAGTGGTAACTTCATCCTGGGTTTGTTTTTTAAAGATCTATTTTTGAAAAATCACTATGACTAACACTCCATTTATTCTCTACCTTTCCTTGAATTCTGTTTCTCTGAAATGTCCTTGGGTTATATTCAAGATCTGTATGCTCAGTGCTTCAGAGAGAGCTACTCCAAAGCAGAAGCATACTGAGAATTTTAGTGGAAGGTCAGAAAATGTAGCTTTAATAGAATCAACACAAAAGAAATATTTTCTCTCCCTCCACCACAAAAGATGTCAGTATCTCTCAGATTACTGAGACCACAGCATGGTTACAAGACCTGAGTGTCCCTAGTTGTAATCAAGAGAATATAATGTCTCTCAATCAGTCCAAAGTATATCTTAAGACTAGATTATAATTAAGCTGGAATGTAAAGAATGCAGCAGCCTAATCAATTACATTATAACCTGAATGTCTGAGATAATGACTAGTCAACAGAAAGATAATCTACATAGTTTATTTTTTAAAAAGAGAACAAAGGGGAAAGATTTCTATTATTTATACCCATTCCCAGAAAATAATTATGCCCCAAGTAAAAATGCAAGTATCCTTTTTAATAAAATACTATTGATTTCAATGTCTTTTTTATTATATACTTATCAATCTTGTGATATCTGTGATATAAATTGTTCCCTGAGATAAATTTATCCATAAAAAATATAAATATATGACCAATAATCATGTAAAAAATTTCTGTCCTCTACAGTAAATTAAACTGCACTTGAATATTTTGTCATGTAAATTCAAATGAGATTCACCATATCTAAGTAAAAAAAAAAACTGAACCTTAAACCCCAGGTACTTGATGTGATTTCATGAGAATTCAACTGTTTCATGAAACCAAATTCTTTGAATATCTTACTATGGGATCCCAAGTGCTGGAAAATGTAGGTGCTTATAAATACAGATTTAAAAGAATTTGATAAGTGATAATCATAGGTATAAAACTTCCATTACTGCATAATCTTGTAAGACCTTGGGCAAGTTAATTACTCTTCTGAGGTTCCATTATTTCACATAAAAAATTCTTTTTCAGGGTTCAATGAGATGCTTCATGTAAGTTGTGAAACAGTAGCAGGAATATAGTAATTACATCTAAAATGCCATTTACTGCTTTCACTGATACTAGTAGAAGTGGCAATGGTAATATTAGCAGTAGCAGTAGAGAAGTTAACTTACTTTCTTTTTTGGCTGTTAATGTTGTGGTGGCAACTTTTATTGTTTATCTTTTTAGAATCTTTTTTTTTCTTGTGAAAAAAATTACATGGGCAAGATAATGACTACATTTCTTATCAAGCATTGTAGCCTCCTCTTTTGTTTCCCCTTCCCATGCCTTCTCATCCTCCCCCCGCCCCCCCCCACCAAAGTTGTGAAGTTCTTTTATCGACATAATGACTTGTACATCTCATTGTTGCAATGGGTCCACCTGTATCCCTATTTAAACAATTTGTTTTTCCCCTTCCCCTCCACAAATTATACCGAAATCAAATACAGTGAAAGCAGGGGTTATACTGTGGGGGAGGGACATACAAGGCAACAAAGAAATAATCTTGTAAATGTGTTAGAAACAATCACATGAAAGAAAAGAAACATTAGAATACATATCTTAGGGTTCATTTCCCTAACATCAAATTATCTGACCTTTTCTGCTTGACTCAGACATATGCTACATATTGCAAATAAGAGAAACCATGGGACCTATGTTTCTTTGGGCCTGGCTTACTTGACTTCATATATTTTTTCCAAGTCTTACCATTTCCTAACAAATGGGGCAATGTCATTCTTTCTCATGGAGGCATAGAATTCCATTGTGTATATAGACCACATTTTCTTGATCCATTCATCTACTGAGGGGCATCTGGGTTGGTTCCATATCTTAGCTATAGTAAACAATGCGGCAATAAACATACATGTGCTGGTAGCTTTAGTGTGGTCTTGTTTGTAAACATTTGGGTAAATGCCCAAAAGTGGGATTGCTGGGTCATAGGGGAGCTCTATGTGGAGTCTTTTGAGGAACTTCCATACTGCTTTCCAAAGTGGTTGAACAAGATTACATTAACACCAACAATGCAGTAAGGTTCCCTGCTGTCCACATCCCCTCCAGCATCTGTTGTGAGAAAAGTGTGGCTGAAATTAGGAAAACAACTCCATTCGTAATAGCCCCACAAAAAATAAAATACCTAGGAATTAATTTAACCAAGAAGTGAAGGACCTCAATGATGAAAACTTTAAAAACTTGAAAAAGGAAATCAAAACAGAACTTAGAAAGTGGCAAAAACTCCCATACTCCTGGATTGGAAAGATCAACACTGTGAAAATGGCAATACTTCCCAAGGCTATCTACAAATTCAATGCAATACCTATCAAAATTCCAACCTCATTCTTCAAGGAAATAGAAGAGGCAATCCAAAAATTCATATGGAATAATAAAAGACCCCGAATAGCAAAAACGATCCTCAACAGAAAGAACACTCCTGGAGGAATATCAATACCAAATTTCAAACTCTACAATGAATCCATAGTAATCAAAACAGGTTGGTTCTGGCACAAAAGCAGACCTCAGGACCAATGGAATAGAATTGAAAACCCAGAAATGAACCTACAGACCTATAGCCATCTAATCTTCCATGAGGGAGCTAAAAATATAGAATGGAAGAAAGACAGCCTCTTCAGTAAATGGTGCTGGCAAAATTGGTTAACTACTTGTAGAAAACTTAAGCTAGATCCTTATATATCACCCTGAACCACAATCAACTCCAAATGGAGCAAAGACCTTGGAGTAAAGCAGACACTCTGAAAACATTACAGGATGGAATAGGAGAAAACCTAGGTCTCCTTGGCACAGGCCAAAATTTTCTTAATAGAGACCCAGAAACACAACAAATCAAAGAAAGGTTGGACAAATGTGATTGCATGAAATTGCAGAGCTTCTGCATGGCAAAGGACATAGCTAGCAAGATCAATAGAAAGCCCACGAATTGGGAGAAGATCTTCACTAGCCATACTATGGACAAGGGTCTCATATCTAAAATACCCCAACAACAAATCTTCAAAGAAACAACTGCCCAATAAAGAAGTGGGCTAAAGACTTAAAGAGAAACTTCTTGAAGAGGAAAAAAAGGATGGCCAATAGACACATGAAGAAATGCTCAACATCCCTAGCCATAAAAGAAATGCAAATCAAAACAACATTGAGATAACACCTCACCCCAGTTAGAATGGCTAAAATCAAGAACTCTAATAACAACAGAAAAGTTAACTTTCTAAGCAGATACCATGTACAGAAATTCCAATGTGCAATCTTCATTGATGTGTAACTCTTTCAGTATAACTGTTTATGATGCCCCAAACCATATCACTTTCAGTCCAGATCAATGCAGAAACCAAAGCCATTATGAAAAAATGTCACCTCACTGAAGTCAAGTAAGATCAACATTCACTCCATTTTCTCAGCATCCTACCAAATTTAGCAATTACCTTTACATAATTCCATCAATTATACTAAGTACAAACATTCTCCTTTAAAGTTACTATGAAATAATCATGTAATTATACATAAAAGGTATTTGGCAGAGCACTATCATATCCTAAATACCCCACAAATAATAACTACAAATAGTATAGTTTCATTTTATGCAATTGACAGAACTATTTTCTAAAATAGTAAAGTTCTTGCCCCTACTTTACAATCTAATTAAAATCAGTCACTTTTCCCACATCATATAGTCATGCAGTGGCATTATTTCAGTCACACTAAGAAGTTAGTAGCTTAGTGTATTTCTTTGGTCATGAAAATTTTCTTATTTGATCTTTTCTTTTTTTTTGTTGGTCGTGGGGCTTGAACTCTGGGTCTGGGCGCTGTCCTTCAGCTCTTCAGCTCAAGGCGAGCCCTCTACCACTTGAGCTACAGTGCCACTTCCGGTTTTCTGATGGTTTATTGGAGATAGGAGTCTCACGGTCTCTCCTGCCCTGGCTGGCTTTGAACTGCGATCCTCAGATCTCAGCCTCCTGAGTAGCTAGGATTACAGGCGTGAACCACCAGCGCCCGGCTCTCTATTTGATCTTTTCTTAAGTTCACTAAATACATAAACAACCAGCCAGCTCTAATTTGACTCACTCACAACCTAAGGCAAACTTCTCCAAATAGATACTTCCTTTTAGTACATTTCTAGGATTGGATATTTGGCTCAGATGGTAGGTACATATTTCATCTCACAGAAACTTGACAGACGATGGTCAAAAGATAGTATTGTATACTCATACAATAAAGATGTGAATTTCTCCACATCCTTAAGAAATATTTGTTATTTTTAGACTAATTTATATTTTTTTTTGTTTTCTTTGGTATAGGCAATTCCATTTTTGCATATGATACTTTGTGATTTTCATTTTCATTCCCCTAATGTTAGTGATGGTAAACTCATTAATCATTTCTTTGTCTTAATAATTCTCTTGTGTTATAATAAGAGTTTGGGTTTTGCTTATTTTATTTTATTTTTTTTTGTCAGTAGTGGGACTTGAACTCTGGGCTTGGAAGCTGTCCCTGAGCTCTTCAGCTCAAGGTGAGTGGTCTACCGCTTGAGAGACTGTCTTTTATTTCTACCTAGGTAAAAGAGAGATTTATATATTCTATGGCACAGGAACCTGGTACTTTGCCAGACATATGCCTTTTCTGATTTTAACACCTGAGCTTAAACTCAGAACCTCAACCACTCACTCTGCTTCCTTGCACATGTCTACTCTTTGACCTATACCTGCAGATATTTTTGTACTTAATTTTACAGTCTGAGAGAAATTTCTGCCCTATCTGGCTTTGAACTGAGATCCTTAAGGTCTCAGATTCCTGAGTAGCTAGGATTACAACATAAATCACTGGAACCCAGTTTAGATAGGTTTTACCCATGCTTTCATCTAGTGTGTGCATATCTTTCTATTTATCACTGCTTCTCAAAAAGCAACAATTTTATATTTATTTTGATAATATTCATCTCTTTAGTTGTGAGTTTTATAATGTATTTTTGTGTAATCCCAATCATAGAGTATTTTCTCTTTTCCTCTACAAAATTTTAAGCTGAAAGTAGCTTTTATAATCCAGGTTCTGCTGATGGCTCACATTTGCAATTGTAGCTACTGTAAGCTAAAATCTGAAGATCATTATTAAAAGCCATCCCAGGCAGAAAAGTCCTTGAAACTCATAACTCCAATTAATTGGCCATATGCTAGACTGGAGATGTGGCTGAAGTGGCAGAGAATCAAAACAAAAAGCAAGAGTCCAAGCAAAAGTGCAAAGCCCTGAGCTCAAGCTCCATTACTAACACAGACACACACATGGACACACACACACAGCACACACATACACATTCAAGATAGTTTTTGTTAATTAATTGTATACTTTTAATAGGCTGAAGTTCTGAAATTTTAACAAAAGTATCTTAAACCTGCAAATAGGTATACTAATCAGTATTTGACGTCATAGGGAGTTGTAATATCAGAATTAGGTTTGTCACCATATTTTCAGTCATTTATCTATTTATTAAATATTTTAATTTACTGACTTATATGTACCCATATTATTGAGATTTAATTTCAATAATATAAATATTTTTAAATATGCTGTCCTATGAGTAAATACGTATATTCACTTTTACTATCAGAAGTCAAGTTTTATAACATTCACATAATTCTCAGAAGTAATTCTATGAGGTTTGGCATGCAATCCATGCTTTTGCTCTTGTTAACAGAAAAGAAATTGTAAGTTTTGTTACTAGGCTTGACTTTTTTGAAGTTTTACAGAACAACTATGTAAATGAAAGTATATATTGCTATATAAGTGACATGGTGGACTGTGTTGATTTTTTTCATTTGTTTGTTTTGGGTTAGTTGTAGGGCCTGGGCGCTGTCCCTCAACTCTTCAGCTCAAGGCAAGTGCTCTACCACTTGAGCCACAGAACCACTTCTGGTTTTCTGGTGGTTTATTGGAGATAAGAGTCTCATGAACTTTCCTTCCTGGGCTAGCATTGAACTGTGATCCTCAGATCTCAGCCTCCTGAGTAGCTAGGATTACAGATGTGAGCCACCAGTGCCTGGCTGCAATATTTCTTTTCTATGTGTATGGTCCAAAGTACAAAAATCTATTCACCTATTGATGGACAGTTTCTAGTCTTATGCTACTATAAATAATTCAAGTATGAACATTTCTAAACAAATTCATACCAACAAATATTTTTATTTAAGCTTAGTAGTTATATTAAAATGTTAAGTTCTGTGCTGGACACTGGTGGCTCATGTCTGTAATCCTAGCTACTCAGGAGGCTGAAATGTGAGGATTGAGGTCCAAAATTAGCTCAGGCAGGAAAGGCTGTGAAACTATTATCAACAATAAACTATTCAGAAAAAGTCACAAGTGGTGCTGTGGCTCAAGTGGTAGAGTGTTCATCTTCAGCCAAACAAGCTCAAGGCCAACATCCAGGCCCAGAGTTCAAGCCCCAGAACCAGCAAACAAAAAGTAGTTGCTGGGTTGTTTAATACATGGGTGTTTGTTTTTGTAATAAATGGCCAAGTTTTGGGAAACATTCAACTTCCTTTCACATCATAACAATGTATGAAAATTCAGTTTTCTAAGCCGGGCGCTGGTGGCTCACGCCTGTAATCCTAGCTACTCAGGAGGCTGAGATCTGAGGATCGTGGTTCAAAGCCAACCCGGGCAGGAGAGACCGTGAGACTCCTATCTCCAATAAACCACCAGAAAACCGGAAGTGGC
>NW_012267296.1:8890145-8951413 GCF_000151885.1 Dipodomys ordii
TCTTTCTGATGGAGGCATAGAATTCCATTGTGTATATATACCACATTTTCTTGACCCATTCATCTACTGAGGGGCATCTGGGTTGGTTCCATATCATAGCTATGGTGAATAATACCACAATAAACATGGTTATGCTGATAGCTTTGGTATGACCTTGTTTGTGATCATTTGAGTAAATACCTAAAAGTGGGATTGCTGGGTCATAGGGGAGCTCTATGTGGAGTTCTTTGAGGGTCCTCCATACTGCTTTCCAAAGTGGTTGAACAAGTTTACACTCCCACCAACAATGTAGTAGGGTTGCCTTCTGGCCACATCTCCTCCAGCATCTGTTGTTATTAGGGTTCTTCATTATAGCCATTCTAACTGTAGTGAGGTGGTATCTCAATGTGGTTTTGATTTGCATTTCTTTTATGGCTAGGGAGGTTCAGCATTTCTGCATGTGTCTATCGGCCATCCTTCTTTGCTCTTCTGAAAAGTTTCTCTTTAAGTCTTTAGCTCACTTATTTATCGGGCAGTTGTTTCTTTGAGGATTTGTTGTTGGGAGATTTAATTTTTTGAGTTCCAGGTATAGTTTAGATATGTCTGTTGTGTGACTAGTGAAGATCTTCTCCCAATCCGTGGGCTTTTTATTGATCTTGCTGGCTATGTCCTTTGCCATGCAGAAGCTTTGCAACTTCATGCAATCCCATTTATCCAACCTTTCTTTGATTTGATTTGTTGTGTCTCTTTTAAGAAAATTTCGGCCTGTGGGGCTGGGAAGGTGACTCAGTGGTAGATTGCTTGTCTTGCATGCCTGAGGCCCTGGGTTCGATTCCTCAGCACCACATAAGCAAAAAGAAAAAAGCCGGAAGTGGCACTGTGGCTCAAGTGGTAGAGTGCTAGCCTTGAGCTGAAGAGCTGAGGGACAGCGCCCAGGCCCAGAGTTCAGGCCCCACAACCAGACCCCCCCCAAAAAAAAAGAAAAGAAAATTTCGGCCTGTGCTAAGGAGACCTAGGGTTTCTCCTATTCCATCCTGTAATTTTTTCAGAGTGTCTGCTTTGACTCAGAGGTCTTTGATCCATTTAGAGTTGATTCTGGTACAGGGTGATATATAAGGATCTAGCTTTAGTTTTCTACAAGTAGTTAACCAATTTTGCCAGCACCATTTACTGAAGAGGTTGTCTTTCTTCCATTCTATTTTTTTAGCTCCCTTATCGAAGATTAGATGGCTATAGGTCTGTGGGTTCATTTCTGGGTTACATACAGATTTTTATTTTGTTTCCTTGTAGAAATATATTTACTTAAAAATTTTGTTTCTTTATTTTAAATAAATGGTATATGTGTGAGGATTACAACATGTTTACTTTAGTCAATCAAATTATTAATACACATCATCTCCTTTGCTTTTTAACAACAATAGCTAAAACTTCCTTTTTGCAAACTCCTAATTCAAAGCAATTTTATTAGTCGTATTTCTCATATAATATGTTAGATCTCTAGACTTGTTCATCCTACATGTATGCTACTTTGTATCTTTGAACTATATCTCATTATTTCTTCTTTGCCAAATATCCTGATAAAGACTCTTTTATTCTCCATTAATGAATACTTGACCCCCCCTTTTTTTTTTACTTTCTTGACATTCCACATGCAATTCAAATCATGCACTATTTTGTCTCCTGTGTCTGGCTAATTTAATTTGGTTCAGTGTCTAACAGGTCCATTTGTGTATTGATAACCTGCATGATCTTAATTTTTTATATCTCTGCATATAAAAATATAACTGTAAAATATGTTAACACAACATATTGCATGAGAGGTTAATGTACAAATACTATAAAGAATACTCACATGACAAAAATAAATTTATTAAACAATGCGCAATAGCTTACTACTTATAGTACATATAGTAACTATATGCATACATACATATATTAAATATACTATATATATATATACCTCAACTATTTGAAGATTTTTCTGATTTAACATAATTATATGATTGCTTACTTTTTATTCTGCTTCTCAGAAGGATATCATTGGTATTTTCATTGGATTTCAATGAACCCATTGATCTCTTTAGGTAGCATCAACATATTAACAATCTTGCTGTTCTAGCCTATCAAGAGTATACATTGATGATTTTTAGTTTACTTCTCTATTTTTTCACAAATATTTTCAATTTTGTGGGGGTTTCAGATAGCTTCACAACTTTCCTCAATTTTATTCTGAACTTTCTTGCTCAGATCCACACCTCCCTCCTGGGTGTTTGCTGGTTAACTGAAGGTACAGTCTTACATACTTTCCTGCCTGAGCTGACTTTGAACCATGATCCTCCAAGTCTTAGCCTCTTGAGTAGCTAGGATTGCAGGCATGAAGCACTAGTATCAAAGTTTCTAAAGTTGTTTTTTGTTTTCTAATTATAAAATTATAATATATAGAATCAGAAAAATTACACAACATGATTTCATTTTATGGAGTTTGAAACTTGTTTTGGCCACATGTAAGCTCTATTGTGGATAATATTCCATGTATTGGTAAACATAATGCATATTTTGTATCTGTTGGTGTAATATTCTTCAGATGTCTTTTAGGTTCTCTTAGAGAAAGATAGGATTTAACAGTGTTAAATCTTTAATGGATTTCTGTCAATTATATGTCTATTTTTGAAAGTGGAGTATTGATAGTACAAAGGATTTAGATTATAATATATTCCATCCATATACATAATATCCTCTAATCAAACTCACCCTGAATGACAATTCATCTTCCTTCTTCTGCCATTATTATAACAATTTTAAGGATAAGGCAGATGTTTTCTTCCACATGTGTAATCTACACCTGAAAGATAATCATTTATGCTTCTTCACTTCAAATTGTTTAACTTAATTTGTCCATTTTTATTGTATTACTTGTTACTTTGGTGTTCAATTTCTTAAGAGTTTTTACTTATTCTGGATATTGATCCATTATTAGATTAATACTTGGAAAATATTTTCTCCCTTTCTACAGGCTGTGTCTTCATACTGTTGATTGTTTCTTTAGTAGTACAAAAGATTTTTTATACAATCCTATTAATCAATTCCTCATCTTATTTTTTAAACTGATAGGGATCTATTCAATATTTCTCTAAAATGGAAATTTAATTGAACATCTTTTTTTATTTGAGCAATCTAGTAACATTACTTTTAGCAGTTAAAGTCCTCTGAGTAACTCAGGAATATAGTAGTGCGAACTATGACATTTAGTAGTTGTGCCCGAAAAACCCACCAAAAACCTGTCTTATGGTAGTTCTTATTTTATATGTCTACCCTTTCAGACTTGTTTTCAAAGCATGTTTTTCAAAGACAAACTATCAGAATCACCTAGAGTGTCTCTTAAAAAAATAAAGACTTATAGTTCACTGTGTGCTGTTGTCAGCCAGAATCCTTGGCATTATCATTTAATAATCTGAACATTTTATAAACAGCCATAGCAATTTCCTAACCAGTCTAATATCTGAGAGCCATTGTTGTGAACCTTCTGATTACAAGTTTCTAATACACAATAGTTTATCTCACCTGGAACTGATCTTTTGTGCTACTTATTCATGGCTGGATTCCTAGGGTATGATCACAATTTCCAATGTGGTGAGAAAAGTCCTGAGAAACTAAAAAGGAAGGAGTCAGATTTTTGCTCAAGCCAGGAAGCAGAAAAAGTAAGAAAGGGACTGAAGATAAGATATACCACCAGTGAGCTACTCCTCCAATTAGGCCATTCCTCCTAGTTTCCACCACGTCCTAGTACCACCACTTATGGATGTTGGAGTCCTCTTAATCGAAGCACTTTCAACAGGCAATTTGTTGACAACCAAGCTTTAACACATAACTCTTTTGAAAATATTTCATATCTGAATCACAGCACTGACCTGTGAAAATATAGAGGAAAATGATCAAATACATATTGATGTTTTATTATTTTCCTTATATACTTGCTTAACATATTTTAAAGTGGCATTATGCTACATAATAATGGGGGAAATTAATAGACATTTAGCAAACTAAGATACATATTAAAGGCTATTGTGAAGAACATTCCAAGAATACAAGAAAGAAAATCTACCCTACCTCTCTTTACTCAAGAGTCAAGTTCTGCAAAGGTTCTGCTACTATCAACTTATCAATAGCTAAATTTACTAAACAGATAGGGGAAGCATTTACCATAAACTCCTCCAGTTTCTAGTGGCATTTAAGTCTGAGGTAAGAGATGATCCAAAACTCTCAGATTAAAAAGGAAGAAGTGCTTTCATGGAAAATGGTGCTTTTTCTTACTTATTTAGACAAAATTTATCCAAAAAATTGTATAAATTATTTTCTAGTTCAATTGCCCTAGGTAAGAAGTTGAACACCCATATGGCCAATTTGATTCCAATGAATTATTTTAGTATATGTGAAACAAATTGGATTTCATGGTAATCAAATATAATTGAGTATATGAGGATTAGATATTTCAAATGCCACTATATAAATGACATAATGTGTTCTTTTCCTCTTAAGGTGTGATTGATGGGAATATTGTTTACAGAATATAGATATACTAATATTTATTTATACATATCTTGGACATATACTTTATTTCTATATCAAATAACTTAAACCAGATAAAAACAAATGCAAACTTTCTCAACTGGCTAAAAAAATCCCCATGACTAAACTTAAATTTATCAGAAAATACTGGACAAGGCTACTCATTAATACCATTTCTTTACCCAAAAGTCAACACATGAAAAGTAACCTGGAAATAAAGTGACAATTGTGAATACTCTTCTTATAGAACTGTTGAGAAGGACTCGGGACTTAACAAGAATTATGAGTTACTTCGCCACAGTAGAAGCAGACTGAAGAAAACTCACGAAGGTCATACGTATATCCCACTGATATTTTGCTGTATGTCATTATGCTAAGAATTTTTCTGATAACATTAGTGGTTGAGATTTATTAATATAATGACAAAATGTTGTGAAGTAGGTAAAACCAAACCATAAAACAGGAAGATACAGCAGCAAAGGTATTTCTTGTTAACCTAGATTCCTTAAACAAATGAACTTTAAAAAACACATATTTTATTCTTATGGGCATATATTAAACTGTACATAATAAGGGATTTCATCATGGTATTTCTATACATCAATACAATCCTCTGATAATATTCTGTTTCATGATCACATTATTCATTTCACAAAGTTTTGCATATCTTTTGTCATTGAGTATGGACATATGTGGTGGGGGGGTCAATGACCAAGGCAGGGAGGTAGACCTAGATAGGTCTGATAAATCCCCAGAGAGAACAGACATACCAGCAGTAGGGCATATAAATATCTGGTGTTATTACAGGCCACGAGTCAGCAACAGATTGCAAACATGCAGTAGGACTTTGAAGACTACAATAGTTTAGCAATCAGGGCAAATGTGAGAAGTAGAGAGCAAGGGGTCAAAGAACGTCAGATTTGATAGTGACAACAAAACCTTTCATTAGCATCACCTGAAACCTTCAGTATAAAAGTGAAGAAAAAAGCAAAATTGAACCTCAAAGAAAAAAATTCTTGCGAGATGCCAATGGCTTGATGGCTCACACATATAATCCTAGTTATTCTGGATACTGAAATCAGATGACTATGTTTCAAAGCTAGCATGAGCATGAAAGTCTATGAGACCATTATGTTCAATTAATCAACAAAAGTCCAAAAGTGGTGTGGTAGAACACTGGCCTTTAGCAAAAATGCTCAGGGACAGTTCACAGGCTATGAGTTCAAGCCCCAGGACTGATGCAAAGAAAAAAACAAAAAAACTTCTCTATGGTTACACAGTAAATTGAAAGCATATTGATGATGATAATCTATTTTGTTTCTCAGGCTAGTGTTTTTGTAAACATGTGTATGTAATATGACTAAATTATTATGACAGACTGAAATATGCATTCAGAAAATAAAACATCATGTCCAGCAAGCAAATACAATACCTGCCATATATTGAGTAATTACTATTTTCAAGGCACTGGGTTAATGATGTTACAGACAGTATAATTTATTTTTCATAACTACCCAATAAGATACAAATTTCCCCTTCAACAGATGGAAAAACTGAGTCACAGAAAAGAAAAACAAGTTCTCTCTGGGTTATATGGTAACTAATGCTATAGCACAAAATCCTGCATTGGTCTATATTGAGTCGCCTATCCTAAAAGATTAAAATCTAATACTGTAATTAAAACAAACTAATGGTAGCATTTAGACCCAAGTACCAAAAGCAATAAAAGCATTTGGAGAATGAACTTTTTCACTACACAGTAAAATTTTTTTAATTTAATTTTATTTTATTTGTGAACATACTGTACAGAGGGGTTACAATTACATGGGCAAGATAATGCATACATTTCTTACCAAGCATTGCAGCCTCCTCCTTTGTTTACCCTTCACATCCCTTCCCAGCCTCCCCCCTCCCCCCCAATCCCAATCCTTCTCCTTCCCCCCTCCCCCCCCCCCCCCCCCCCCCGCACGACATTGTAAAGCTCGTTTTGGACATGACAACTTGTACTTCTCATTGTTATCCTTAAACAACTGGTTTTTCCCCATCTCCTCCACAAGTTATACTGACATCAAATATAGAGAAAGCAGGGGTTATACTCTACACAGTAAATTTTATGTTATGTATCAATATAATATTACATTTTTATAATTACAGAAATATATACTCAGTGAAGGAAATTTCAAATATGTAGATACAGAGAAAACTATCCCTGAAATCCTTAATAGTTCTACTATGTATATAAATATATATGACCTTGTTTTGTTTTTCTAAAATCAGTATATTATACATACTGTTTTATAACTTTTTCATCTAAAAATATCAGTATTTTCCATATTTGCAAATATTCAATACCATAATTTCAATAACTGTGGTATTATATTAATATATGTTGCTTTAGCACTTGTCATTTTAGTATTTACATTGATGAGATTTTTATATTTTAAAAACTCTATTATTTTTTGTACTTCTGATAGTTTTCTTAAGATAGAGTTCTAGAGAGGGAATTTGTTCATAATCTTATGGTATTTGATTTATACAATTAAGCTTTAAACATTGTTTAATTAATACAGTCTTGGCAACCAATGTGCAAAAGTGCCCATTTGTTTTCTCTGTGTGTGTGTGTGTGCCCATACTAGGAGTTGAACTCACTGCCTGGGCACTATCCTTGAGCTTTTTGCTCAAGTCTAGAGCTCTACTGCTTGAGTCATAACTTCATTTCTGGATTTTTGGTGGTTAATTGGAGATAAGAGACTCGTAGACTTTCCTGCCTGGGATTGGCTTCAAACCATGATCCTCACATCTCAGCTTCCTGAGTAGCTAGGACTACAAGCATTTTCTCTGCTGTTTATTTTTTTCCGTATTTTACCTCTTGAATAAGTGAATGGTGAGTGGGTGTGTAATTATTCTACAAAAGATTTAACTAATCTTTAATTAATTCCATAACCATTTCTAGTTCCTTAAAAATGCATTTAAGTTTCCTTATCTACAGTAAGATACAAACTAGTGACAAATGATCCTGTAATTAGCTTGATATTTTTTAATATGAGAAAATCAATGTGCTAATGATAAAGTAGATGATGATAGTCATAGTTGAGGTGAATTTTATAGCATCTATTCTAAAGATAAGAAAGCTAAGACTAGATGAATGAAGTTGATAAAAATCATTAAGGTAATTTATATAGAATTGGGCTTAAAACCATTAACAATTTGACTTGGAGTCTGTGAAATGAGAGACTATATCACCTCTCTCTTCATTGACATATATTCCAAATCCTTGAAATATATTTCTGTTCTTTCCTTACATGTTGAGGAGAGAAAGAAGAAAAATAAGCTTATTCCTCTAGAATGATTTCAGTTGGCAATGCAGACAAAACTAGCTTCATTTTTTTCTCAATCCTCAAGCCATAAGAAAACCATTCATGTTCTGTGCTCAATAATACTATAAAGTACCTCAGCAAAGGGCTTTCCTCTTCTAAAACAAATTGTTCTAGAAAAGTAAAACTGGGAAACAGGGGACATTGAATGTGAAGAATTAAGAGGCAACTTTGGAAGCAAGCAATCTTGCCAGATTCTTAGGGTTATATTCACCTGTCTTCCTATGGCAACTGTGGGCAATCATAGGACATTCTAAAAAGTGGAAAATAAACAGGCAAAAAATAGAATGCATAAATGTAGAGTGATAGCTTTTCTGATATCCATTTAGTCATCTTCAACTATTGCTGAGCAGATTCAATATTTCCATTTCAACAGAATGTTGTGTGTCTAATAGTTAATATTCATAGTCTCTTCAAATCAATAATTTAAAGATTTTAACAAATACATAAAATTTGTATATATTTATGGGGCATCATGTGATAATGGTTTTCCTTAAAGGGATGTTGTCACAGTCAAATGCATTACCATGCATACATTCCTCCACCATCTTTATTCATTATTCTTTGGAAGGTTACATATTAAGCTCTTTTAGTATGAAGAGTATTATAATTTTTTATTTTTATTTTTAAAATTTTAAATATATATTTTTATTGTAAAGATACTGTACAGTGGGATTACAATTACATGAGCAAGATAATGAGTCCATTTTCTATAGAGCATTGCTATCCCTCCTTTGTTTTTTCCGTACCATCCCTTTCCTCTGCACCTCCCCAACTCCTCCCTGGCCCCTCCTGGCAAAGTTGTAAAGTTCTTTTTCAACATAGTGTCTTGTATGTTTCATTGTTACAATGGGTCATCCAGTATCCTTATTTCAACATTTTGTTATTTCCCTTCCCCTCCCCAAATTAGAAAAATGTATATACAAGATGCAGGACACCAGAATCATATACAGGGACAACAGGGGTTGCACCATGGGGAAAGAACATACAAAGAAACAAACAAAAAACCTCACATAGTACATTTTAAGTACATTAAAAAGAACAACAAGAAAGATAAATGTTTTTATTGTTACTGTAAAGGTAATGTACAGAGTATTTACAATTACATAATTCAGGTGATGAGTATATTTCTTTTTGGACAACACAATGCCCCTCATAAATTTTATCTTTTTATATTAATTACTTCTTATAGACAAACCTCTAGGAGTGGTTGTAGTTTATAATAAGCTGAAACACAGCACTTAGGGCATGTGCATATTATGGACCTCACATATTTCTCCACTGGAAAGGTGGTTAAATTTCCTAAATCCTCCTTAGGAAAGTATCATTTACTGTGTAGAAAACAATAAATTGCTATTTTGTAGGTTAATTTGCTGCCATCTTCCCAGTTCTACATTAGTGACTTTTTATGAAATATTCATAGTTTGGAACAACAGGATCCATGTGCTGTTGGCTTGAGAATATCACCTTCAACTAGAGTCTACTACTTAGCAACATCATTCTAAAATAGCATCTACCTTTTGTAAAATTGTACGTCATAGCCAAAATGTCACCTCACTAAAAGCAAGATACATGAAACTTGATAATGAGGTGACCAAAATTTGAGCTTTTTGTATTTGGGCTATGGTGGGTGTCTTCTCAGATTTTCTGCTGATTAGGCCTCTAAGATACAACAAAGAATTTTTGCATAATAGACATAAATCTCTTTATATCAGCCACCTGAGAGGGAAGAAAAATGGTCTCTGTCAGGGAACTATACACAGAAATGCATTAAATAACAACCTTAAATAAAGGACACCATTTTAAATATAAGCATTGAGAAAATGAATAAAATTATATTTTTACATCATTCTTAGTGACAATGATTTGTTAAAAATTATTATGGAAGAATTTTTTAGCTTTAGAAGCTTTAGATGTGAATAGGAGTGTATTTATTATAATTTTTAAACTGACCTTCCAGAAGAAAATTTAGAGGGCTTTTCCTCCACAGGCATTCAGCAACGAAGTAGTTATTCATCAGGGAATTCACAGTACCACTGTAACTTCCAATTAACAAAACATACATTAAAAGCTGCTGTAAACCACTCTAGGAAGCCGGCTGATGGCTGTGATTAATGGCTGTGCATCTACAGCTATTGCACATAGGTCTTAACAGAGCTATTTGTAAATTGTCAACACAAACTCATGCAACCTCAAGTTATCAATCAGAAAGGTGTGCATTGGAGTTTGTTAATTACACCCCCTATTCTCTGGCACCAGGATGTGTGTAATATTTCTCAATGACTGAATACTGCCAAAGACTAGGGATGATGCTAATTTGAAAACAAAATCTTACAATAGAAATATACATGTTTCTCTCTGTTTGTTATGTCTCAAAAAGAAAATATGGGTCTTATTTAAGCACTCAAAACTCCTTCCTTTTCAATTTTGTATTATACATGTCCTCTTTGTTATACATGTCCTCATAAATTATTTTGTTGCTACAACAATATTTTTCTATGTTGTTAAATCCAAACTTGCAAGTTGCAAACTTACTCCAAGTTGAATTCTTACAGACTAGTCTCAAAGGTGTCAATCACAAAATTGTGGACTCAAATGTAAATATTTTGTATGTCTTTGTTCCCCTTAAAATAAAAAGATTACCTTTGGAATCCTCAGCTCATGGACACACTATCTCAGTCCTTAACAGAAACTGCCGGCCTTTTATGCAATACAGTTGTTTTCATCTACCAGTGCATTAATATGCATAGCTTTGTGTGACTTTATGGCATCCCAATAAGACACTGTAGTTCACAACAAGTAATAATTGCATAGTTAATACAATGACCCCTCTGTACATTTGTAATAAACAATAAAACATAAAAAATAATGTAGCAATGTATATACTGACATGATTAGAATTGTCATTTACTATCTGTGTAGTATTCATGGGTTGGTATTTATTTTCATTTCCATAATATTTAAAAGCCTTAATGAAATTAGAACTAACCAGTTGAAGTTAAATTCTTTCCTCAGAAAGGCATCATAATTGTAATAAGTGTCAATCAACTTATTTCCATGTAATCTAATACTTGGAGATATGTAGAAGGCACACAACAAAAAAAGTTTTGCTGGGCGCCGGTGGCTCACACCGGTAATCCTAGCTACTCAAGAGGCTGAGATCTGAGGATCATGGGTCAAAGCCAGCCAGGGCAGGAAAGTCCGTGAGACTCATATCCAATAAACCACTAGAAAACTGGAAGTGGCACTGTGGCTCAAGTGGTAGAGCACGCGCCTTGACCTGAAAAGCACAGAGACAACACCCAAGCCCAGAGTTCCAGCCCCATGACCGCCAAAATAAAAAAAAGTTTTAAGATTAGTAGATCAATAATATTTCTAAATAATTTTTGAGATGCTTAAATTGATTGATTTTCCTAAAAGGCTTGGCATAATTTAAAATTTAAATGTTAGTCATAATCATTTCATTTTGAGTTAAATATCTTTAACCCCATTTATGCATGTGTTAAGGGATTTATCTAATAAATGTTGCTAATGTACTGCAGTTGCAGAAAAAGCTTAAATAAGTTAAAATAATAATAAGAAATGAGAAGACATGTTTTCTGTCACAAGTTAACCACAATCACAAGTTAATGACAATGGGAAGTTGTAAGGATATGATATTTACGGCAAGTATCACTTAGTCAAACAACTTTTAAAATGTAAGTCAATTGTACTTTCTTTTCTTTTTTTTATTGTGAAAATACCATACAGACGGGTTAAGAACCAGACAAGGATGTTCACTCTCTCCAATTCTCTTCAATTTAGTATTAGAATGCCCAGCTACAGCAATAAGACAAGATGCAAACATAAAAGGGATCCAAATAGGGAAAGATGAAGTAAAACTCTCCCTCTTTGCAGACGACATGATCTTGTATTTAAAGAATCCCACAGACTCCACTCCAAATTACTCAAGCTGATTCAAAACTTTGGCAAAGTAGCAGGGTATAAAATTAACCCTCAAAAAATCAATGGCTTTTCTGTATGCCAACAATGAGAAAAGCATGGCTGAAATCAAGAAAGCAACTCCTTTAGTAATGGCCCCAAAAAAAAATAAAATACCTAGGAATTAACGAAAGAAGTGAAGGACCTCTATGATGAAAACTTTAAAAACCTGAAAAAGAAAATCAAAACAGAACTTAGAAAGTGGCAAAACCTCCCATGCTCCTGGATTGGAAGGATCAGCATCATGGAAATGGCAATACTTCCCAAGACTATCTACAAATTCCATGTGATACCTATCAATATTCCAACCCCATTCTTCAAGGAAATAGAAGAGGCAATACAAAAATTCATATGGAACAATAAAAGACCCCGAATAGCAAAAACAATCCTCAACAGAAAAAACACTGCTGCAGGAATATCAATACCAAATTTCAAACTCTACTACAAAGCCATAATAATCAAAACAGCTTGGTACTGGCACAAGAACAGACCTCAGGACCAATGGAATAGAATTGAAAACCCAGAAATGAACCTACAGATCTATAGCCTTCTAATCTTCGACAAGGGAGCTAACAAAATAGAATGGAAGAAAGACAGCCTCTTCAGTAAATGGTGCTGGCAAAATTGGTTAACTACTTGTAGAAAACTAAATCTAGATCCTTATATATCACCCTGCACCACAATCAACTCCAAATGGATCAATTGTACTTTCAAATGAAAATGTATATCATAATGGAAGTTGAGTAATTATGACTTATGTAAAATAATATTATATAGTAACTAGGAGATGGTATTGCATGGAGATGATCAATGTGAGTAAAGCCTGAACAGCTAGTAAGTAAACAAAATTTATCTTGACTGCACCTTCCCCAGTTCAGTTCTGTTAGTAGACATCAAATGTGTTCCTGGTATGTGTCACTGCTGAGTCCACTTATTCCCCCACTACCTTCTGACTCCATGCAGTGTTCCGTGCTTCAAAAACAATCAGGAAAATTATCTGTATACGGTATTTTCACAATTAAAAAAAGAAAAATATCTGTAATATTCTGGATCTTTCTAGGTCATATAGTGCTAACATTAATGTGTAAATATAATACCCTTGATTCAAACATTTGTATTTTTACAGCACAATTTGGGGAAGAGTTCCTTAAAGGGGGGATGCTAACAAGGAGGAAAAATTTAGGTCTGTGAGAGTGTTTTTCTTCCATGAATCCTACCATCTGGCCATTTGCCCACTACACCTAAGCCCTTGTTGGCCCTAGTAATTCTGCATTGGCTAGGACAGAAGAATCTTCCCACTGGGTTAATAGCAATAGTCAAATGAAGCACATTATGATTTTGGCACCGATTTTAGAAATGTGGTGCTGAACAAAAAACAGTGCATCTGAAACTGAAAAGGGTTCCTTTTTAATACAAAATCCAAGCTCTTTCTGAGCCAATAAATGTACTGCTAAGTCTTAAAAGCAGTTATCTAAATCCAGACCACTAACTCCAAATGACTACAGATTTTTTTTAATTTCACCATAGTTAAATACTCAGGCACTGTATAATACTTAAGTACTTTAATTTATTTTCTTTCTAAAGTACTTTGATGCCTCTTGCTATTATTCCAGCTGAGACAAGGTTTCACAGAAGCTTTCTCAATCCCTACAAAACAAGTCACAACCTCAGGGAACCTCTGAGATCTAACCTGATTTCCACTCTAGGAAATGTGTAGATGGCTGAGCTCTTAATGAGTCAAGCAAAAGGTCTTTCTTATAATTGACACGCAGAAGTATTTGTTAATGGATTCCTAGCTCCTGCCAAGTTCTCCTGTTAAGCTATTCATATGTGTAATAAATGTAAGTTTTTCACACACTCACACACACAACAAAAGTAGGTAAAATGCTGGAAATGGAAAAAAGGCCTTTCTAAATTCCCTTAGCTCCCTCTTTACCCTGGAGCTCCTCGCTCAAGAATCACTAGTGCCCTCTTCTGGTCAAAAGACAGATAATCTTTCTCCTTTGTATATGGAGAGGAGCAACCCAAGAGAAAAGAGAATTATCAAACGTTTTATGACATCTCCTGTCTCCCAGAATGCTTACTGTAAGAACCTTGTTAGATAAAAAAAACTTAAATCGATTGTACTGATTATATATTAAAAGGAACAATGACTATTGTTCTGGATATGCAGAACGGTTGCATATTTCTTTTCAAAGACTAAACAAGTATATTCCTACAATGCTGTCCAAGTACAAAATATTAAAGAATAATATTTAAATAAAAGCATTCAAGTCAATCTCTATGTGTATGTGTGGAAAATATTGATGAGAAATGACAATTTAAAATGTGCAAACCTTCTTGAAATAGTTTAATTTTTCTGTGCCCAGTGTCTTTTCTCGTGTGCAGATTTGTGCAATGTATCACTACAAAAGACAAAAACCAATAGAAACTGCAGATGTGAAATAAAAGACCATATAATGCACACATATTCACAAACACACACATACAAACATACAGAGAGAGAGACAGAGAGAGAGAGGGAGAGAGAGAGAGAGAGAATCAGGTGAGTGCAAACAGCCATTTGGTGAACTTTCTGGTAGCACTTTATGTTAGATACATGGACATTTTACACAGTTCCATCATCCAAATGTTTTGGAGTGTTATAGTCTAATTTTCCTCTAGTGGTTTCTAAAGGTCCAAATACATTTTCATAGGAGGAACATTTACCAATATTCATGATTCCAAATGATTGATAAAATACGGTAAGTTTCCTGTGACCTAAAAAAACCCTCTGAAAGCTTGAATAGAAAAGTGATTACTCATTGTTACAATGGGTCAACTTGTATACTTACTTCAGCATTTTGTTATTTCCCTTTTCCTCCCTGAATTAGGAAAATGTATATAGAAGATGCAGGGCACTGGAATCAAATACAGTGAAAACAGTGGTTATACCATAGGGAAAACCCACAAAAGAAACAAAAACAATGAGATGTACAAAACACTATGTTGAAAAGGAACTTTACAAATTGTGGAGAGGGAGGAGTTGGGGAGGTAGGGAGTAAAGGGATGTTAGGGCAAAAACAAAGATGGAGGTAATAATGCTTGGTAGTAAATGTACTCATTATCTTACTCATGTAACTGTAATCCCTCTGTTCAGTGTCTTTACAATAAAAATATATACAAAAAGTAAAAAAATAAATGAATAAAAAAAGAAAAGTGGGTAGTCTTCACTAGAACCTCCAGAAGAACTGATGCCCTGCTAACACACTGATTTTAAGATTTTTGATTTTGGGCTGGGAAGGTGGCTCAGTGGTAGAGCGCTTGCCTTGCATGCCTGAGGCCCTGGGTTCAATTCCTCAGCACCACATAAGCAAAAAAAAAAAAAAAGCCATAAGTGGCGCTGTGGCTCAAGTGGTAGAGCGCTAGCCTTGAGCTGAAGAGCTGAGGGACAGTGCCCAGGCCCAGAGTTCAGGCCCCACGACTGGACCCTCCCCCCCAAAAAAAAGATTTTTGATCTTCCCAACTGCAAGAGAATGAAT
Source organism: Dipodomys ordii (assembly GCF_000151885.1). Classification (NCBI taxonomy): domain Eukaryota; kingdom Metazoa; phylum Chordata; class Mammalia; order Rodentia; family Heteromyidae; genus Dipodomys; species Dipodomys ordii. Next base: position 8,905,567 of record NW_012267296.1, read on the forward strand.
ATGTGTTCGTGTGTGTGCACACACATGTGTGTGTGCATGCAGTACTGGGCTTGAACTCAGGCTCTGGATGCTTTCTCTTAGCTCTTTCACTCAAGGCTGGTGTTCCACCACTTGAGACAAACTTCCCCTTCTGGCTTTTTGCTGGTTAATATTCTGCCTTGATTGGCATAGAAACATTATCCTTAGATCTCAGCCTCCAAAGTAACTAGGATAACAAGCATGAGGCATAGTTCCCAGCATGAATAAATATTTGTTCTTTTAACATGTGGACTTCATAATTATGTGCTTTTTTAATTTATGGTAATTTGTTATAGCTGCATAGGAAACTAATACAAAGCTCTATAAAATGTTCACATTCTATCTTCCTCAAAGCACTCTTATCTTCTCTTATTCCACACATAACTGCATTCCCATATTCTCACATCACATCTGTCTAACTAAACATTAGGAATATTTTTGTTTCTATATAATCAGTTTCTGTTCTCAAATATAGTTATGACAATTATTCTATTTTAAATTACAGTTATACTCAAGCTTAACTATTGTTTTGGTTAGTTAAATCTGTGGATGCTTCAATCTAGGTGTGAGAAATTATGGTTAATTATAATTACATTATTAGCTATAGTTATATAACTGGATAAAAATAGCAATAGACACAAAGTGGTTGTGATACTAGTTTTGGTTAACCGGTTTGGATTACTAGTCACATATTTTAACTAGCTATTTATATTAATTTTCACTATCAATCAACAAACTAATCACTTGTTATGTTACTGGATGTGAGAACCATCTATTCAGAGTTTCTAAGTAATCATGTTTAACTCTTTGTAACTACTAATTTGTCATGATTGCTGATGGCTATTGACTAGTAAATTTAAAATGATTAGCATCTTATATTTACTGACTCCAATATGTAATTTATAAATGAGTATAGGCTATTATATTTTATTTATGATTCTAACCAGTTTTGGTTATATATCTTGTTATATATCTTGTTCACACTACCCATTACTTCTACTTAATAATCAGTCATGGTAAAGTATGCATGACTAATAGTTAACTGAATATTTCTCTTACCTGAAAACTGCTCATGATTGCCAGCCTTCTAATGCTCTGTTTCCATTTTCATGGCTGCTTCTAATGCTGAGACTCCTACATTCCTCTTGTAAAGATCTATGAATACATTTGACCTAGGTAGATAACACAAGATATACTCCCTTATCACAAAAAAACTTTATTCAAATCTGTAAATGGTTATTCACAATTTCTCACTTTGGTAAATCATGATGTGCTTAATTATCATTATGGTAATGTATGGATGGCTATGCCTATAGCTATAAGTTTATGAAGTAAAATAGGTATTCGAATTATACGCATTTGGGCTGGAATGCCCTCTAACAACTGTATTGTCTTATTGTTCTAAAAAACTTTAATAATCTTTGTTCAAGGGGTCTATTATTTGATTACCTTTGTCTTATTTTATTTTTAATTACAGATAAAGATGCAATTTAGTTCAACTCAAAGCCATGCATATAAAGCTGTAGAAGCTTTGCCCTCTGTTGTCCCTTTTGTTCAGAATTCAGAAAGCATCCAACTGATGAAATAAACAGCTATACAACCTTTAATCTTCATATTTCTGCCAAGAAGACTTAACTCTTGTACATCTCCAAGGAAATGTGATCTCAAAAACCTACAAAGACACCTTTAATAATATTTCCAAGCCATCTCAACCAAGCCTTTCTGAGTTTCCAACCTCATGTACCATCTATTTGGAATCTTTTAATATTCCCCAAATTTAGATTTCTAGCCAATCTGTGAACCAAGACAGGGATTCAGGAAAGTAGAAAGCATCTGCTGCCTCATTTCCAAGGGTCTATGTATGTCAATAAGGCCGTACGCCCTCTTAGAAGCCTTAGCATATGCTTTCAGGATTTCTCCCAATTCCCATTTAGGGTTATTTTATCTGGTGCTAGTCCTAGGCTTGAACTCAGGGCCTGGGAGCTGTCTGAGTATTTCATGCTCAATGTTAGCACTGTATCACGGAGCGGGGGGGCGGGTTAGATCTCAACCTTCTGAGTACCCACTTGATTTTTTTGTTGCTTGGTATGTCCCGCCCCCACGGTATAACCCTGTTTTCACTGTATTGAAGTTGGTATAATTTGGGGAGGGGAAGGGGAAAAACTAATTGCTTAAACAGAGATACCGGTTGGCCCATTGCAACAATGAGATGTACAAGACACTATGTCGAAAAACGAACATTACACTTTGGGGTTGGGGGGATGTAGTTGTGGATATGGGAGGGAAGGGATGGGAGGGGGAAAACAAAGGAGGAGGCAACAATGCTTGATAAGAAATGTACTCATTACTTTGCACATGTAATTGTAACCCCTCTGTACAGTATTTTCGCAATAAAAAATACTTTTTAAATGATCATGGTTTTAGCCAGGCGCAAGTGGCTCACCCCTGTAATCCTAGCTACTCAGGAGGTTGAGATCTGAGGATCATGGTTCAAAGACAGCCTGGGCAGGAAAGTCTGTGAGACTCTTATCTCCAATTAACCATCAGAAAACCACAAGTGGTGCTGTGGCTCAAGCAGTAGAGTGTTGGCCTTGAGCTAAAGAGCTGAAAGACAGCACCGAAGTCCAGAGTTCAAGCCCCATGACCAACAAAAAAAAAATCATGGTTTTAGAGCTCAGTTTTCTGAATAGGATGAACTTTCAAGGTGAGAGTTGAGACTAGAAAATATGAAATAAGAAATGCAATCTATATCAGAAGGGGTGTTTTGTTTTTTAAACGTTCTGATTTAAAGTACTTAAGATCACATGAAATGATACTTACTTGTCAATTTTAAAAAACTAATAATCAAATTTGATTTTTAGAATAACCTGAAAAACTAGAAGGTTAGAGAGATGGCGTAGAAAAGAGGAAACATATAAAATTGGTATATTTCTTGATAATCAACAAAAATGATTAAAATAGAAAATGTTAGCAATGAAACCATTATATTTTATCGATGTATCTAAGGAGACAGTAGAGTTTTTAAGGTACAGAAAACTGGACTTTAAAGCTTCATATATTGGTACAAACACATGTACAAGATTGTATCTGTATACTTAATACAAATTGGTAGGTCATTTCATTTAATCCTCACAATTCTTTATATGTAAAATTCATAAGCATTTAGTAAAAGGACTGATTTTTTGTTTACATGAAGTAGTGTGTATAAGATAAAATGAAACTTGCTGAAGTAATTGTCAATGCATTCATTTCTGCCCCCATACATTCAAAGCTACTTGTAATTCCCTAGAAAATAGTAAATTAAAAATGCATCAATAGTTTTTGAAATGTGATTTTTTTACTGCACTTTAACACACACTTTCATGACTCATGTTTAGAACCCACATTGTGCAATGTGTCTCAGGAATATTTTGTTTGCAAGATTTAAATATATCATCTAAAAGTAATTATTTTTTCTCAAGCAACTAAATGTGAAGTTATATTTATTTTTAATGTTTTATTGTAAAGGTGCTGTTCAATTGAAGATGACCAATGGTTTACTGTTAGGATGTCACACAGAATGCACCTCAGGTCACACCTGAAAAATACAAAAATAAAAAGTAAGTCATTTCACATCTGCATGTGCTCAGATCCCCAGTTAAAGGTACATTTTACATGTGTTCTTATATTTACTAAGATAGCAATGATATATTTAATAACATTAGTATAAAGAGAAGAAAATACTGTATTTTATATCTGATAATATACCAGGTATATAATGCTCATGTAAACTTTACATATATGAACTGATTTAACATTCACATACACACATACACAAAAATCTACTCCACTTTTATTAAGTTGATGGTGCAATTTTGTCATGAGAATTAGTGAAATAATGTTTACATCCAATTTTAATAAGGAATTACATAGAAATGAAGAGAACAGTGTCAAATTTGTCACATTATATTCTAAGTAGTACTAAAATGTCTACAGAAATCAACACAAAGTGATATTGGTTTATATATAGTTTCCTAAACCAAAATTGCTTGCTACTATTTCATGTAAGTTCTTTTATACTCACTGTAAAACAATATCAATCTCACCTAGAAATCTCGAGTCATTTGCTCTGCATGTTAAGCACATTTCCATATTGTAACAAATATCTAAAATAACAAGTTTATTAAGAAAAATTACTTTGTCTCACAGATTTAAAGTTTCAGTCCAAAATTGCTTGAGCCCACTGTTTTAGAGCATTTGGTAATGCCACACATCATTGTCAGGGTGCATGTAAAGAGAAGGAAGGAAGGAAGGAAAGAAGGAAGGAAGGAAGGAAGGAAGGAAGGAAGGAAGGAAGGAAGGAATTAAGAGAGGAAGGGAGGGAGGGAGGGAGGAAGGGAGGGAGGGAAGAAGGGAGGGAGGGAGGGAGGTGCCAGTGGGTCACACTGTATTCCTAGCAACTGAGATCTAAGGATTTAAGAATGCAATTCCAAGCCAAGGTGGACAGAAAAGTCTGTAAGGCTCTTATGTCCAATTACCCAGGAAAAACTAGATGTATGGCTCAAATGATAGAGCCCCAGCCAAACAAGCAAGTGTGAGTGTGTATGAGGTTTGACCACCGGCCACCACTTCTTAAAGTTTCAAACATCTCCCAATGGCAGGAAGTTGGATGCTAAGCTTTAACAGATGGGTATTTGGGGGAGCACTCCAGTTCCAAATTTCTTTCAACAGGTCATATCTATATCATAATAACTCCAATCTATCCCCAAGTATGTGAAGTGTTAACTGTTCCAGCAGTTCTCAAAAATTTAAGTTCAAAGTTCCCTCAGATTCAATGCAATCTCACATGTTATCACCTTTCAAATCTAAAAGAAAGTTATAGATTTTAAAGATGTTATGGTGGGAGAGGCATGAGGTAAGCATGCTTATTCACAAAAAAAGGAAGAATTGAAACTTAGCAAAGATGGGATGAGTCATGCCAAGACCTGAACTCTAAAGAGTAAATATTAATTAATCCTAGCATACTTGCCAGCTGTGGTACATTGGGACAAGAAGTGGGCTTCCAAAGGTGTGGGTGGTCTACCCTGTGGCCTGTCATGTGGTTTTAGTCCACATGACCACTCTTTAAGCTGGGTTTTCAAGGTGCAGGCAAAACCTTTACCAGGCTAGAACCACTCAATCATTTCTTCTTTTTTGGGGTGGGGGGAGGGGTTGGCAAAGCAGACAAAAGTCTGAATTATCTCTCAGATCACTTATAGGTTCTTTCCCAGTATACCATACACATGCAAGCCATGTCTAATTACATGTAAAATTAGGGTAAGATCCCCAGTGATCTTCTTTCAAACTGGGGTAAAGGGTTATTTCTTGTTCTTTTCTCTAGTGACTTACTTGTATATCTCTATTCTCACAAATCTGACTTCTGAGATAGGAATACAAAGCTTTTTGATTGTTTGTTTTGTGGGGTGGTGGAGGGAAGAAAGACCCCCCTGCTTGGAAGTGTGCTTCTTTCTTTCTTTTTTCTTTTTTGGTAATGGCAGCCTTTAAAAATGTAAAGATACTGTGAGTAAATGAATGCACGTGAAGCATCATTCACTATTTACAAAGGAAGGACTAAAGTTATATGTGACTACAAGGATGAATCTCTCCTTTTTTGATGATATATGTATGAAATTTTATTTATATTCATCACTTGTTGGCCTTGAATGTAACATTCATCAAATAATCAACATATTCCTAAAGGGAGTAGCTATTTCTGAAAATTATTTATCTGCTTTCTTCAGAAGATGATCCATATTCCTGGTATTTCTTCCACCCTGGTACGACTTCAGCTTTGCTCTCACAGCGCCACACATCACCCATTCAAAAGCCATTTGCAGAAACTCTGACCCAGCCACCCATTGCCTGTCACCATCCTTCCACCCATCATTATTACCTTGAAACTTTCATAGAAGGGCCTTGATCTTTGCATGATTGCAAAGCCATCAAAGTCTGCTGCCAGGGAATGCTCTACTTGAACACATAGAAACCATGACTATAGCAGTCACTGAGTGCCTTGCTGGATAAAAACTGGAAAATTCCTGAGAGGGTCCTGAGTGAATATTGTATTCCTTGGAATGTCTTATAACCCAATTTCCTTTTATAAATCACAACCTATGGCAGCTGTGAGCTTACTGATTTCTGAAATTCCCTCCAATAATCTTTTCTATTTTCTTAATAGGAAACCCTTTCGTTTTCTTCTTTGTCTTTTTTCTTTATTAAAAAAGCTTCTATTAGTTATACAAAGGGTAACTTCTTTGTTACTTCTTCACCCATGGTGTCTTTATAATGACAATCATCTCTAGTAACTGTACATTCCCCTTAGATGCAATTTTAGATGTGCTCCATTTGTTTCCAAACAGCAAATTTGGCAGACCTTTCCACTTTGTTCTTTTGCTTCTGATTCCCACTGTAAATTTAGCTAAAAGTATCTAGAAATACCCATTACAATGTGTGGATTCTGGGATGTTTAAGATCCCCTCTGTCAGAAAACAATAGTCCTCCTTCACCTTTTTTTTAAATTAAGATTTTTATTGTGAAAATACTGTACAAAGGGGTTACAGTTACATGAGCAAAGTAATGAGGACATTTCTTATCCAGCATTGTTGCCTCCTCCTTTGTTTTTCCCCTACCATCCCTTCTCTCCCACCTCCTCAGCTATACCCCCCACTCCCCCACGCCATTTAAATTGTAAAGTTCATCCTTCACCTTTTGTAAAATTTATTTTTTAATTTTATTGTCAAGGTGATGTCCAGAGGGGTTACAGTTACATACCTAAGGTAGTGAGTACATTTCTTGGCAGACTTGTTATCTCCACTCATTTTTTCTCCTACTTTCCCTCCCCCTAAACCCCCCAGTTGTACAGATCATTTCCAAAATGTTGTCTTGTAAGTATCACTGTTGCATTGGTTCCCCCTTTATCCATTGTCTCACCATTTTGTTGTTACCTTCCCTTCCTTAATTCAGATAAATGTATGTACAATACCCAGGGTACCAAAAGCAAATACAGTGACAACAGGAGATAAACCATAGGGGAAAATACAAAAGAAACAAGAAATCACATAGTACATTAAAAACAACAACAACAAAGGAAAACTTCTTGTGTCCATGTCTTGGAGTTCATTTTGCTTAGCATCAACTTATATGGTCATATGTACATAGCTATTGAGTTATTCTGCTCATCTGCTAGGATTATCTTTTCAGCTATTTTTTTGGGGGGGTCCGGTCGTGGGGCCTGAACTCTGGGCCTGGGAGCTGTCCCTCAGCTCTTCAGTTCAAGGCTAGCACTTTACCACTTGAGCCACAGACCCACTTCTGGCTTTTTTCTTTTTGCTTATGTGGTGCTGAGGAATCGAACCCAGGGCCTCAGGCATGCAAGGCAAGTGCTCTACCACTGAGCTACCTTCCCAGCCCTCAGCTATTTTTTTGTCGGTCGTGGGGCTTGGCCTGAGCGCTGTCCCTCAGCTCTTCAGCTCAAGGCTAGTGCTCTACCACTTGAGCTACAGCACCACTTCCTAGGATTATCTTTTAAGTGGAGCTGTAGCTCAGTTTTTAGAGAACTAACATTGAGCAGAGAAAGCCAACAATAAATAGTACAAGACCAGTACAGGCATTAAAAAATAAAGGAAACTTGCTAAAAGAGTAGGTGTTGCCCACATTTTTATTAGCATCAATTTGTTCTATGGGGGTGGTATGTTACTTTGAAATGTCCATATATTCATTCCATGCACCTGCTCATTTCATCCCCTGTCACTCTTCCTCAACGTTACTTACCATTCCAAGCCCAGTTTCAACAAGCTTTATTATTCTATTTTCATACATGCACATAATATATTTTGACTATACTCACCCTTTCTGCTCACCCCTTCCCCTTCTACTAAAACCTCCCTTCCAGACAGGACCTGTTTTACATCCTTGTCATTTATTTCTCTTAATATATACTAATTGTTATAGATGGCTTAAACTTGGTATGGAGTATTTTTTAATTGTTCGTTTTTCGACATAAGATCCTGTACATGTCATTGTTGTAATGGTCCACCTGTATCCCTATTTAAACAATTTATTTTTTCCTTCCCTTCCCCAAATTATAGCAACATCAAATACAGTGAGAACAGGGGTTACCCCTTCACTTACTGTTACTTTCCCAGTCTGTACTTAAAACAGATTTCAGTGAATCTCTTTCGCTATCTTCAGTCATAGATATCATGTTTTTTAGTAAGGTCAACCCTCCAATATTCTATTTTCTTCTTTCCCTTCCCTTAATACCCTCAGCCTCATACTTATTAACATGTTCTAGATCAACAGATAGGTCATAAATAAATCTACATTTGTACATGGATGTATACATGTACTTTTGTATAAATGCACATACATATGTATATATACATGCGTGTATACATATGTATGCATGTATTTATACATATCCACATATGGGAGAAAGCATAGAACCTCTGTGTACTGAGTCTTTTATATATATCTAAGATTATGGTCAGTTTCTTCTATTTTCATGCCAACAATATAATTGCATTCTTTTTCATATCTGAATAATAATACTCCGTTGTATATATGTACCATATGATCCATTTATCAGTTTCATAGCTTAGCTTTTGGGACTATTGGTGCAATGAACACTGGTGTACAGACACCTCTGTTGTATCCTGACTTAAATTCCTTTTGTGAATATATGCCCAAGAGTGGTACTACTGAATGATATGGTAGTTCTCTATTCAGTATTTTTTTTATTTTCTTCAAATTTTTGTGTGAGGTGTTTCAATTTAACATGTCCATTTATAAGTACAATGTAACCCAGAGTCATCTCTGTCATCATTCTCCCACCATCTATCCCAATTCACCTATCCCCTCAAGTTTCCTAGTTCAGTTTTCATATGTGTACATTGACTATTATGAGTATATACACCCATCATTTCTCTATTTGTTGGCCCTTATTCCTCTTAAACCCTACTTCCCTCAGACAAGAAAAGTTTCAGCTATCTTGTATGTATTTTGTTGAACATCCAGTTAATTTTTCAAAAAAGTGTGCCATATAATCTCACTTCTGCATATAATATTGTTTTATCATTTTGATCATGTATATACACTATGACACTGTATGTAATTATGTTTATATTTTAGATCTAACTTCCACACGAGAGGAAATATGTGACCTTTGTCTATCTGAGCCTATGTCATTCAATATAAATTTTCCCAATATACTCTCATGTTTTTCCTTTTCTCTCCTATAATAGTGTCAAAGCTTCAGTTTTTCCTTCTGAATTACCATTAAGATCTGCATCCACTTTGAATTGAGATTAGTACAAGGCAAGAGATAGAAATTTAATTTCAATCTTCTGAATGTGTTTCTACAATATCCATTTTTTACTCTTATGCTTAAACTTAGATGAATATGGCTATGTGGATTTATTTATGGGTCTTCACCTCTGTTCTGTTGTTTCTCACATTTATTTTTTTCCAGTGCCATTGTGTTTTTGTTACTGTGGCTTGAGTATAATTTGAAGTCTAATATTGTTATGCCCAAGGCATTGATCTTTTTACTAGATTCTTTTGGCTCTTCTGTATCTTTTTTGTCTCCTTATAAATTTTAGGATTGTTTTTGTGAAACATCATTAAGACTCTGATGGACATTGTATTGAGTCTGTAGATTGCTTTTTTATAATATGACAATATTTATGATACTAATTTTTCCAATCCTTGACTATTGGAGGTTTTTCCACATCCTGGTATTTTCTTCAATTTCCTTCTTCAAAATTTCAGTTTCATCTACTTGGTTAAGCTTGTTTCTAGACGTTTTTGAAGCAATTGTGAATGGTATTTCTCTCTTCATTTATCAGCCTATTCATTTATGTTGATTTTATATCCTGCTATGTAACTGAGGGTGTTTATCAGTTCTAAGAGTTTAGGGTTGAATTTTAAGGTCCTTAGATAAGGATGAGACAGAATTCTTAATGTGGATATAAATATACAAGCATATGAGGTGATTTTGAAAGATGGAGTGAATGACTCATTTATTTAAAGTTCTGAATTTCTACACAGACTAAAGGCACTTCTTATTTGCAATTATTTATTAATGTTTGAAATACAATAATTTTCTAATTTAATACATTTTACAGTGCAAATAGTGCATTCATTGGGCATGTGATACTTAGAATTGACCTTTCTACACAGTAAGAGTCACAATACTATAAAGTACATTTTATTTTTTGCTATAATTTGTAGATGAAGTAAACAAGGCAAAGATGGCAAATAAGTTACTTGTGTTGGCACAGTAAAAAATCAGAATTTAAATCCATTAGTCAGGTGCTACAGGCTCAATTTTCTAAGTTTTAAACTATATGGCCTTGATTCTTCTCTTTCCAATAACAAAAAGGGGATTTATCCTCAAAGAAAATTTAATATAAGGAGAAAAAATTCAGTTAAAGTAAGATAGCCACCATGTTAGAATTCTACAAATGATCTGGAAATGGAGGATTTTCCTAGGCAAGAAGCAAAAGATAATATTTAACTGTGGAAATAGACTACTAACTAGCAGACATTGAGCTCATACTTCTCTGCAATGCTTAATTAATTAGTCAGAAGTGATACTGGATGAATAAAGTCATATTCTTTAGTTTGTCTTTTTCCTTTCTGGAGTACATCAGGATTCTCTAGCATTCCTAAATCTTCTACAGTATTTTTATTTTTTTTTATATTTTTTGAGGGGTCCGGTTGTGGGGTCTGAACTCTGAACCTGGGTGCTGTCCCTCAGCTCTTCAGCTCAAGGCTAGCGCTCTACCACTTGAGCCACAGCACCACTTCTGGCTTTTTTCTTTTACCTTATGTGATGCTGAGGAATCGAACCCAGGGCCTCATGCATGCAAGGCAAGCGCTCTACCACTGAGCGACCTTCCCAGCCCATTCTACAGTATTTTTAAATACCAGAGTTAACTTTAAGTTTCTTAATAGTATGAGAAAATTACCACTTTCTAGAACACTCAGCAACTCTGGAGTGTGTACCACTTTTCTGGGCATTATTTTATTATTTTCAATTAATTGTTCAGAGGGATTTCAATGCAACACATCAGTTTATGAGTATAATGCATCTTGATGAATGTCACTGCTTCCATTATTCTCTCTCTCAACACTACATCCCCTCAATTTTCTTACTTCCATTTTCACATGCATACATTGAATATTATAATTTCCTTCACCCACCCTTCTTCTCTCCATTCATCTACTTCTATTTCCCAGATCTCACCCTGTCCCAACACCACAAATTCCAGCTTCTTGGTATTCATTTGTCTAAGTTAGTTGTTCAGAGGAGTTACATTACTGGAATCCCCTCCTGCATTTTTCATAGTTTAGCTAATATGTTTGTATACATATGCATGAACTTGAACTTGTATATATTTGCATATATATTCCAAAATTAGATCTAATTCCACATGTGAAAGAAAACTTGCATCCTTTGTCTCTCTGGGCCTAACTTACTTCACTTAACATTATTTCTTCCAAGTTGATCTATTCCCTTGAAATTGATATAACGTTTTTCCTGATGGATAAGGTAAAACTCCATTGAATATATATATTTATATACCATATTTTTGATCCACTCATTCATTGAAGAGCATCTGAGCTGTTTCCGTAACATAACTATGGTGAATAGTGCAGCAATAAGCATAGGTGTACAAATGTATTTACCATATCCTGACTTGTAATCTTCTTGATAAAAGCCCAAGAGATAGTTCTTCTACACTGACTACTCTTTCTGGCTTTACTAACAGACTAAACTAGTGCTTAGCAGATAGGTCCAGTTTCATTATCAAATAGATCTTCTACTATTCCTCTGAAATAAACTATAGCTAATGTATCCATTGGACCATTAAAATAAACTTTATTTGGTTCATTTATGTATCCGATGGAATCTTTTCAATTAAAAGTATATACATTTACCTCTGAATTAAACTGAATCCCTATACTTTTATTTATATATTTGAAGATTTCATTACTGAACAAGCTAAAATCACAGTTTGAAAGATTATAATAGTATTTGGTTAAAGATGTGCAACCACTTTTACAATACACTATTGCAAAGCACGATCTACCCTATTAGCACAAGCATTCTATTACAAGCAAACTGCAGGATGAATGTATAAAGTGTAATGATTACCTTCACAGTCTGACTAATACACACTTAATAAAGAAATGGATTACCTTACCAGTGAAAACTATGTCTTCCAATGATGGCCTAAAGCAGCAGGGAGAAATGAAGCCATTACATGGATAATTCAGATAGCAGTAATTGTCTTTAGGACCTGAAAGACCAGGATAATTGCCTTAGTTATCCACTTTGTTGTAGTCATGAAATACTGCACAAGGACTAAATGCTGTTCCATGACATAAAGTATCATTTAATGTCCATAATTTTTCCTTTAAGAGAAATGTTATAACAGTTATATAAAACTCAAAGTTATTCCCTTCAACAGTAGAAAAGACACCCAAGGATCTCACTATTTCTCAAATCAAACAAAAATTAACAAAACCACAATGATAAAAATTAAAACACTTGTTGATCAATGGTGGCTCATAACTGTAATCCTAGCTACTCAAGAGGCTGAGATCTGTTGGCTGTGTCTTAAAGCCAGCCTGGCCAAGGAGAGTCCATGATTGTGCATGAGACTCATGTCTTCAGTCAACCAGCAAAAGCCAGAAGTGGAGCTGTGGCTCAAGTGGCAGAATGTTAACCTTGAGCACAAAAGCACAGGGACAGCTCTCAGGCCTCTGAGTTCAAGCACTAGAACCAACACAAACATACATACGCACACACACACACACACACACACACACACGTTGTATGTGTGAAAAAACTATTCTCGATAGTATTCTATGAATTAACTTAAAAGGTTTAGATTTCCTCTGTAACATAGTAATAAGCAAATCATGAGCACCAAGCTGTAAAGATTAGTGATGGTTGGAATTAAAAATGAAGGTATGTGTGAGTGGGAAATACTGAAGCTACAAGTCAGAAAAAAGAAATCCGTGAGACTCTTATCTCCAATACACCACTAAAAAACTGGAAGTGATGCTGTGGCTCAAGCGGTAGAGCACTCACCTTGAGCTGAAGAGCATAGGGACAGCACCCAGGCCCAGAGTTCAAGCCCCACAACTGACAAGCAAAAAAGAGGATGAGATTTATACCTTTCACAATTTTATTCCAAGTTGGGACAAATAACTTGGCTTTTTATCTGTAGACTCAAACTATTTCTTAGCATTTTTGAGTTACTATCATAATAAATCACAAAGTCTATGTAAGTTATACCAGAATTATTCTGTGTTTTACTTATAGTTGGTTCCATTCTGTGAGCTCCCACCTGCCTATCATGTTGTCAGTTACAGATTTCCAAAAGGAAAACATCACTACCAGTTCTAGATTTTATCTAAGGGTTATACCAGAGCTAAAAATACAGGAGGAGATTAAAACAGTACGGCAGAAGTTATGACACCTGCCTCTGTCACTCAGGGAGACAGTTGCAAAGGAGCTAGAAGCTTTCATCCAAATGGGAATAGTTGAAGGAGTGATGCATCTTACTGGGAAATGATTCATGAATAAATTAGGAGAAATTCAAATTAATGCTAATATGTGCAAGAGCTATAATTATTGGTTGTATTGGTTGGAAATGCTTATGTCTATCCTATCCTTGCATTCTTCCTTCAAATGATTACATTGCTTGATTGCAACTGGATTCAAGGCTCACTTTCTGAGACTTAACATTTTTAGTACCTTCTGCTGAGAGTAGATTAGAAAGAAGGAACCTAACATCATTCTATTTAAGAGGTGTTAGATATTTTGGTGGACTGCATGTATTGTCTTAAATAGATAATATCCTGAGTAAAATTAACCAGCAAATAAAATATCAGAAATTATAATGCAATCATAGTATCTTGAATTGTTCTGAAGTTTATAACTATGCTAAATAGTAATATATAGTCATTTCCAAATATTAATTGCCTCTTCTGGAAAATTTCTCATCTTTAGGTAGCTATGGATGAAAAATAAGCACTTGGAGAAAATATTTGTGGAATATTTGATTCAACAAATGTTCAAATTTTAAGTTTAAGGAAAAATATTAGTCATTAATATGTTTCTCTTCAAATTCCAATGGAAATATACTTGTGGAGTAAGAAATCTATCTTAGTTTCATTGCATTATAATAAATCAGTACATAGAGAAAATTGGAATCTTTAAAAGATAATTCTGGAGCTGGGTGCTGGTGGCTCACGCCTGTAATCCTAGCTACTCAGGAGGCTGAGATCTGAGGATCGTGGTTCAAAGCCAGCCCAGGCAGGAAAGACCGTGAGACTCCTATCACCAATAAACCACAAGAAAACTAGAAGTGGTGCTGTAGCTCAAGTGATAGGGCACTCACCTTGAGCTGAAGAGCTGAGGGACAGCACCCAAACCCAGAGTTCAAGCCCCATGACTGACAAAAAAAAAAAAAGATAATACTGGAAATCTTGAAAAATCCAATACATTTTATTTGGTAAAATATCCAGGAAAATATCTAGGGAGTTTGTCATTAGCAGAGCATTTTGAGTTTATTAAGTATATGTATGTAACCCCTATTAAAATGAATTTTTTAGAACATTTTCTAAATTTTAGTCATGCTCTTGGATAAAAATCGTATTTGTGTTCCTACTAGATAACAAATCTAACATATGAAATTTCTTTTATTTTTCATCAATGATAGCATTTGCAGTGGTGAAATTTTTACTAAGGTAATATATTAAAAGTTGTGAAATAAATTTTATTTGTTAATCTGTCCCCCTTTAACATTTACTGTAATGAAAAAATTCCTAACAAGAAACATCTTCCTTGGATTTAAATGTTTCTCAATGTAAATGACTTAGTGTATAGATTATTGTTTATTTATGAATAACTGAAGACTTTGAATTGATGTTTGATTTTTTATCATGTAGGAAACTCTTGACCCAAATGGGGTTGTTGTAATTATATTTGTAAAAATGGCCTCTATCTTTTAAAAAGTCTTTATTAGAAATGTGATGAGCAGGGGGGTTACAGTTACATAAGTAAGGTAATGATTGCATTCGTTTTTAAACGCTGTTACCCCATCCCTCATTTTCTCCTGCTTACCCCTCCATTCCCTCCATACACCCCCCATAAAATGTAATCAGGATTGTGTTACTTGGTGTGGTTTTTATTTTTTATACATTTTTATTGTAAAAGTACTGTACAGAGGTGTTACAGTTATACGAGCAAGGTAATGAGTACATTTCCTATTGAGCATTGATGCCTCTTCCTTTGTTTTTCCCCTACCATCCCTTCCTTCCTCACCTCCCCAACTACTCCCCCTTACCCGTCAACCATCCCACCCCACCCTCAACCCCCGCTGAAGTTGTAAAGTTCTTTTTCAACATAGCGTCTTGTACACCTGTATCCCTTTTTAAACATTTTGTTTATTCCCTTCCTCTCCCCAAATTAGAAAAATGTATAAATAAGATGCAGAGCACCAAAATCAAATAAAGTGAAAACAGGGGTTGTACCGTGGGGAGGAACATACCAAAGAAACAAATAAATCACATATTACATTATAAATACATTAAAAAACAATAGCAAGAAAGAAAAAAATCTGTGTCCCTATCTTGGGGTTCATTTCATTTAACATCATCTTATATGGTCATATATACATAGCTTTTGACCTTTTCTGCTTGCTCTAAACATATACTAGTTATTGCAAATAAGGGAAACCATAGGACCTATGTTTCTTTGGGCCTGGCTTACTTCACTGAATATAATTTTTCCAAGACTTTCCATTTCCTAACAAATGGGGCGATGTCATTCTTTCTGATGGAGGCATAGAACCAACCCAGATGTCCCTCAGTAGTGTGTGTGTGTGTGTGTAATAGTTTTCATTTTTTATCTCTGCACTTAATATTTTAGAAAAAACTTAAAAGGAGGAAAGATTTATTGAGTCCACAGTTTCTGATGTTTCAGTCCATGATTAGCTTGATCCGATCATGCCACTATATAAGTCAGAACATTATAGCATCTGGAGTGTTTCACAGAGCAGAAATGCTCATCTTAGGGCAACCAGAAAACAGAGAATAAGACAGAAAGGAAGAAGCCAGTGAAAGATTATCCTCTGTAGGTATGACCTCAGTGACCAACTCCTTCGACATTTCAAAATCAATACAACCATCTGGGAACAAAATTTTCAACACATGAACTTAGAGAAAACAGTTCATATCCAAACTATAGCAAACACTATTCGAGAAGTCTTAGAAAGGCTTTTATTTTTGATCATGTAAATCAGTCCAATATTTCAAAAACACTAATCAGCTCCAAGAATCAAATTTTCCTTCTATTTCTCCTTTCAAATCCTCCATTACAATTTTCTCTAGCTCTTGAAATCCTTTCAGCATGCCTTTTTATACATATGGTCAATGAAAAATAAAGTTTATGCTAACAACATCTTATCTAAAATATACTTTTTTTGGGGGGAGGGTCTGGTTGTGGGGCCTGAACTCTGGGCCTGGGCACTGTCCCTCAGCTCTTCAGCTTAAGGCTAGCACTCTACTTCTTGAGCCACAGCGCCACTTCCGGCTTTTTTCTTTTTGCTTATGTGGTGCTGAGGAATCAAACCCAGGGCCTCACGCATGCAAGGCAAGCACTTTACCACTGAGTCACCTTCCCAACCCCTCAAATCTTTAATAATATCTCCTTTATTATCACAGGAAGATGTTGATATCGCTCCCTGTTTCTTTAAGAAAATCTAGGCAATCAGTAGCGATCTCTTATATATTTATAAATTCCACACATCTATACATGTGCATATTCATTGCATCTGCCACTGTTCTGTTACTCTGATTGAATTGCTTATTCCCTTAGTGAAGTCAAATTTCTCAAATTGTACTTTAGTTCCAATTCTCTCAGTGGTACGTATTTAGAAACTCACATGTCTTTTTTGCAGGGACACTTTTCCTATTTCTACTATAGTCTTACTCGTCCTACAGAAATATTGCTCACCATCAGAAAGAAAGAATATGTTAGGTATAATTGAATATTTCAGCAAGAAAAAATGTATGAAACAGACATGTATTTCTAGACATTTAATAGAACATTATATATCTGTGTGTGAAGAACAATAAGACACTAATAAAAGGATCAAAAGAAGCACTCAGCATTTATAGAGTGCTTCAGCCAACTGCTGCAAATTAACAGGAACAGAGCTTCATGGTATGGTGGGAAACAGCAACAAGTTGGCGTATAATTTGAAAGATTCAGTGATCAGGTGAAATAATAAATACTGGTACTTTTAAGAATAAGAAATAATAAATGAAATGAAATGCATAGAATACCCAGTGTGTGGCAAATTATTGGAGCAGAGGAAGGCTCTCCTCAGTAAGCTGAGAGATTTCTAGTGTATTCCAAGAATGTGGACTCTTCCACACAGTAAATATATGGTCTGAGCAGACTGGAAGCCTGAGTACTATAGAGTGAGATATGTAGGTAAATTCCCAGTAGGTTTAGTATGTCTTGATTATGAAAGTACATCATAAAGAACATTTTATTGTCTTGATGAGCTTCACAGAAGACCCAAATCTTCTAAAGTTTTTATGTTTCTGTGACACATTTGTCTACAGTGGCTCAGAGGGCAACCAATCTGAGAGTCTCCAACTACAAAATATCTAAAGTAACATTCGCAGAGTACATATTCCTGTCAGTAGCCCATGAAAGTTCCTGTAATATACCTTACATTTTAGACCATAGGAAATCTGATTTTGACAAAGTATCAAAGGAAAATTGAGGGCAACGGTTGGTGGTACATGCCTGTAATCTCAGCTTTTCATGAGGTGGAGAACAGAATGGTCATGACTCCATATCAGCTCAGACAAAAATTAGTGCAATTCCATCTCAGTAAAGACGCTACATGTGGTAGTACATAGCTATCAACCCAGATATTCAGGACGTATAAGTAGGAGGGCCAGCAATGCATCAGACAGAGGCCTAATAACCAATATATACAAGGAGCTCAAGAAACTAACCCCTGCCAAACCTAATAAACCAATAACTAAATTGGTAAGGGAGCTAAGGAGAGACTTCTCAGAAGAGTTAAGAATAGCAAAGAAACACATGAGGAAATGATCATCACCCCTGGTTGTAAAGGAAATGCAAATCAAAACAAACCTGAGATATCATCTTACCTCAGTTAGATTGTCCAACATTTTGAATTCTAATAACTACTAATGCTGGCAGGGATGTGGGGGAAAAGGAACTCTATTGCACTACTGGTGTAAATGTAAACTAGTACAAATACTATGGAAAGTAGTCTGGGGGTTCCTCAAAAAACAAAATACATACCTTCCCTACAACCCAGCCATACCACTCCTTGGCATCTATGCTGATCATCACAAGCCAGGATGTGATAAAGACATATACACATCCATATTAATTGCTGCACTATTCACAATAGCTAAGATTTGGAAACAACCCAGATGCACCAAAATAGATGAATGGATCCAGAAAATGGGGTACCTATATACAATGGAATTTTACACAGCCATTAGAAAGAATAAAATCATGTCATTTGCAAGGAAATGTCAGAACTATGAAAAATAATGTTAAGTGAGGTAAGCCAAGATCAGAGAGAAGAAAGGCACATGTTCTACCTGATATGCAGAAATTAGATCTAAAAGACACTGGGATATGACAAAATACACAGAATTCTAGATACCCACATATGGTGGGACCAAAAGAAAATCACAAAGCACTTCCATATATATATATATATATATATATATATATATATATATATAGCATACTGAAATAAATTCTAAAGATATGGAAACAAGTGACTTTTTTTCTTTTTTTTTCTCTTTTTTTGTTGACCCTGTAATCTTTACCATCTATACATTGTATTCACATCCACATTTGAGGAAGAGGTGGGGGAGGCCACAGAATCAGAGAAAAAAAGGTGAAAAGTTGCAGCAGTGGAGTGTACTGGATGCACCAGACTCTGATGAAAGTGAACTATGTAATTCATGGGTGGAGATGGGAAAGGAGGAATGGGAGAGAATAAGAGAACAGATGACAATATGTGAAAGGAAATGTACTTATTTCCATATGTATGTAAAGGTACCAATAAACTTTAAAACAACAATAAACTAAATTGGGGGAAAAATGAAGAAATGTCCAATATTATTGACCATAAAAATCAAAAGTACATATATATGTACATATATAACTATATATACACATATATACATATACACAGAAATATATATGCAATGCCCTTTGGACATTTCCACCTCAGTATCACCTCATTTCCCCTGCTCCTTCCCACTAATCCCCTTCTATACAATCTAGCTTTTATATTTGTGTCCCATTACAATTACTATTGTCATCAGTATTATACTATATGTATGTATGGAAACATCTCAATGAAATGCAAATGTATGTTAACTCACAAATTTAAAAAACAAAACAACAAAACATTAACTTAGTTCCCAACTGCTCAATAGATTGATTCTTTTATAAAGGACAATTCTTCCCAAAGTGATATATTTTAGTTTTTATCATTATTAAATAAATGTAGGATAATTGTAAAACAACTTCTAAAACTTTAGCAAATTTGCAGCAATTAGAAAATCATAGCAAGATAATTCCACTCATTACCTGATGTTCTACCACGTGAACCATGCCTCTAATGGGAGAAGAGGATGAGAATGAAGTCAAGAACTCATTGTATATATACAAAATTAAGGAAAGTAAGGGAAAAGGTGCCTGGAAAGTGGATGAGAATGTTGAAAAGAGTCACACTGATCAAGACACATTGTATTCATAAACTGCTTCATTTAATGGCAACTCCTTGTACAACTACTTCGATAGTAAGCCAAAACTAAAATAAAATAAATTAAGAAAAAGATAGCCAAAACTAAAATAAATTAATAAAAAAAATAAAATCATAAAAAGCTATGTACATATGACTATATAACATGATGCTAAGCAAAATGAACCCCAAGATAGGGACACAAGAAGTTTTATCTTTGTTGTTGTTGTTTTAATGTACCTATAATATATTATGTGATTTTTTTTGTTTCTTTTGTATGTTCTTCACCCATGATTTCACTGTATTTGATTCCAATGCCCTACATTTTGTATATACATTTTTCTAATTTTGGTAGGAAACGGGAAATAACAAAATGCTGAAATAAGGATACAGGTACCCATTGTAACCATGAAATGTACAAGACAGTATGTTGAAAATTAACTTTACAACTTTGGTGGGGGAGGAAGGAGTTGGGGAGGTGGGGTGGGAATGGATGGTAGGGGAAAAACAACAGAGGGTTAACAATGCTCATTAGGAAATGTACTTATTACCTTACCCATGTAACTATAACCCCTCTGTACAGAATCTCTACAATAAAAATATATATTAAAAATAAAATCATAGCAAGGAACACAAAATTATAATTCCTAAACAAGTATGCCACTATAAAAGTTTTATATTTATGCATATGAGACAGTTTTATTACATACATGCATACACACATGTACACACATTTAGAATAATGAAGCTTCTTGGTGCCATATGTACTTTTCTTTCTTTCCTCTCTTTCACTTAATATTTATTGGAGCAGAGTGCTCCAGGACTTTTGAATGCCTGGAGTGTGAACCCCCGGGGCGGGGGGAGGGGGAGAGGCGGCTGGAACATGACAAGAAGGCAGGCATGCTTGACCCCCTCTAGGACAGTTGAAATGCTGGCGTGTCCATATAACAATCAAAAATTGTAGCGGAGGATGAGGCAGAAGCCGGTTGGAGCACATACCAACTGAAGTATTCTTTATGGTTCCAAGATGGTTGCAAGTCTAGCGTGTCCATATAACCACCCTTAATGGGAGGGGGCAGGGAAAGATGAAGCAGGACAGGAAGTCAAACTTGGTTTATGGTTTCAGGACGATTGAAAGCTTAGAGTGTCCTGGTGAGGAGCAGTGGGTGGCTGGAGCAGGACAGGAAGTGAAGTCGGCTTTATGGCTCCAAGATGGTTGCAAGCCTAGAGTGTCCATATATCCACTTTGATTGGCAGGGGGCAGGGCAAAGTGAAGCACGACAGGAAGTCATTCTTGCTTTATGGCTACAGGACCATTGAAAATCTAGAGTGTCCGGGAGAAGGGGGCGGGGTTGCTGCACCACGACAGGAAGTAGTCAGGCTTGCTCTCTGGCTTTCCTGCATTGAAGGTCAGAGAGAAGCTGAAGATGGAGGATGTGGCTGAGGTGTGGTGAGTTTTGGGCGCATTTTGGCAAAAAAAAAAAAAGTTGGTGTGAGACTGGATTACAGAAGTATCAGGATTTCTACCCCTAGGAGATTTAAAACATTTTAGTGTAAACTTTCAAGCAAGTTTCGAACGAGTTAGCTGCAAGTCGGGGAGGCGCGAGGCTTAGGCCACTAAACAAGATGGCGGAGGGCGGCTCCGATGAAAAGGGTGTGGGGCAAAGGGTTTTAGATGATGTATCCTGTCAGAAAGCAGACCGAAAAAGCATGGGAAATGCCCTTATCCATCAGCAGGCTGTTCTAAACCTCAGTAAGAAATTAGAAACTAGTAATAATAGTATGTCAGAAAATTTTCCTTCCTGTAATCCAGTATGTGCTACTTGCAAAAAACCTAACTGTTTGCATGCTAAAAAAGTTAGAGTTCAGGAAAGACAGAGTTGTAGCTCTCTGGTACATTTAGAAAGTGACAGCCCTGTACTAGTTTGTCAGAATATAGTACCAGACAATGTGAATTATGACCCCACTTCCCTGGTTACTCAGAATTCACCCCAGAATCTTCTGAATTATAATCCCACCTCCCCAGTAAGTCAGAATTCGCGCCAGAATCCCGAGAGTTACAGCCCCACCTCCCAGATTAATCAGAACTCATCCCAGGATCTGGCGAATTGCAGGCCCACCTCCCCGGGTTATCGCAATTCACCACGGGATCCCCATAGTTACAGTCCCACCTCCCATTCCCACGGGAATGGGAATACCTCACCTGATTATGAGAGTTACAGTTCCACCTCCCCAGTTCTCAGGAATTCACCTGATTATGAGAGTTACAGTCCCACCTCCCCCGTTCATGGGAATGGGAATACCTCACCTGATTATGGGAGTTACAGTTCCACCTCCCCAGTTCTCAGGAATTCACCTGATTTTGAGAATTACAGTCCCACCTCTCCCATTCATGGGAATGGGAATTCCTCACCTGATTATGAGAGTTACAGCTCCACCTCCCCAGTTCTCAGGAATTCCTCACCTGATAATGAGAATTATAGTCCCACATCTTCACTTGGTGGGAATTCACCCAGTGAAGGGAGTCAGAGTCCCACCATCCCAACTCCTAGGAATTAACTTATGGTAAGCTTTACAGTTCATCACCTGATGATTTGTCAAAATTCAGCACCTGATTACGTCAGACTTGCAACTCAGGCTTTTCAGAATTTATCACCTGATCACAAGCTGGCACACAGAACAGTAATGACAAGAGCAACAAATGATCACTTCATTCAAATTTAAGATGTCTAGGAGGAGAGCTGCTGGGACTGAGAGACAATTACATTTTCTTTAGATGCTCCCACTATTCCAGCTACAGGCTACATTATGGCATGCCTGGATTCTATGTCAAGTTCTGCTTTGCCTACCCTCAGTTTCATAGCACAGCACCAACTACTTTGCTGGAACTTCCAGATTTTACAACCCCACCCTGTAAGGTGGAAGAACTCTTGAACTTGGTATAAATACTATTTCATCTTTTTGTGAGCAACATATGATCATACCTTCCAAGTGAAGATTTCCAGGAGTCAGAGATGGTGGTTCTGAGAAACAGTTTGTTACTTACATTTTCTCTAGATGCTCCCACCATACCTCCTGAAGGCCACATGATGGCATGCCTGTCTTCTCTGTTGTGTTCTCCTTTGCTGGCAGTCAGGCTCATAACACCAGCACCAACAGCTTTATGAACTTCAGACTTTCAAGCCTGGCCCTGGTGTCTTTCAACAGGATGCTGTAGAGAACTTTCGAATTTGGTCTAAATATTGTATGATCTTCTTATGAGCAGCCTGTGATCACATCTTCCCAAGAAGACATTTCCAGGAGCCAGAACTAGTGGGCCTGAGAGTCAGTTTGTTATATTTTCTCTAGAGGCTCCTACCATTCCTGCTGCAAGCCACTTGATGGCAAACCTGGCTTCTTTGCCAGCCCTCAGGCTCCTAGTAACTGCACCAACAGCGTTGCTGGAACTTCAGACTTTGCAGCCCAGCCTTGTTATCCTGCAATGGTATGCATTGGAGAACTCTTGAACTTGGTGTAAATCCTATTTCATCTTGTGAGCAACCTGTGATCACACCTTCCCAAGTTAAGATTTCTAGGAGCTAGAGATGGTGTGCTTGTGAGAAAGTTTGTTATTTACATTTTCTCTAGATTCTCCCACCATCACTGTTGCAGGCTTCTCTGTCAAGTCAAGTTCTGCTTTGCTAGCCCTCAGACTCATAGCACCAGCACCAATAGCTTTGCTGGAACTTAAGACTTTACAGCCTTGCCCTGGTGTCTTTCAATAGGATGCTGTGGAGAACTCTTGAACTTGATGTAAATACTATTTCGTCTTCTTGTGAGCAGCCTGTGATCATATCTTTCCAAGTTAAGATTCCCAAGAGCCAGAGCTAATGGGCCTGGTAGACAACTTGTTGCATTTTCCCTAGAGGCTTCCAGCTTCCTTCAGCAGGCCATATTATGGCATTCCTGGCTTCTCTGTTGTGTTCTGTTTTGCTGGCCCTCAGGCTCATAGAACCAGCCCAAACAGCTTTGCTGGAACTTCAGACTTTACAGCCCAGCCCTTTTGTCCTGCAACACGATGTGTTGGAGAACTTTTGAACTTGGTGTAAATACTATTTCATCTTCTTGTGAGCAACTTAAGAATATATCTTTCCAAGTGAAGATTTCTACGAGGCAGAGATGGTTCTCCTGAGAAACAGTTACTTTTGTTTTCATCAGATGTTCCCACCATTCCTCCTACAGGCCACGTGATGGCATGTCTGTCTTGTGTTCTGCTTTTTGTAAATACTTTTTTATTGTAAAAATATTGTACAGAGGGGTTACAGTTACATGAGCAAGGTAATGAGTACATTTCCTATCAAGCATTGTTACCTCCTCCTTTGTTTTTCCCCTACCTTCCCTCCTGTCTCCACAACTACACTCCCCCTCTACCCTCCCCACCTAAACTTAAAGTTTGTTTTTCAATATAGCGTCTTGTATATCTCATTGTTACAATGAGTCAACCTGTATTCCTATTTAAGCATTTTGTTTTTTCCCTTCCCCTTCCCAAGCTAGAGAAGTATATATACAAGATGCAGGGCACTGACATCAAATACAGTGAAAATGGGTTATACCATGGAGAAGGAACATACAAAGAAACAAAAAATCACATGGTACATTATAAATATGTTAGGAACAATAGCAAGAAAGAAAAACAACACTTGTGTCCCTATCTTGGGGTTCTGTTCTGCTTTGCTGGCATGATGTAGCACCCACAACTTTGCTGGAACTTCATGTTTTATAGCCTGGCCCTGGCGTTTTTCAACAGGATGATGTAGAGAACTCTTGAACTTGGTGTAAATATTCTATGATCTTTGAGGGGGCAACCTGTGATCACATTTTCCCAAGTAAACATAAATACTATATGATGGTTTTATGAGCAATGTGATCACAAGTGTCCAATTTAAGATTTCCTTTAGGCCTAGCACTAGTGATTCATTCCTGCAATCCTAGCTGCTCAGGAGTCTGAAAGCTCAGGATCGTGGCTCAAAGTCAGTCAGGGCAGGAAAGTCCCTGTGAAACTCTTCAATTAACCACTCAAAAACCAGTTGGAGCTGTGGCTCAAAATGGTAGAGTACTAGCCTTGAGCAAAAGAGCTCAGGGACAGTGCCCAGGCCCTGAGTTCAAGCATCACAACCAAAAATATAAAAGAGAAAGATTTCTGTGAGCCACAGATAGTGGGCCAGAGATACTGTTATTAACATTTACTCTAGCTCTCCCACTGTTACTGCTTCAGGCCAGATGATGGCATGCCTGGCTTTTCTGTGGTGGTCTGCTTTGCCAGCCCTCAGGCATGTAGCATCTGCACCAACACCTTTGCTGGAACTTCCAGTCTTTACAGCCCAGCCCTGTTGTCTTGCAACAGGGTGCTTTGGAGAACTGAAATTACTGTAAATATTATATGATATTTCTGTGAGCAACCTGTGATCATAAGTTTCCAATTTCAGATTTCCTTTAGGCCTAGCACTGGTGGCTCATGCCTATAATCCTAGCTACTCAGGAGGCTGAAACCTCAGGCTTGTGGTTTAAAGCCAGCCTGGGCAGGAAAGAGCCTGTAAAACTCTTCTCTCCAGTTTACCACTCAAAAACTGGAAGTGGAGCTGTGGCTCAAAGTGGTAGAGCACTAGCCTTGAGCAAAAGAACTCAGGGACAGTGCCCAGGCCCTGAGTTCAAGCATCACAACCAAAAATATAAAAGAAAGATTTCCCGGAGCCAGAGCTAGTGGACCAGAGAGACTATTATTTACACTTACTCTAGCTCTCCCACTGTTACTGCTTCAGGCCAGATGATAGCATGCCTGGCTTTTCTGTGGTGGTCTGCTTTACCAGCCCTCAGGCTCGTAGCATCTGCACCAACAGCTTTGCTGGAACTTCCAGACTTTACAGCTCAGTCCTGTTGTCTTGCAACAGGGTGCTTTGGAGAACTGAAATTACTGTAAATATTACATGATGTTTCTGTGAGCAACCTGTGATCATAAGTTTCCAATTTCAGATTTCCTTTAGGCCTAGCACTGGTGGCTCGTGCCTATAATCCTAGCTACTCAGGAGGTTGAAACCTGAGGCTCGTGGTTTAAAGCCAGCCTGGGCAGGAAAGAGCCTGTAAAACTCTTCTCTCCAATTAACCACTCAAAAACTGGAAGTGGAGCTCTAGCCTTGAGCAAAAGATCTCAGGGACAATGCCCAGGCCCTGAGTTCAACCAGAGAGAGGGAGGGAGAAAGAGAGGGAGAGGGGGGAAGGAAGGAAGATTTGCAGGAGCCACATTTAGTTGAGCCTGAGAGACTCTTGGTTGCTTACATTTTATTTAGAGGCTCCCATTGTTCCTGCTGCAGGCCACATGATTGCATTCCTGGCTTGTCTGTTATGTTTTGCTTTGCTGGCCCTCAGGCTTCTAGCCTAGCACCAACAGCTTTGTTGGAACTTCAGACTTTATAGCCTGGCCTTGTTGTCCTGACAGGATGCATTGGAGAACTGATGAACTTGGTGTAAATACTATTTCATCTTGTAAGCAATCTGTGATCATACCTTCCCAAGTTACAATCTCCAGGAACCAGAGCTGGTGGGCCTAAGAAACAGTTTGTTACTTGAATTTTTTCTAGATGTTCCCACCGTTCCTGCTACAGGCCACATGATAACATGCCTAGCTTCTCTGTTGTGTTCTGGTTTGCCCGATCTCAGTCTAACAGCAACAGCACCATCTCCTTTGTTGAAACTTTCAGACTTTACAGCCCGGCCCTGTTGTCCTTTAACATGATGCCTTGGAAAACTCCTGAACCTGATGTAAATAGTATATGATCCTTTTTCTGAAGTAGATTCTCAGATGGCTGCCTATCTCTCCAGACCCAGTGAGCAATTAGGTACTACACATTTGTTATTATGCAATTAGGACAATTTCCAAAAATCAGATTAGTACTTTGTACTGCTACAGCAAGAATCACAATCAATCTATGGTGTTTTTCATATGTTGTCCCTTGTGTTGTCTGTTACTCGAAGGATCTTTGGAAGGTATCCTACATTACATATCATTTGAGGCTTCATTGTATAAATTAGAACTTTAATCAAAACATGTTTATTAGTATTATTACTTGTTAATACGTGGTGTAACTTTTTATATCACAGTCATAAGCAATGATAATTCATGCTATTTATCATAACTGCCTGTAAATTGTTCACAAAAATTTGTATTCTCTTTTTAGAAAACCAAATGTAATTTGTAAGTTAATGTGGAATGTCTACAGCTATTTACTGGATATACAGTACTTATATAATTCCTTGTGTGGTATCACATAAATTGATATTCATATTTGTACAAAGATGCTATGCTCAATTGAAAATTCCTCAGGTGTTGGGAAAATACTATGTTATATTTTCATACTTTAAAATTGAATAAAACTAAATAGCTGTAGCAAAATTTACTCTTTTAGTCTTCAGTGTAATTAGAAACATTACCTAGATCAATGAGAGATATAGTCTCTTCTCCTTTTTGGATTCCTTATAAGAAAGCTGAAAAATGTTATTCAGTCCTTTTTGAACAACTCCTTAACCACTGATTAAGCAGAGAAAGTAGAGATTGCTGTAAAACCAGATAACTAACATAAATTGTTGTTATCTTACCACAGGGATCCAGTAAGATAGAAACTAGGATGCACACTGAAAGATGTGCCTAAGAGAAATATATGAAAGCTGAGCTTGGAACTGGGACATGATGGGTCTCAAATATGGGGACTGAGAGTTCTAGGTCAAGGTGAAGTTGAATTAGAGGGGGAGAACTGAAGAGGAAGAACAAAAGACTGATATAAACATTTGATAGGGTTTAGGGTTCAGATTAGTTTTTTCACTGATTAAAGAATTAAAATTCAGAAAAATGTTTATAGCAGAAAGAGCATATTTATTGAAAGTGAAAATACAACAACAAAATAGACTCCATGTGAAAGGAAACATCCTAGAATTGGGAGAGTGTAGTGTCCAAATACCTTCTAGGTATAGGGTCTCCTGTTCTCCTCCCCATAAGAGCATGTTCCTGGTCCAGTTTGCCAGGCGAGGGGGCGGGGGATCATTCGTTGATAAAAGTCCTGGGATTGCTCTTTCCCAGCTCTCTTTCCCAGCTCTTTTCCCCAGGCCTTTCCCAGCCCAGTGGAGGGCCACGATGACCTGGTGCCAGCTGGAACGATGAATAAACATACCCCTTACCTGAAAAAAACAAAAGTCCTGGGATTGGTCAACTTCCCCCACCCTGGAGCACAGTCACAGAAAATTTCCTTATGATTGAATCCCCTGTTTCTGTGCATAGGTACATAAAGACTTTTTGATTGGAGGGAGGCTAGGGCGATAGGTGCTGAGCTACCACCACATGTGTGTGAGTTTGGGTCCCAGAGCTTATGGTGCTCAATGGGAACAACATGGCTATTTCTATCATTCGTGCTATGTTAGAGTCAGCCTCAGCCACTGTTTTCTGACCCTAACTACCTAGAGAGAAATACCTAACCCCCCCCCCTTCCCCCTCTCAGATGGTACCTCTAACTGCCATTAAGGAATGAAGGCAACAAACTGCTTTAGCCTCTTCCTTGTTAGTAAAGGGCAAAGTGGGGGTATAGAATGTATCTTGTAGACAGGGGAACATGTTCTGTATACTGTTCCAGTGGATCATAATAAAACTCCAAAGTACAGCTCATATGAGGCTTCATTTGTATGACTATAGTAGCTTTATGACATCAGTCTAGAAGAAAAAAATATAACAAGCTGATTGAGAATGCAGGGCTCAAACATTAGAACTATTACTATACCAGGTAAGGGTCCCCAAAAAAGTAGCATTCAAGACAACCCGGAACCAAGTGTATTCACATGAGAGCCATTCTTTGGTATCCTATTCCATAAATTGAGAGACTTTTAAAATTAATATATGAATATTAGTTTGAATTTTCCATCCTGCTAACCCCCAAATAACAGTCCTCCCTCAGCATAATACAAACGTCTCCTCCCCACCAAATAGCTATAGGCACGTTTCAAGTTTCTTTTATGTAAAACCACAACTGCTAGAAAGGCAGTCTCTCTGTATATCTATAAGTGTCTCATTTTTGCTATCTACAGATTTTTGTATACAAGAGCAGAAGAAATGATTCTTCCTCTTTTTGATTTTATGCCTGATGTAATTCCAAGGCCTACCAGCAGGAGTATAAGATTCAGTCCTATTCTTTTTTTTTTCCCTTAATATATATTTTTTTATTGTAAAGATACTGTGCAGAGGGGTTACAGTTACATGAGCAAGGTAATGAGTACATTTCCTATCGAACATTGTTATATCCTCCTTTATATTTCCCCTACCATCCCTTTCCTCCCCATCTCCCCAACTCCTCCCTCCCCTCCCCTGCAAAGTTGTAAAGTTCATTTTCAACATAACTGTCTTGTACATCTCATTGTTACAACGGGCCATCCTGTATCCTTAATTCAGCATTTTGTTACTTTTCTTCCCCTCCCCAAATTAGAAAAATGTATATACAAGGTGCAGGTCACCGGAATCAAATACAGTGACAACAGGAGTTGTACCATGGGGGAAGAACATAAAAAGAAACAAAAAATCACATAGCACATTATAAGTACATTAAAAAGAACAGGAACAAAGATAAAACCTCTTGTGTCCCCATCTTGGGGTTCATTTCACTTAGGATCAGGTTATATGGTCATATGTACATAGCTTTTGACCTCTTCTGCTTGTCCTAGACGTATACTAGTTATTGCAGATAAGGGAAACCATGGGACCAATGTTTCTTTGAGTCTGGCTTACTTCACTTAATATAATTTTTTCCAAATCTTTCCTAACAAATGGGGTAGTGTCATTCTTTCTGATGGAGGCATAGAATTCTGTTATATGTATATATGTAAATGTATATATATGTATATATATACATATATAATAGATATGCACATTATATATAATGTGTATTTTTATATATACACACACCACATTTTCTTGATCCATTCATTCATCTACTGAGGGGCACCTGGGTTGGTTCCATATCTTAGCTATGGTGAATAATGCTGTGAAGGCTATTTATCTTCATACATGGAAAAGGGCATCTGGGTTTCTCCTGGACAGAAAAGCAAGAGGCAAATTTGTGTCTAGTTGTAAAATGGTGTTATAATTTAAGGTTCTCTCTAAATCTCATTTTCCCCGTCTTCTACTAGGTACTGTGGCCAGGCCTCAATACAAAAGAAGACAAATACTTTTAGTTTTATACTCTGGGGGCTATCTTATCCCAGTGTTTCAGAAGGTATGCCAGTGAGGAAACATCAGATTTCCTGAATCTGCTAAAGCCTATATGAAAGCAAGAGCCGGGAGAGAAATAGTCTTTTCATAAACAAGGGAAAGAATCCTGTTTCTGGGCATCCCTGGAGGATCCTTACTCTCTATGCAGGAGTCGGGGGAAATGTCTTTTGTCTCTCATCCTTCACAGTTCTTGCAGTGATAGATTAGCAATAGGGCCTGCCTAGAATTAAGCACACGTTTATTAGCAGGTCCCACACTGATATACTGTTGCTTATAGCCTCAGTATCTCTGGTGCCTCCATGTTTCAAGTGTCAACAGTTTGATTCTGAGCATTTACTGGTAAGAGGCCAGAGGGCAATAAGTCCAGGAAGGCCAGCAATGGGGACTGTGATCTTAAGGTACTTCCCAAAGCCCCAAAAGCAAGCTTCCCTGGTGCCTGAGGCAGGACAAAGGTGTCCATAGGACTTCATGCAGGAGACAGAAATACAGGCGCCACCAAAAAGGTTATTGCCTGGTTTCCATATCCCAGCTCCTCCTCCATTTCCTCTCAATGAGATGTCTGAAGGCACACGGTATCTTAGATGTCTAAAAGACAAGCCACATCCTGAGATGGAGTCTGATGTTGACATAGCTTATCATAGGTGGGAGAACACAAAGGTTAAGAGACCTGAATGGGGCACAATTTGGAAAGAAGGAGACCAGTGTTCATACATCGTTCAGTTGTGGCCTACTTTTGTTGATGGCATTTTCCCCCTCACTCATGGTTTCACAGGATGAAATAAAGTTTTCAGATGCCAAGGAGTTTAGCCACTCTGATCTTGGCTAGAGGTGCCCCCCCAACCAGAAAACGTTAGGAAAGCCAAATGCTCAGCCATTATTCCCTGAGTCTCCTTCACTGTTTGGCCATACTGAACTTGAGGTGGTGGTTTCAAATCAATCCCAGACCAGCCCCTAAGATGGTTCAAATAATGGTCTGGTCCATTTTCTCCACGGATTAAAGAATTAAAGAGCAGGAAAATGTTTAGAGCAAAGCAAGTTTATTTGAAAGCAACCTACAACAGCAAAACAGACTTCTTATTTCAAGTAGGGGTCCCAGAATGGGGACACTGCAATCTCTCGCTCAGGACTTGATAAACATAGGGTTCTCTTTCTCCTTGTAAGGATATCCTGGTCCAGTTGGTCTGAGGCGTGGTCATGAGTGGATGAAAAATCCTTATATTTGTTTCCTCCCTCCATCGCTGCACACACACGTACAGAATGAACTTTTGGTTGAATAGAGGTTAGGGTGACACATGCTAGGACATAGCCATGAAGGGCACATGCATTTGAGACTCAGATTCCATGAGGTCTGATGGGAACAAGACGAGCATTTCTTGTTATGTCACTCCCTGCCATGTTAGAGCTGGTCAAAGCTTCCATTATCTGTCCCTAACTACCTAGCCAGGGAAGTTTCCCCTTAACATTTTTCTATTTTTACTTCTGTTAATAATTTTGGTATCAACTAAATCTTTATGTAAATGCATAAATATAAGTATAAATACATACAAATAGATACATAAATTATAGCACATGTTTTTAATTTACTCTTGTCTTTCTGAAATAATTTTGTTTCATAAAGTTGTTTCACAAATGACTCTGAAAGGGGACCAAAGGTGGTATACTATTCATTTACAAAGGAAACTCGTAACTTTTGTTTGCTTTTCAGTTGATATAAAGTGGACATATTACATAAAAGCAGATGCAAGGAGATAGGAACCTTTAATTATATGCTAAATGCCCTTAATACAAAACCCATTGGATGCTGGCTGAAATTGAAAATATAAAGCTGGTTATCATTTTAACAAATTTATTGAAAATACAATGATTTATAATATACATTGTTTTGAAATTTTTCCCATTCCTATTTTAAAATGTACAGGCCTCATGATACATCACTATACTTTCTATGCTAGTTCTTTGATTAGAATAGTTGCTGGGAATTTAACAAGTTATCAAATCTCCCCTGCAGCACTCTGTCAGAGATCTGATAGTCAAATGCTTCACATATTGCAATCAAACCATGTGTATAGGATTTGTACAATTCCAAAAGAAACCTGTCAGTAAAGAAATGAAGGCAACATAGCCTGAAGCTTTTGGAGCATGTTGATTGAATTACAGTGGCACATTTACATCTTTCTGACCTTTTTTCTTTAAATTAGCATTAAATCTGGGATGTTTAAAAGGTAATACATGTATTACATGTGTCCCAAGAAATGGTATTGCATGTGTCCCAAGAAATGTTATTGTTTTCTTTTGGTAACTGCCAAAAGATATTTTTAATGCAAAATCAGTACATTTACTCTTTGATACTCATTAAAAACACATTTCTATCAAAAATGTAAGAAAAAAATTTAATACATTACAAATATGCAAATAATGCATCTGGTAATCTCCAATGTTTAAGATGTTTACCAATTAATGTCATCTCTTTTCTTCTTCCAAGATACATTGTTTTCATTGTTTATTTGACTATATTAGCCTTCTTTTTCAGAAACCTGAGAAATCTTGGAGAAGTCATTTTGCCAACCAATTCTCCCTCTCTGACAGAAGCTAGCCAATTACTAGAGAATTGAATTACTAAAATGATCAAGATCTTTCTTTGTTGCTGATAGATATTTACTCAAGAAAGTACCTGCCTAAAAGATAAGGTTCTTTAATTAGTCTCAAAAAGAAAAGAAAATTCTATCTTTGTGAACTTACATGTTAGAATCAATCTGGAAAACAAGCTGGAAAGTCCACCAGTGGTTATTACCCTAATTCTTACTAGAGGAAGTACTTAATAACAAACATCTACACATCTATCAGTTTATTTAATACATTTCTCTCCTTTACAGCCTGTTTCACTTGGAAAAATTCTACCACTTAATTTGACCAACAGAAATGTGGACTGTATTAAAATCTAAGGCAAAAGCTGCAACTAGAATATTTCCTTCTTTTGGTTTTACCTTTGAGTATCTCCTTTACAATAAAATATCATTTCTCTCTCCTCTCTCCTCTCTCTCTCTCTCTCTCTCTCTCTCTCTCTCTCTCTCTCTCTCTCTCTCTCTCTCTCTTAGCTGTCTCTTGGCTTTTTTGCTCAAGGTTAGTGCTCTTTCATTGAGCCACAGCTCCATGTCTTGTTTTTTGATCATTAATTGGAGATAAGAGTCTCATAAACATTCCCGTCTGGGCTGGCTTCAAACCACAATCCTCCTGCATAGCTATGAACATAGGAATGAGCCACTGGCAGCCAACTGCTTATTTTTATGTAAAATTTCAGTATATTCAAATTAGTATTTCCAAATTATACAGTGGGTAGAGACACATGAGAGATAGTTTTCCTTATAAAGAACTTTGACAATTTGTATGGAGCAAAGAATTAAAAATATTTTTATTTAACATTTAAACATGGTTTATCCTTCAATTCCAAAAACTCATACTCTAAAGTGAGTGTCAATAGAACATGAAACTTACCACAACAGAACATAAAACTTACCACAAAGTGTCATTAAGAGCAAAGTATTTGTAGTTTTTAATACATTTTTATTGTAAAAATATTGTACAGAGGGGTTACAGTTACATGAGCAAGGTAATGAGTACATTTCCTATCAAGCATTGTTACCTCCTCCTTTGTTTTCCCCCTAGCTTCCCTCCTACCTCCACAACTACACTCCCCCCTCCCCTCCCCACCTAAAGTTTGTTTTTCAACATAGCGTCTTGTATATCTCATTGTTACAATGGGTCAACCTGTATCCCTATTTAAGCATTTTGTTTTTTCCCTTCCCCTCCCCAAGCTAGAGAAGTATATATACAAGATGCAGGGCACTGACATCAAATACAGTAAAAACGGGTTATACCGTGCGGGAGGAACATACAAAGAAACAAAAAAATCACATGGTACATTATAAATACGTTAGAAACAATAGCAAGAAAAAAAACACTTGTGTCCCTATCTTGGGGTTCATTTCGCTTAACATCATCTTATCTGGTTATAGTTTTAACACGTGTCTTATGTGATTATTCCAAACACTTGGGATACATAAGAATAACAATGCACCTAGGTGCTGATGACTCACATCTATAGTGCTAGCTACTCAAGAGGCTGAGATCTGAGGATTTCAGTTCAGAACCAGGCAGGCATATGAATCCAAGAGACTCTTACCTGCAATTAATGAACAAAATCTGGAACTAGAGATAAGGCTCAAATGGTAAAGCACCAGCCATGAATGTAAAAGCCCAGAGAGAGATTATGGATACAAATTCCAGTAAAGGCACACACACAAAATGAGAGTAATAGATGCAGTTGGCTAGGTGATTTTCATTAAAGAAAATATCTTCCAAAACTATATTTATTTGTTTATTGCTGATATCTGCAGTTTCCCACTCACTTTGCTTACTTGCTTACTTCTGGCATTCTACAATTTGAACCACTCCTTGAATCATGTCATTAGGTTTGTTTTTGATGGTTAACTTGAGATGGGAATTCCAGGGACATTTTTGCCTGGGTTGGCTTTGAACAAAGATCCTCCTGGTGACAACCTCTTGAGTATCAGGGTTGCAGACTTGAGCCACTGGTGCCTGACGTGTCTTTCATTTTACTCCAAACAAAATTAATTATAGATAGATATTTCATAGGTATATGATAACATAGAAAGAATGAATAATTATAATAGAAACTGGATAGTAAAAATTTAAGAGGTTTCTTCTCTTTCTTTCTATACTTACAATTTTTTTTGTGGGTCATGGGGCCTGAACTCTGGGCCTGGGCGCTGTCTCTCAGCTCTTCAGCTCAAGGCTGGCACTCTACCACTTGAGCCACAGCGCCACTTCCACTTTTTCTGCTTATGTGGTGCTGAGGAATTGAACCAAGGGCCTCATGTATGCAAGGCAAGAGCTCTTCAACTGAGCCACCTTCCCAGCCCTATACTTATAGTTTTTAAGTAACAAGATTTATTTCTTTTTTACTTGAAACACCTATAATAATTTATTTTGGTATATGAACACACAAAACTTTTAACCCAGAAATTAAAGTTGCCTTTCAAAATGTGCTTAAATGTCAGACCTCTGCTTCCTAAAAATCCTTACCCCTAGTTCTGACATTTTTCTACTATCAAATGTAAGAAGAGAATGTAATACTAGTTAATTAATAAATGATATTTGGGAACATATTTCAGATCTTCTCCTAGAATTTCTCCTTTTCCAGGAAAAGATGTGTAAAAGATAGCATATTTTCTCCAAACCTAAAGGGTACTATGACACATTTTCTTGAATTTACTGTGTACACTTTCTTGAATTTCAAAGGTCATCATAGGGGGAAATATTTATATATATATATACACACACACATATGTACATATGTATATTATGTGATATATATATGTGTGTGTGTGTGATGTATGATTAGTAGTGGGAATGTTTAACTATGTGATAAAATTGCTGAACTCTGATACCTTTAGTGAGTTAACTAAAATCCTGACAGTTTGAAATTTAGAAGAGTAAGTGCTAGAATAGATCCAGGTTTTTGAATAACCTGTTCTGCTCTCCTGGTTACGACATCTTAGTAAGTAGATTTGTTGATGGTTGGCTATGATTGAGAGGCTCTTTTGAGCCTTTGAAAGGCCCATTTTGATGAATTACACTGTTTACCTTGGGGATTTCAAGAAAAATCACTGTCTTCCTCTGAAAATAACATCTCTCCTTTTGAGAAGTAGCACTTTTTAGCAGTGAGCCACTAATGTATTATGCTTGTTTTCTGAGTTGCCCATCATGAACCATATGGTATTTGACATATCCATCCAAAAATCTGAGCATGCCCAGAAACACTCCATGAACAAATACCAAACAAATGATATTGCTCAAATACATACCCATATACACTATATATGTAGACCTATACACACACACACACACACACACACACACATCATATGCATGTTAGTCCATCTCTCGTTTCACCAGACAATGCTGTGGGCACATGTAAACGGGAAATGGATAAGATTTCATAATGTTCAATACACTTCTAAGGAAATAATGACATACACATACATATAATATAACCTGGTAAATATGAACTTATGTCCTTACTATACTTATTTTTAGTAAAACATTGGTTCACATTGACTCAGATTGACTAGTCATAAATGTAGCAAGCAACAAAGTAGATACCCAAAAGAATGACAGGTTTATTTCCAGGCCAATTTGAAGCATCGGAACATGGAAGGATTATAATGCAAGTCCACGTTGTGTGTCTCAGTGGGAGAACAAGTCTGATGTCCCAGCTTGAAATTTTTCTTACTCAACTTTTTTGTTATAGTCTAGCTTTCAACAGATTGAATGAGGGTCCTCAAAATAGGAAGTGAAATCAACTTTACATAGATACAGGATTAGAGGTTATATACATCTAGAAATTCCTTCAAAATCCTACTCAAGTAATTTGGCAAATATCTGGGTATCTCATGGCTCAGTTAAGTTAACCTGAAATCGTCTACCCCAGTCACATCGTATAAGAGAATCCTTCTCCTTCTAAGAGAAGTGTTTTTCCATCTCTTGTCAAGTTGTTTAATGAGTTAAAAACTTAGGTATCACTGATATCTAATTATTAATATTCAAGAATGTTTCTGGAATGATAAAACATTTTCCCTTTCTTGCTCTTACCTACCCATAATGATATTGTCTATTCAGTTGAGAAATGGTTCTAAATTCCTGCTTGTTTTGAATAGTTTGTTTCCCATTTAGAAATCTACCTGTCATAAGTAGATTTGGATAAGAAAATGAAAATGAACTGTAAAAAAGTAAATAATGAATTAAGTGCTTTGAGGTTGAAAGAATTTAGTGAACTTTTGGCGTGTTATCTTTTTGATATTGAATATTTTGAGACTGGATTTCTCTCAAATAATTCATATTTTAAGTTTTATCTCATTACATATAAGACAAACATGACTCAGCAGACAATGTAACCAGAAACAAGCTAAGTTCAATGTAATTTTACTAAACGACACTCATTCATTTAACTTCTTGTGACAGAAGGCAATTCCAATATAAATCATTGTATTGAGGCTCTATTAAGAACTGGAGGGGAAATATATGGGTTAGATAGAAATTTGCCCTAAAAAAATCTTCCACTTGGGATCTGGGTTGTGGTGGTTCACGCCTATAATTTTAGCCACCAAAGAGACAGATTCAGAGGAACATGGTTCAAGGCCATCCTTAGCAGCAAAATCCACAGGACTTCATCTTCAGTTAACCAGCAAATACATAAATAAATAGGCTGGATGTGGCTCAGGTGACAAAGTGCAAGTTTAGTAAGCAAAATCAAGCAAGTGAAAGGCCTTGATCTCAAACCATAGTACAAGGGGGAAAAAAATCTTCACTTGGATTAAGAAAGAAAGCTGTCTTGACTGGACTTTGATAAATTCTATGTAAAATATAAGTATCTGGTTAGTAGCTGCCAGGCATTATTGTGAAATCTTGATGTTATCTTTCTTAGTCTCTTTAAAACATTACTAGGTATCATATTCACAATTTTAAGTATTAGACCACAGAGGCCCTGAGGTCCAAAGGTAAGGCAAAAGCTTGCCTATTGTAGCTCATATGTTCGATACTGATGCCATGAGTATCTTAATCCAAACTGTATGGGGGTGTTTTTGAGTGGAAGTGTCTGTGTGTGTGTGTGTCTGTGTGTTTCATTTTTCTAATTGACTAGTGAAAAGCCCCATATTGAGTTTTCCAAACAGCTTGCTACACTCAACATGGCTATTTCAGTTTTAGGAATGGCATACATGAATTGTGCTTCTTGTCTTTTTTATGGCTCCGGGTTTCCTTTTAATGCTTGGAATATAAATTAACAGACTGTGAAGGAGAAAGTTGAATCATCAGGGTTTATCAATACTACCTCATGAATCCCATCCTTGATAATAATATTCTTGTCAGTAACTGTTGACAAATATTAAGACAGTAGATTCTGACACACGCTAACAACAGTTAAACTTAAAACATGATAGAAAGGAAATATGCAAAACCACTCACTGGGGATAATGTAATGTATTTCTAATTGAAGATACCAATTAATATCCTAAAACTTTTTTTAATGTAAGAGGAAGGCTTATCTGGGTTCAGAACTATATAGACATGGGGGGGTCACACATCTTATTAGGTAGGTCCCTTATAAAACTCTATTGTAGGATATGACTTAGATATGACCAAA
This sequence comes from Dipodomys ordii, assembly GCF_000151885.1. NCBI lineage: Eukaryota > Metazoa > Chordata > Mammalia > Rodentia > Heteromyidae > Dipodomys > Dipodomys ordii. Next base: position 8,943,941 of record NW_012267296.1, read on the forward strand.
TTAATTTATTTATTCCCCCAATCAAATTCTATTTGAATTAACTACAATTAAATGGAACCAAACTATTATCTGAATTGAACTCTAGGCCGCCTCCCTAATAAAAAGGGCTCACATTACTAAATTTCTTTCCATGCTAAATAACAGATAAGTATATGCACTTTTGTGAGCATCTGATACATTAAAGGGATATCCAAGAAATATATGACCTTGGAATGTTTATTTATTAGCCCAAATAAAGCAGCTATATAAATAACAGTAAGAGATGAAGGTTAGAGAATGCTGAAGAAAGCCCCTAGGAATAAAACAGTTTCTGCATGTGGTGACATGAAAAATGAGAAGTTTGCTAGCATATAATAACCTAAAGAGCTTATAAGAAGAAATTATATGTTGTACAGTTTTCTCCTGCTTTTAGTGGAGTGTACTATTCTTGCCATTTTCTTGACTTTGTCTGTGGATGTATGCACACACATGTATGTGTACATATATTTATATGTTTCTGAGTAACAAAAAAATGAGAAAACAGAGGTACAATATAGAGGCTTTGGTAGTCTTTATTGATTCATACTACTGTGCATCTAGACATTAACAAGTTATTGGAATATTACTGTGACATAAAATATGGGATTCTGAAATGCTCTGTCAAGATTATAGCATTACTTTCATCAGCTTCCAGGTCTGTTAGTCACTGATGACTTTCAGCTGTAGTTCTTCCCAGTTATTTCCAATAAAGGTCCCAATCAGGTCCAAGGAAGCAACACTGAATGCTTTGTGTTTGTTGCTGCATAACTACTCAGGGGTTTATATATAAAGACATTGTTTATCCTGATGATCCATGAGTGTAGACAATGTTTAATTGATTTTTATATTCATTTTATTTTTAAGTAATTGTACAAAGAAGGTACAATTCCTTAAGTCAAATTATCAGTAAAATGCTTCTTGGTCAATGTTACATCTATCATTTTCTCACACTTCTTCTTTCCCATCCCTATCCTCGTTATGTACTTCAGTTTTTATATAATGTACACTGAATATAATGACTGCATTTGTTTACCCTTCCTCCCTTTGAAATGTGTTTTTTTTAATAAGGCATCAAGCATTATTGGGCAGGGATGGGATTTCATTTGAAGTTTTCACCAGGAAAGTTTTGCTAGTTAAAATCTGATGAGTTTGGGGCTGGGAAGGTGGCTCAGTGGTAGAGTGCTTGCCTTGCATGCATGAGGCCCTGGGTTCGATTCCTCAGTACCACATAAGAAAAAAGAAAAAAGCCAGAAATGGCGCTGTGGCTCAAGTGGTAGAGCGCTGCCTTGAGCTGAAGAGCTGAGGGACAGCGCCCAGGCCCAGAGTTCAGGCCCCACGACCGGACCCCCCAAAAAAATCTGATGAGTTTTTCCTACACTAAGTAAATAAAAGCTCCTTTTTATACATTTCCTTGTCCTCTCTGCATATGAAATTAATTCCTATTTTCTGAAAAAGGATGAGTTCAGATGTGGTTTTTCTTTGGTTCCTCATTGTAATGTTACTAAACTTTATCCACATCCAATTATATTTTTTCTAATCTCAGAAAGTGAGTTTTCCAATATCTTGCTTGTGTACATCTTTGACCATTGTTCCAGATTCCTGGAGTTCTAGCCATTAAAACAAATTCAAGGGATTGGAGGCATAGCTCAGGTTGTAGGGTACCTGCCAATGTATGCTAAACATCAGATGCTGATGTCCCAGTCTCAGACAAAAGAGAGAGAAAAAATATCAATCCCTTAGTCTCTATTAGTTACCAGCTATTAATTCATTATGGAAATTTATGTGCTGGTCAGATATCCAATACTGCAATAAGTGCCTCAGACGCCTCAGTCCATATTCAATTTGTTCCTTTATTTTGAGGTCTATAGTAAGCCAGCATATGAGGTCATTGAGGTGGGGAGCAAGGAGTAAAGTTCAATCCACAGTTGGGAACCCAAAAAAGGCATTGAGAGACAGACAGACAGACAGACAGATAATGTTCCTACTGTCCTCTTTAAGGGCATCTATCAGTGACTTAAAGCCACTACCTACTAGGACCAAGGTCAAATTTCCCCTAACTTTCCACTATTTCCACAGGCTGAAGATCAAAATTTTAACATGTTAGCCTTTAAGAAACATTCTGGATGCAAAATATAGTATTTACCTTGGCTCAAGGTCCATCTCAAAATGCAAATTTTATTTAGTCCATCTCTGAGAGTTCTCAGATTTTTAGTAGTTGCATTATTATTTGAAAGTCCCAAGTCCAATATCATCTCAAAGATTCAAGCCAAAATCTTATTTATGAGCCCATATACACATCGAAAAGGAAATTATATAACTCCACCCAAGTGTAGTGATACATACCTGTAATCTTAGATATTTGGTCAATGGAAAGAGGATTGTGAGTTTAAGGCTAGCCTAGACAGTTAGCAAGACCCTGTATCAAAAACAAATTACAAAGAAAAGTCTAGGGACATTGTTTAAGGAATAGCATGCTTGCCTAGCATGTGAAAGATCCTAGGTTCAGGCCTCAGGCTGGGTGCCAGTAGCTCATGACTGTAATCCTAGCTACTCAAGAGGCTTAGATCTGAGGATTGTGGTTTAAAGCTAGTCAGGCAAGAATGTCTGTGAGACTCTTATCTTCAATAAAATACCAAAAAGCTGGAAGTGGAGCTGTAGCTCAAATTGTAGAATGCCAGCCTTGAGCAAAATAGGGCAGGGACAATCCCCAGGACCTGAGTTCAAGTTCCAGGACCACTACACACACACACACACTCACACACACACACACACACACACACACACACTACTGGAAAAACATTACATCCTTCCAAGTTAAAATTGCACAGAGTAAAATTAACATTATAGAAGGGAAAAAAGAAAGGTGGATCAGACCAAAGCCAGATCCACACCCAGTAAGATTAACATTAACCTCTATATTTCCCTGTCTGCCATCCAGGGATCACATTGTGGAAGGACCTGGATTCCTAAAAGTTTAAGCAGCTTCACCCCTATAGCATTGCTGGCTGAAGCCCATAGTACATTCTATTCAGTTGGCTTTGTATACTGCCAGGAATCTCCTTCTGAAGCATGCCATGCTCTTGACATCTCTATCTTAGTTTCTCTGTTGCAACATTAGCTTCACTTCCACAGTTCCCCATATTTCCTTGTTGAGCTGCTTCCACAACTTCTGGTCTTGCCATACATTGTACGACCTTTGAAAATAAACGTGGAAACCACTGTGACCCCCAATTTTTACATTCTATCTGCTTGCATTATCAGCATTACATGGATGATGCCAAGATTTGTTGCCAGCACAACCTATACCTTAGTCCACTGCTTTCAGAAGTCTCTGGATGTCTTGCTTGCTTGACACAGGAGAAGAAATCCCTAGGCAGTTTTGAGTATATATATATATATATATATATATATATATATATATATATATATATATATATATACAGGACACCCCATGGAATTCCTTCACAATAGACAGAATCTTAGAGAGTCTAAACAACAATTAGTATTTTTATATACTTCTGAAAATGATGACTCCATCTTTAAGCTGTCTTAATGCAAAGGAAGTAAAAAAAAAAAACCAGGAACATGTGGCTGTAATCCTGGCTACTTAGGAGATGGAGATCTGAGGATTGTAGTTCAAAGCCAACCTGGGCAGGAATATTCTGAGACTTTTTATGTCCAGTTAACCACCATAAAACTGAAAGTGAAGCAGTGGCACAAGTGGTAGAGTGCTAGACTTAAGGAAAAATGCTCAAGGACAGTGTCCCTTGGCCCTGAGTTCAAACCACAGGACCAGTAAACATAAACACACACACACACACACACACACACACACACACACACACACACACACACCAGTACTATTAATGAAATCATTCTTGCAAGTGGTAGAGTGCTAGACTTAAGGACACACACACACACACACACACACACACCAGTACTATTAATGGAATCATTCTTGGGAGACCTAAACTAAGTCCCTTTTCTTGCTAAGGTGCATCTTTGAAATCTTACTGATTGATTCTTTTTGGCTCCTTATGCTCACTGGAAATTTAAACAAAAGCAGCCTGTCCTGCCTGGAAAATTCCCCCATTAAGTAAACTAGCCTGTCATTTCAACCTAAGTCCTATAGAATCTCTGATACTGGATAAGACAATACACATTCAAATTTTATTTTTGCCACAGTATAACAAGTATAGTCTTTAGGCCAGTTTTCAGAAAGGCTTCATTTCTGTGTCAAACCTTATCAGTATACCTTTTACTGACTCTAGGCCTATTAAGTAGGGTTTTTTGCCAGTCCTGGGGCTTGAACTCGGGGCCTGGACTCTGTCTCTGAGCCTCTTTTTGCTCAAGGGAATTCTTGAGCCACAGTGCCACTTCCAGATATTTCTGAATAGTTTATTGGAGATAAGAGTCTCATGGACCTTTCTGCCTGGGATGGCTTTGAACCGTGATCCTCAGATCTCAGCCTTCTGATTAGTTAGGATTACAGACCTGGAGCCCAGCTCCTATAAGTACTTTGATTTTCTTAGTTGTCTCCATTACGATGCACGAACATAATTCTAGACCTTTTCTTTCTTTTTCTAGACTATTCTTCCAAATTTATTCTCAAACTCCTCCTGCTAGCTAGTTGCTTGTCTGTAATCATAACTAATCAGGAGGCTGACACCTGGAGGATAACATTTCAAACCAGTCAGAGCAGAGAAGTCAGCAAGACTCCATCCTCAACTAACCAACTAAATATCACGTTAGAGATGTAGCTCAACTGGTAGAGTGGTAGCCATGTGCAAGGTAGAAGTATTACAGTCCAAGGTTACCCCAGGCAAAAATATACCTTCCTATCTGAAAAATAATTCAAACAAAAGAGACCTCAGAATGTGGTATTAGTTGTATAATACCTGTCTGGAGGACTCAAGGCCATGACTTCCAACCTCATTATCACCAGAAAAAAAGAAAAGAAATTTAAATAAATGTACAATGAATGAGGGATTACAACCTGTCCTTAAGACACATACTTGATACAGGTATGATCAATTAATGAATGCCAAAACTAGTTAATAAAACTTCAAATACAAATACACTATCTGCAAAACCTCAAAATATCTTCCTTGAAATATTTACTAATTGCTTTGTTATTTTAACATGTATTTACAAATATTTTTATTCTCTCCCAGTATTCTCCTTCCTCCAAGTAGTGAGCTCAATTCTTTTACATGAGGTTCGGGATTCATTTAGTTATTACCTTTCAGTTAATAAAATATAGTAATGGAAAATAGCAACCTTAGAGTGAAGAAATATGGAAACTATCACCTTAATCAAGTGATTAATGAAAGTTAGCATCCTAAGTAATTATGTTAACATAACATATTACCTGTTATTATATGACAAGAGGATACTTCATCTCTGTAGTATTTCTCCAAAACTTCATAGCCCCAGAATAAGCATGAGAAAACAACAAATTCAAATGTGGTAACATTGCACATGGTCCTTTTCAAAAATGGTCAATATCATGATCAACACAAAAATACCAGACAGAATATCACTAGACTAATGAGATGAAGTAGATAAGAGGACTGGAACATGGTAGGTATCCTGTATAACATCTTGAAACAAATAAAGGACAACAACAAAAAGAAAGAAAATGAGAATAAATGATATCCATCTTACCAGCAAATATGTTACTGGTATATCATCAATAGTAATTTCTTACTTTTGAAGAATGTATAATAGCTAATTACTCATCAATGGTTCATCTTGTACCTCATAACTCATATTCTTATTAGGTAATACATGACAATATAATAGTACTAAATATAATTTATATGCTTGTGAATCCCAGATCTCTATTTTCAGTCCAGAACTTTTGTCTGGTCTTCATATTTAATAAAAAAATTCTCAAGTAAAATAAGTCAGTGAATATCATTTTATAAGACTGTATTGAGATTTTTAGAAACAACCTAAGTATTGCAACATTTTGTAGTAAAATAATGTCAGGATTTGGAGAAAAAGACTATGTTTTTGACTTCCACATCCACTTCTATCTGTGTTGGTTAAAGAAATTGTATTAAATCTGTATTTGGTTATCTTATTCCAAACTGGTGAGTATAATACAATCTATCTCACAATTTTTTATGAAAATCAAATGTTAATTTATTTAAAAGCTCTCTATAAAGTGATATGTTCTATGTAAATTTTTCCTATTATCCTTGTCAATTTGCAGTTTCCTCCAATTTAGTCATAATGAAGCCTATTGCATTTTAACATGGAAAATTTTTTTCAAGCCCATCCATGTTTATGCCTGTAATTATTCGTGTATGGGACTAATTGTACCACAAGTGGTTAACAGCATCTGCTACGAGATTTGAGGGCAAAATTGCCCACTTGTACCTTGCTTTGAAGGTGCAATTAGCTGCTTACAAACCTAATTGAGGGCATAAAAAGAGAGAAAAATCATTCTCAGTTAAGGCCCCAAAGCCTTCACTCTAATCTCCTTTGCGATGAGAATGGAGCTTGCAAATGGTCGCTCTTCATGATTCCACACATTGCTTTGAAAAATACCATGATTGACACACCAGCTGCAGAGCCCCAAAGACAATAAATGTTTTTAAGGAAACTTCAAGGATCTTCAATGTACCAAAGTTTCAAGTAGCTAGTTAGATAAAGTGCCTGACCTCATAATGCCTTCCTTGCTTCCCTCAAAAAGCATATTGTAATAAAATACAAATGGAAATAAAAGAAGTTTCACAAAAACAAAGCTTTAATATCAAGTCTACTACCTCATAGCTGTGTAATCTTTACCAAGTCTCAACCTCAAAATCATGAAATTTGTCCTATTTAAAATGCAATCATAAAACCAAGCTTGCTTAATTGTTGTAAAAATTAGATAAGAACATTTTAATTAAACAAACACCAGTATGTCATGTATTTACACAAGGCCTTACAATCCTAACTTTTTGTTTTAATTTTATTTATAACTACCAAACAGTTCTCTTCTTGACATGCATTGGGAGTATCTCATTTTATTCCCAGAATCCCACGTATAAAAGCACAAAAGCTGTTGGTCTAAACGAAATGAGAATATTGCGTCAATTGAATGCTATCTAGCACCTCACAATATTTATGCACTAGAACATCATGCAAACATTTGTTTATCATGAATTCAATAGGAAGAAAACTTTGGAACCCTTACCAAATGACACATGCATCTTTCATATGCTTTGAGAGACTATAATACTGGAAGAGATGATACATAGCAGTTACAGTCCTACCCTTTTAATGACGGGGTATGTTCTTTAAAAATGCACATATAGGGGCTGGGAAGGTGGTTCAGTGGTAGAGCGCTTGCCTTGCATGCCTGAGGCCCTGGGTTCGATTCCTCAGCACCATATAAGCAAAAAGAAAAAAGCCAGAAGTGGTGCTGTGACTCAAGTGGTAGAGCGCTAGCCTTGAGCTGAA
>NW_012267296.1:8951471-8975196 GCF_000151885.1 Dipodomys ordii
GCTTGCCTTGCATGCCTGAGGCCCTGGGTTCGATTCCTCAGCACCATATAAGCAAAAAGAAAAAAGCCAGAAGTGGTGCTGTGACTCAAGTGGTAGAGCACTAGACTTGAGCTGAAGAGCTGAGGGACAGCGCCCAGGCCCAGAGTTCAGGCCCCACGACCGGACCCAAAAGAAATGCACATATAGGAATTATATGTGAACAAAATATGTTGTACTACATAAATATGTGTTTTGAGTACACATTTATACTATAGGATAAGGCCTATAAATCCTAGTTTACAAATCTGTGAAGCATAAACATTACTAAATACTGTAATTGTAACAGTAAGTATCCATGTGTGAAATCATAACTAGATGTACCTTTCATAGCATATCAAAATGGCATGACATGTTATAAAAGAAAATATTGGTACACCTATATATGGCATAGACGTGAAAAGTTTACAGGGCAGTAAGTTGCTCTTCATAGTCAAAGGATGAACAATGAGTGCCAAGTTCTGGGACATTACTATACAGAACTGCAGACTTTGTCAGTACTCTGTTTAGCCTGTGCTAAGTTAGAGTATATTTCTGCTTTGATAATAAATGTACCTAAACTTATTAAAGAAAATTCTTTACCCTTTTACAACAATGCATAGATTAAAACACATTGTACAGATATACAAAGATATTTTCTGTATGACATTCTTTTATAAGGATTTTTCTATCTTTAATTTTTATATATTTTTTTAACTTTTCGAACTCTAGACACAAACACATCACTAGCCTGGGTCTATACACATTAGGATATCAGTACTTTGATCATCAGCATACCCAGGTTCACTGCAAAGTCTTCAAAATGTAAAAGGCTCATAGAATTGTCATCTCCTACAACAATGTCTTCCTGAAGAACTGAAATGAAGCTGCTTAATAAGAAGGAACGTTATACACTAAATTAATGATAACAATGTATAGTACAATAAATACATAAAATAATAAGGTAGTGATTATTATTATTATACACTAGACTTCTATACTTTTACATGAATGACACTAAAATAGGTTTCTCTACACCCACATCACCATAAACACTACAGCATGATTGTAACGTGGGCATGAGATTTGAAGTTTTCAGAGCTGTTATAATCTCTTTTAAAGTATATTTTAGCCGTATACCTTTTCTTCTGTCTTTATGTACTTGCACAAATGAGTTTGAATTTAACATGTCCATTTAGGAGTACAATGTATCACCCTTTCCATAATTCTTCGCATTAGCCAATCCTGCTTGTCACTTCAAATTTCCTAGTTCTATTTTCACATTTATGTATTTTTTATCATAATGAGAAGTCTCTACTTGTTTCTTAGAAAGAGTTCTAAAAAGGTATGTGGGGGGACACATGCTTCCTAGTTCTGGGACTTGAACTCAGGGCCTGGCCACTGTCCCTGAGCTTTTTGGCTCAAGACTAGCACTCTATCACTTAAGCCACAGCTCCCCTTCTGGCTGGCTTCTTTTGGTACTTTATCAGGGATAAGAGCCTCATGGACTTTACTGTCTCAGCTGCAAACAGCAATCCTCAGGTTGTAACAGTCCCCCCCATGTAGCAAGGATTACAGGCATGAGCCACCAGTGTCCAGCGCAAAATGTTTATTTTTAATCAAGAAAATGAATCTTTGATCCTAATGGAAAGACTTGAAAAATATCATATTAAGTGAAATAAGCCAGAACCAACAAAACATAGGCTCCATGTTTTCCCTCATTTTTAATAATTAGATGTATAAGATAGTCCTGGCAGAGAATCATATTAGCTCAATAGCTGTGTACATATGACCATATAAAGTGATGCTAATTGAAATGAACTCCAAGACATGTAAACAACAGGTCATTTTTTGGTTGTTGACCTTGTTGCTGCCAATGTACTATATCTAGTTCTTTTCCTTTTATTTTATTTCACTTTTCTTTTTCCATTGGTTTATCCCTGGCAATCACTGTTTTTGATTCTGGTACCCCGCATCTTACATTTATCTGATTTGGGGAAGGTAAGGGGAATAAGAAAATACTGAAACAAGGACAAAGGATGACCCATTGCAACAATAATATCCACAAGACACTATGTCGGAAATGAACTTTACAACGTGGGGGTGGGGAGAGGAGTAGGGAGGGAAGGGATGATGGGAGAAAAACAAAAGAGTGGGTAGCAATGTTCAACAAGAAATGTACTCATTACCTTACTCATATAACTGTAACCCCTCTGTACAGCATCTTTACAATAAAATATATAAAAATTAAAAAAGAATGATCCCTATTATTTTGTTAAGAAATAAAGATACTTTCATGAATCTGATAGGCCTATAGTTAAAAATAATATTAATTATGTACTCCAAAATTTTAAATTCTTTTTCATTAAAAAAAATCTTTCTCAGAAGCCCAACAAATAAGAGTGAGATGAGTACTCCTGAGCATCAGGTGAAAAAAGGTGAAAGCATAGAGGAATGAGGAAGTGAAGTCTAATCCTCACTCTGATAATGGCCACTTGGGAATTTTTGTCATCCTAGAGCAACACTCAAAGAGCAAAAGTTTTATCTCTCATGTAATAAAGTTTTAATACAAAGAAATCTCTGATTCTCTTTTGGACCAATTCAGTTTCATAAATTGAGTCCTATTTTAGGAGGTCTCTTATAAATACAGTGAGTAAATGACTTTACCAACTGAATGGATAAAGTAACTAACATTTATAAATGAACTGAATCAAATTTTAGAGTTGTTGTCTTTGTTGCTCAGATGAATGAGATTAAAATCTAAATATAATTGGATATTGAGAAATATCTGGGTAAAAATTATCAACAAAGATTGAATGTATATAACTGAACTGTGTTTTAAAGTTACTTTATAAATAAATATATTTGTACACATAAACTCTTTCCTCTATAATAGAAAACTCTGAGGACATATACATGCATCTGCTTTGCCTAAATCCATACGCCTCTCTTTTGTTAATTAGGGAATTCCCCTTTTATGAACAAAAACTTCCTCCTCTTCCATATGAAATCTATGTGTCAAAATATTCTACTCATTCCTTATCCATCTACCCATGTCTAGCCAAGGTTTTGGAAAATTGTGTTGGGTAGATGACTCAGATCCACTGGACCAGAATGGGAACTAATGCCTCATAACTATGTTAGCTTCTCAGGTGAGTAAGCTTTAAAGGATCAAGCTGTAGGACAGCTGGGGAAGAAAAGTTAACTAGATTTAATTTAAAAAATTAGCAACTACTAGGACCAGAGGCTTAGCATAATTGGTAGGGCAGCAACATAGCAAATATGAGGTCTTCAGTTCATATCCCAATATCACCCCCAGGAGGGTTTAGGAGTGGAGCCAGAAATCCCTCATTAAAATATTACACACTATACACCACCATGGTATATCTACCTACTGTGAATTAATGTTATGTGGTACATGGATTTTTTATTAAGTAATGGATTTTATTATGTGAAAATTTAATCACTAGAAAAAGAAATATTTTGGATCCCTTGGTTTAGTTTTGGACTATTAAATGTTCCTGCAATTATTAGGACTATCTTTTATAGCAAATCAGATTCTTGCCTAACTTGGAAGTGATAAAAACCTAATCTAAGGAGATACATATAGAAAATGTTACAACTTATAAAGTCCTGTGGATACTAACAAAAATAATTACGAAAAACCTTATTGACTATTTTGTCATAAGTGATATATAACACAGGTAATGAATTACCTCACTTAATTTTCACCAAATCAAAGTCTGACAATATTTTCATCTCAATTGAAAAGAATTACAGAATACCTAGACAATAAGTATCCTAGTCAAATTTCTACCAAAAAAAGAAAAGAGTCATACATTTTATTTGCAGGGGGGCGGCCTTCAATCTGGTTCCCTACTACCTCAGCCAGATCTCCACTTCTGAATTTTTACTGGTAATTGGGAATAAGATATTTGTCTGCCTGGGCTGAACTCAGCCTCCTAAGTAGCTAGAATTATACATGTCATCCACCAGTTCTGGCTTTTTACATTCTTTCATTAGAAATTTAGTAAATAAAATAGTAGGATGGGTAGATGGTAAGCAATCAGAACATGTCAGACTCACCATTTTTTCCAACTTCCCGTGAGGATCCAATAGGAAACTGAAAGGCTGGGCAGTTGGAGGTAATTGCATGGAGAAGCAATTCTTGCAAACACACAGAAAAGGAAAGGAAGTGTGCTCATATTTGTATGCCCAGACCAGCACTCTTGACTTATAAAACCTGAGAACAAAACAGGCTTCTTGTTGAACCTTGTAGCATGCAGGGGCTAGTGTTATAAAACATTCACTTAGATCTTGCTCCCTGTGAAGAGCCCTAGCAAGACAATCACCATTTTGTGCATAAAAACTCCAATTTGAGACAAGGCCTATTTCCAGCATATGAGCTTAAGTCCCCAAAATGATCACAGATGTCCCATTTGCACCCTACCTGATAAGTTCCCCTAGCAACAGCCAGTGTGTGAGAAGTTGGAAGGTCCCCAGAGCCCTGAGACCCCAAGTGTTGCATTGCCAGCATATTTTCTGTGGTTTAGCTTGCTAAATCAAATCTAATGAGACTGTTACAAGACTGTTATAAAATGCTGACTAAATTTCTGCTAAAATTGGTAAAGAATAATCAATTGCACTAACCAATAAGAATGTGACAAATCTTACTAACCCTTAGGTACTCAATTGTTAGCCAATCATGTAAGTGCTAAGTTGGAAACCCCCTTCCCCCTGCTTTACTTGTGATAAAAACCCTGCCACTCCATAAGGTGGGGATCTCAACTCTGACCGGCTTTGTTGGTGATGCTTGGGAGTCCAGGCTTGAGCTTGTAATAAACGACTCTCATGTGCTTGCATCGGAATCGGCTCTTTGGTGGTCTTTGGGGGTCCCTATCTGGACACAACACCTGTCTTTCCTTTCTTTCAAAAGAGCAACTACAAATAAGAAGTAAGAAATGTAGTGGTAAGAGTTTGGTGGTGGTATAAATGGACTCCTTAACAATCATCATCAAGCCGACTGCTGTGCATCAAGTAAAGCAAGGAAGAACATTTCTCTTCCCAATTTATCTCTGATTGCTTTTAGGATATCATGCTGATACCATTTATTCCTACTATCCACCCTTTTCAAAAAGTAAAATATTTTAAAGAATATTTTGAATACTAAATTTGAACCTAATTTTGAATTCATTCATTTCAATACCTTATATTATTTTTCCCTCCAAATTTTGTTATTATAAAGATATAGAGGGGCCAAACTACATAAGTCAGGTAATGAGTACATGTCACCCCTTCTCTCACCCTTTCCCACGTTTCTCTACCAACCCCACCCACAAGTTGTATAGTGCATTTTCAACATAGTGTCTAGTGAGTACCACTACTGCATTTGTTAACTCTTTGTGCCTCCATTTTTGTGGCCTTCTTACCCTCACAAAGACAGATAAATGAACAAAAAAGACAAAAAGTAAAGAAAACAAAAACAGAAGCAAAGAAGAAATCTCTTTCCATTTCCTTATACTGCATTAGTTTTTTTTAATTGTGAAAATACCATACAGAGGAGTTACAATTAAGTGGGCAAGATGAGTACATTTCTTATCAAGCATTGTAGCCTCCTCCTTTGTTTCCCTTTCCTATCCATTCCCATCTCCTCCCCACACCATTCTCACCCCCTACCCCGCCCCCCCCCCCCCCCCCCCCCCCCCGCCAAAGTTGTAACGTTCATTTTTTTCTTTTTTTTTCTTTTTTTAATTTTAATTTTAATTTTTTGTGAACATACTGAAAGAGGGGTTACAATTACATGGGCAAGATAATGAGTACATTTCTTATCAAGCATTGTAGCCTCCTCCTTTGTTTCCCCTTCCTATCCATTCCCATCTCCTCCCCCAAAGTTGTAAAGTTCGTTTTTTGACATAACGACTTGTACATCTCATTGTTGCAATGGGTCCACCTGTAACCTTATTTAAACGATTTGTTTTTTTTTCCTTCCCCCTCCACAAATTATACCAACAATATATACAGTGAAAGCAGGGGTTATATCATGGGGGAGGGACATACAAAGCAACAAAGAAATCATCTTATAAATATCTTAGAAACAATCACATGAAAGAAAAAAACATTTGAATAGTTATTTTGGGGTTCATTTCACCTAACATCAACTTATCTGACCTTTTCTGCTTGTCTAATATACTAGTTATTGCAAATAAGGGAAACCATGGGGCCTATGTTTCTTTGGGCCTGGCTTACTTCACTTAATATACTTTTTTCCCTAACAACAAATCCTCAAAGAAACAACTGCCTAATAAATAAGTGGGCTAAAGACTTAATGAGAAACTTCTCTGAAGAGGAAAGAAGGATGGCCAATAGACACATGAAGAAATGCTCAACCTCCCTAGCCATAAAAGAAATGCAAATCAAAACAACATTGAGATACCACCTCACCCCAGTTAGAATGGCTGTAATCAAGAACTCTAATAAAAACAGATGCTGGAGGGAATGTGGACAGAAGGGAACCTTACTGCATTGTTGGTGGGAGTGTAAACTTGTTCAACTACATTAGTTTTAAGACCATTTTTGTTAGACATAACTCTGGTTGTAGGATAATAAATAAGGCCAATAATTTAAACCAATTCCACCATCCCCTAGATAAACTCTAGAGTGACTAGTTTTCATCTTCAACTGCTAAGAGAGAAAGCAATTTCTAGCCTGACAAATGATTGATGATTTAATGTATATACACCGTTGCTTCTGAAAGTGAACTATAAAGTCAAACATTGAAAAAAATAAAAGTTTGGCAAATGAGAAATATATAGGAGCCACAATTCATAGCATTACTAATGGATACCCACTGTCAACAATACTATAATTCATCAGTTCTATAGTAGAGGAGTCACATGTGACTTTCCAAGCTTTCTGGTAGAATTCTATGAAACTCAGAGATATTTATAATTTTTAAATAAATGTGTTGCACTACTGTGTAACAGTATATTTGAGGGCTTTTATCACAGCGATTGTGCATTACCAAATAGTGTGAAGTTTCAATTATGGTTACAAAAACTTTTTCATATTAAACCCACATCAAAATAGTAAGTCAGTAATGACACTCAAGCTAAAATACTTAATTAACCACCTCCTCTGCATATTATATGTAGCAAAATAACAGCAAAGGTTTGCCTATTTGTAATTTATTAGAATGACAAAATTGAATTCATATGCATATTCACAATATTGTGAATGTCTAAATAAAGATTTATGTATCTTAAAATTCAGTCAGAAAGTATATAATTCACTGACATTTAGTATATTTATAAAATGTACAATCACTCTCATCTAATTCCCTTACCTTTTAATTCCTCATTTGCCCCTTTCCTTAGTCTGAGGCAATCAATTACAAACATTTTCTGACTCTCTAGATTTATACTTTAAAGACATTTATTATAAATAAAATCATACAGTATGTTTTGTTTTGCATTGGACTTTTTGCTTAACATGAGTTAAAGGTTAATCCATGCTGTAGTATGCATTATTTTTTGATACCAAATAATATTTCTTCATATGAATATATTACATTTTGCTTACAAAGACATCTATTTATGAAAATTGAAGTTCTACATTTTGTATATTTTAATTATAGTTTTATTTAAAGCATCCATTTTTCTTGGATATACTCTTAAAAGTGAGAATTGCTTGTCATATAGTAACTTCATGTTAGACATTTTCAAGAACTGCCATATTATTTCCCAGAGAGACTGTAAATATTTTTTAAAAATATTTTAACAGCAGTGAATGAGGATTCAATTACTCTACATTAATGCAATACTTGTCATTGTAGAAATATAAAACATATCACAGCCATTATATGTAGACATACAACAAAATGAAATAATATAATTCATAGAATTATTATAACTTGGGGCAAAGTTGTATTCACTTTGGTGTTTTTTAATTTTTTAAATTTTTTAGTGGTTGAAACATTTTATTGAAAGATATATTACTTAGAGATATTTTTGCTGCATAATTCTAGGGATACACGTGGATCCATTGCAACAATGAGATGTGCAAGACGTTATGTTGAAAGATGAACATTACAACTTTGTCTGGGGGTGAGGATGTGGAGATTTTTCCATCTCCACCCTTCTCAGATATAAGGGGAAACAAAGGAGAAGGCAACAATGCTTGATAATAAATGTACTCATTACCTTGCCCATGTAATTTTAACCCCTCTGTATGGTATTTTTAACAGTAAAGAAAAAGAAAAAAAATTTAAGAAGAAAATGATTCCAATGTAATTATTTTTCTTATTATTTTCCTATTTCCATGTGATTTACTCCAATTTAGAAATCCAGATATGTAATTCCCAAACCACAAAACGAAAACCATACCCCACAACCACTGGACTCATACAAAGATGACTGAGTGAAGGCAAGCAAGACTCAACCTGTCTGTTGTATGTTTGAATGGTGAGAACCTCACAGAGCCAGATGACAGAGTAGCCAGGCCCTGCATGTTTGGATGCTGTCATTAATAGTTCACCATTTGCTCACTCATCCAGGAAGGGGAGATCAGTTACTACGGTACTTTGATTGTGTGCAATCCAATTACCATGTTATAAAAATAGCAAGCTTCTATAATAGAAAATAAGGCTCCTCTACCCAGCACCAGTTATCTTTAGTTCACTTCCAAACCATACACATCACAACCATCTCCAAAGAATGCAAGGAAGGAAGGTAAAGACTCAGCGTTCTGATGTATTAGCTGGGACCAACACATTTTATTTTGTTTTTATGTGTGACAATCCTGGAGTCTGAGCTCAGGGTCTGGCAGTCTCCCTAAGGTATTTTGCTCAAGGCTAGCAATCTACCACCTGAGCCTCAGCTCCACTTATGACTTTTTGGATATGCATTGGAGATAAGAATCTCATGGACTTTGATCCCTGGGCTAGCTTTGAATCCCAACCATCAGATCTCAGCCTTCTGAGTAGCTAGGATTGCAGGCATGAACCATCAGTATCCAGCTTGCAGTTCATATTTTTTAATTTATGAGCATTTTATTTTTTACAAGTTATGAATATTATCTAAAGGAAGTAACAATGGAGTATAATCTCATTTTAAATATAATTTATTTGTAATGAATTAAATATGTATGTCTCTAGTAGTCTGTAGGTATATTTCAGATATCAAGTGTCATTATTTCAGACAAAGTATAGTCATCCAAGTTGGATGAGCTGTGTTGCTCACTGATGTACTCATTATCAGTGTAGCAGATTATTATGGTAGAAATTAGTTTTCATCAGTATTGACCAAATTTAAGGAAAAATGAGGAAATAACTGGGTACATGCATGTAATTCTAGCTACTCAGGAAGCTGACATCTGATAATCACAGATGGAAGCCAGCCCAGGCAGGAAAGTCTATGAGACTCTTATCTCCAATAAACTACTCAGAAATATCCGAAAATTGCATTGTAGTTCAAGTGGCAGGGTACTAGCCTTGAGAGGCTCAGGGACAGTGCCCTGCACCCACGTTTGTGCCCCAGGACCAGCAAAAACAGAGGAAATACAACTACTTTTATTATATTGAGTTTCAGAGTGCTTATTCAAGATGATATGAGAATTAAATGCTAGAGGTGCTTTAACATTTTGGAAAATACTAGTAATAATATATGCGATACACTCGTTTTCATTGTCTTAATTTCAATAGAATATTCACAATTGTATTATATAAAAGATCAATTTACATGACTTTTTCAAAAAATTTTAAATTATTAACAGAGACATACTATTTTTTTTCAATTCACACAATCAGTATTCCTCATATCAATACAAATAAAATTACTCCATTGCCCCTTTTACTTTTCCTGCTTTTTTCTGTTTTGTTGGTACTGGAACTTAGGGAGTCATGCTCTAACTTGGGTTTCTTACTCATGGCTGGCACTCTGTCCCTGGAGCCACATTTCTAGCCCTGTTAATTGGAGGTAAAGTCCTTTAGAATTTGCTGCCTGGGCTGGATTCGAACCACAATCATTTGGATCTCAGTACCTTGAGTAGCTAGGCCTACAGATGTGAGCCACTGGCACCTGCCACTATTTTTCCCCTTCTATTTGTACTGTGAATGATAATATCTCCAAAGGGCTTAGGCATTTTTGTGTAAAGAATGGAAAATCACAAGGAATTCTCAACGGTTATTTCCCAAATTGTTTTAAATATATTTGATTAGTATCGCATAATCACAATTTTTAAATACTTCATAAAAGTATAAGAGTAATTTTAGAGTAAATACTAGAGAAAATCTACGTAGTATCAGTGCTAACCTACTAGTTTCCACAAATAAGAAATCCGAAATAAATGCTTGGCATTTATACAATAAATACATTATTACTAAGAATCTTAAAGGCCACAGATGTCTTTATATCATCGAGAGTTTATGATACATTCCACCAAAAAAAGATACTGAAAACAATACTAGTATGATAAATTGATATTAACTTTATATTGTCTGTAAACCAGTCACTTGATAAGTTTATATATGATTAAGTAACTCCTGATCAAATGTGAACATGCTGCATATTTTATTACTTCATACCTAAATACAGATTTTGAATGTAGTTAAAAGCATGTGAGAAGCTGGGCACCAGTGGGTCATGCTTGTAATCCCAGCTACTCAGGACGCTGAGATCTGAGGATCATGGTTCAAAGCCATCCCTGGCAGGAAAGTCGGTGAGACTCTTATTTCCAATAAACCACCAGAAAACTGGAAGTGGTGCTGTGGCTCAAGTGGTAGAGTGTTCACCTTGAGTTTTCAGCTCACGGACAGCCCCCACACCCAGAGTTCAAGCCCCATGAATGACAAAAAAAACATGTCATAAAGTAAAACTATATTAATACCCAAACTGAAATCAGTAATTAATACCTAATACAGATATTAGTAATTGTTCTTTGTATGGTAATATGTATGTAAGAACCATTGGGTGCTGTCAGGACCACCCCTTGGTTATGTCATTGGGCCTGCCACTGGAGGGGTAGGCTATCAAGTGGTATCAAGGAGTGGTTGGGCAGTGGGGGATTTGGGGGAGGAATGTGAGTGGTGGTTGGAGCTGTTGGGGTGGGAGAGGGGCGCTCTATATATAGGCTGGATGTTCCAAGGCAGGGGTGGAGAGAAAGAGGCAAGAGTCACATCCCTGAGCAGAGCAGGGTGGGCCTGTGGAAAGGCCTGAGGGGAGGCCAGAAGCCTGCAGTCTACAAAGAGGCATGGGGAGAGTGGAGAGGCCTGCAGAGAAGGAGGAAAGAAGGAAAAGGAAAAGCCTTACCCTTTGGAAGTTTGGAGCTATGGAGCTTTGGAGGTCTGGAGGTTTGGAGGTTTGCAGACTGACTAATAGGTTTTCAGATCAACTAATAAAGGTAGAGTCAAGGCTGCCCTTTGGAGTCTTGGTTTGGAGGTTGAAGCTGCTCTTGGTTCTGGGTAGCTAGCCCAGGACAAGGTAGTCACAGGCTCCCTTTTTAATGTAAATATATATTTATTTTTTTAGTGTAACTAGGACTCCTTTGTCACCTTTAACCAGGCCTCCATGGATTTTCTTGATTCAAGGGCATTACAGTGTATGATACCATATAAATACCTAATACAAAACTTAGTAATCACTCTTTCTATGGTAATACACATATTGATAATTAAAATATGGAAGAATAATTTGCACTGGTAAATATTTCCCTATGTGTTATAAACTTTTGGGTGTCTTCCATTTATTCATCTAGAATGTTCTTCATTCATTTCCAAGCAAAAGTATAGAAGCAATACAGAATAAAGAAACAATTTAGTGGTTCATTTCTTCAAAAAGTTCAATAAGAATATTTAAAGAATAATTTAGACCATGTACATTAGAACAGTAAATTTTTAAATATCCTGTTGATGAATAAGATCCCAGCCCTTTAATCTCAAGCTATTTTAAAGTTTCCCACTGTCAGAGAGTCACCAGAAAAGAATGAATAGATGTTAAAAGTCCCCAGCAAAAGATCATGTATATTCTGTGACATGCTTTACAGAGATGTTAGTGGTTTTATAAATAAAGTCTAAGAACAGAGTTTCCCCCTCCCTTTCTAAGTAGAGTTTCCAGGAAAGTTTCATACCCTTAGAGTAGAATGTTCTGTTCATTATATTTAGGCAAAAGTGTTCTTTTATCTTCAGAGAGTTTGAAAACATTCAACATAGCAACATAATACTAGAAGAGTACTTATGCAACTATAGAATATGGGAGAGGTTAAAGAGGAACCAATAATTTATAGTTCTTATGGTGTTCCATGATCAAGTATAATTCCAGAATTCAGATTCAACTGCCAGAAAATAAGAGAGAATAAGCTTACTAAGATGACATTTCTACTGTTAAGAAAATCTACTACAGAATTAAAATAAAAGAAGTGATATGTGCACGTTCAACATCACACTTGAGCAGTACAACTGAAAGGGCACTTCTGTAATAAAACAAGGACCCTTCACTAGAATGTAAACACATATTGTGAACCTTCATTGAGAAAGCCTTGTTGTAAAACATTCAAGATAATATAGCTAATGGCACAGCTGATTTACAAGGTGCTGCTCTATTTTTTCATGCCAGTATCAAATCTTGAAATTATAATCTCTTGGCCTATTTGCTCTTGCCTGGCAATCTCCCATTTGAGTCACACCTCCAGTCCAACATTTTGCTGGTGATTTTGGAGATGGACTCTTAACATACTTCATTGCTTAGACTGGCTTCAAGCTGCTATCATTTGATCTTAGTCTCTTGAATACCTAAGATTATAATCATGCCTTACGGGTGCCTTACTGGTGCCCAGTGCACTGCTGCTTCCTTTATTGCACATGGTGATGATTCATGGTCTGTGGACTAGCAGCTTATTCAAATGCCACACTTCATGAAGCATTATACTGGAACATTTTCTCACAAGTCTACCTAAAACTTGTCTGAAATTCTAAAAATCTGTAACTTTCTTTGATTTGATCATTTTGATTGAACACAGGCAAGATTTAAAGTTAGATGTTATTTTATAGAAGATTGATAATTTGCCATTATTTTTCTCAGGCAAAAGTAGAAATCATTTCTGTCTCCTAGTCTACAATATCTAAAACCTTACATATTCCTCAGTAGTACCATGTTAAATTCGTATCTTTGTAGCTAATATATGTCTATATTTCTCCACTGATATACACATATATGCACACATATTTTATATGTTCATATACAATTATAATCTGTATACTTAGATAGTCATACATTCTAGTCTAATTAAATTACTTGAATGGAGAAGGCATACAATTGATGATGAACATGTGCCTGAATGTCAACAATTAAGAAACAGTAGCACTTGCCATGGGTTTAGGAGTTCTGGTGGCACCCGGTTAATAAGTGGGCTAAAGACTTAAAGAGAGACTTCTGTGAAGAGGAAATAAGAATGCCCAATAGACACATGCATAAATGCGCAACATCTCTGGCCATAAAAGAAATGAAAATCAAAACAAAACTGAGATTCCACCTCTCCCCAGTTACAATGCTTATAATCAAGAACTCTAATAACAGATGCTGGAGGGGATATGGCCAAAAGGGAAACCTACTACATTGTTGGTGGGAGTGTAAACTTGTTCAACCACTTTGGAAAGCAGTATGGAGGTTCTTCAAAAGACTCCACATAGAGCTCCCCTATAACCCAGCAATCCCACTTCTGGGCATTTACCCAAATGATCACAAACAAGGCTATACTAAAAAGCTACCAGAACTACTATGTTTATTGCAGCATTATTCACCATAGATAAGATATGGAACCAACCCAGATGCCCCTCAGTAGATGAGTGGGTCAAGAAAATGTGGTACATATATACAATCGAATTCTATGCTTCCATTAGAAAATGGAAATGGAAAGACTTGGAAAATATATTAAGTGAAGGTACCCAGTCCCAAAGTAATTTAGGTCCCATGGTGTCCTTTATTTGCAATAATTAGTATCCATATAGGATAATCTTATCAGATGAGCTGAAAAGCTCAAAACAATGTACAAATGACCACATAAGTTGATGCTATGTGAAATGAACTCCAAGAAACGGACACAAGAGGTCTGTCTTTATTGTTAGTATTAAATGTACTATGTGATTTTATTATTTTTTGTTGTTCTTTCCTTTGTATGTTCTTTCCCCTATGGCATATACTCGATTTTGATACCCTGCATCTTGTGTGTATACACACACACATGTCTAATCTGGGGAGAGAATGGGGAATAACAAAACGCTGAAACAAGGACACAGGATGACCCATTGCAATGAAGATACCTACTGGACTGTATATTGGAAACAAACTTTACAACTTCAGGTGGCAAAGAGGGCTGGGATGGGGAGGTAATAGGACTGTGGGAGCTGGAGGAGGGAAGGGATAGTGGGACAACAACAAGGAAGGGAAGGGGTAACAATGATCGACAAGTAATGTACTCATTGCCTTACTCATGTGACTGTAACCCCTCCGTACAACAGCTTAACAATAAAATAAAAATTTTAAAAAGAGTCCTGGTGTCCTTCATTATCTGGAGCTTCTTGCCTAGTATGAAATTTTGAATGATGAAATCATTTTATAATGAACCTGTGGGAATGGTATTTGCTGTTACTTAATCTATGTAGTACAATTTTCCTAAGAAACCATATTCTGCACTGAATCAACTCTTGGTTTCAAATGCTGTTCAAATAAAAATGGGTCTGGTGACAAGTCATTAGCTAAATACCATCATTTTTCTACTTCTATACTATTCAGAAATTGTAAATAGTGAGAAAAATTCAAGTATTTGAAAATAGCACGAAGTCAAAGACAAGCTTAGAGAAAAAATGCTCATGACTTATTGCTAAAACAAAAATCAATGGGATTCAATAGTGAGAGGTCCAGGTGATGCTTGAAATTATGAAGTTTATACACTTTTATTTGAAGCTACTTACAGCACCAATTCTGATGTTTTGGTGGTTAATTGGAGATAAGTGTCTCATGGACTTTCCTGTCCTACCATCCTAAAAACCTCAACCTCTGAGTACCCAGGACTACAGGTGTGAGCTGCAGGTGCCCGGCTATGACTGACTTTTGTATAATAACCTTGGGTCTTGAACTTTTCTATAACCACTTATAAGTTCCAGATCTTTTTTCAGTTCTTTTAGAGTAAGCACATAAATAATGATGCCATCTACAAGAGACACTGTATTATTTCACATTTAAAATACTTTGTATTACATATTTGTATTGTTGTATTAGCTAGGATTTCCAGTATAATGTGAAAAAGTGGTGAGTGAGGATATACTTACATTTATGGGCATGTGGATATGTTCAAGGCAGGACCCTCAGCACTCTAATTGAGCTCAGCCAGCTCTTGCTATGCTTCTGCCAAACTCCAGACCCCAGGTTTAGATTCAGTATTCAAAAGAGTGAACTGGGTCTGTGGACCTGGAGAAAACACATAACAAACATAAATGCTCTCAGCTTGATCCTTCTCAGCTCCCATCTCTCTGGTCCCCAAAGGCTGATTAGCTTACTCATCATTTCCCTCTCAAACCAATAATTGTCCTACACATGAGGAAATGATAAACAATTCATCTAAGAACTAGAGATCAGGTGGGGTAGGGTGGGAAGAGCAACCCCGTGGTAACCTTGGGGAACATCCCTCCCACGGTGTGGAAGATTGCAAGGCCATAGAGCACAGCAGCTCCTTCCACAGTGTGGACAGGTCATGATACACAAAATGTTGGTGTCATATAAAGGCAAGAAAAGAAAGCTCTGCAGAGGGAAACACAAAAGGAGAACCCTCCTCTGCCATGTCTCCTGACCTAAGAGCTCATTCTGATGCTCCTGGTTAAGAGTTTGGTGAACCCTAGCATGCCAGCTGCAGTCTGTAAAGATGCTACTCTATAGAGATAATGCAGAGACAAAGGTGGCACAGGGATCCTGAGCTGTAGAAAAGTGCAAAGAGTTATCACAAGATGTAAGGGCAAAACTCATTGATCAAAGTGTCAGCTTACTGCTTCTTAGTTACCATCTTGAGCTTGGGTGTCTATGGTACATGTTATTTTCAACATGAGGAACTACCTCCTAGGGACACCCAATTTTGATGGCTTGAAAATGTTAATGACTCAACCATCCATGAATAATTTGAGTTCATTGAGTACCCTTAGTGCACCAGTACTGTGTGGAAATGGATTTCGGATTTTAAGCAGGTTGTCAGTTACTGAAAATGATTATTATATGTATGTGTGCATGCCAGTCCTGGGGCTTGAACTCAGATCCTGCACTATCCCTGAGTTTTTGTTTTGTTTTATTTTTGCTCAAGGCTAGCCCTCTACCACTTGAGGCACTGCGCCACTTCCAGCCTTTTGGGCAGTTAGTTGGAGATAATAGTCTCATGCACTCTCCTGCCTGGGCTGGCTTTAAACTGCAATTCTCAGACCTCAGCCTTCTGAGTAGCTAGGATTATTGGCATGAGCCACTGGCACCAAGCCTAGAAATGATTGTTCTGTACTTACAAGGCCAGCACACCAAATACTACCTCTGACTATGCATATCCAATTCTTATCCTATCCACTGTTTTATTCATGTTAACATCATATGAGCAGGAGGAGGAGGCTGGATCTAAAGATTAGGCTAAACATCAGGCCAAATACCTGTGTCGTGGACCCTCACACAAATTGCTGGCAGCAGCAGCAAATTAAATGGTATGGGAGCAACTATAAATGTTTTAATTCAACTTTTTTTCGGTCATGGGGCTTGAAGTCTAGGCCTGGAGGCTGTCCCTCAGCTCAAAGTTAGCACTGTACCACTTGAGCCACAACTCCACTTCTGGTTTTCTGAGTGGTTTATTGGACATAAGAGTCTCACGGACTTTCCTGCTTGGGCTGGCTTTGAACCATGATCCTCAAATCACAGCCTCCTGAGTAGCTATGATTACAGACATCAGCAACTAGAGCCTGGCTTTTAATTCAACTTTTAGTCATCCATGTTTGTGAGCACCTGGTAGTTTATATTCTGATGTGTTTACTTAAGTATGTTATGTGTGGAGAAAAAATGAGATGTTTTGACAATTCATCTGAGAACTAGAGACCAGCATCCATTTTAAACACAGATGGAGATAAAGTCAACAGCATAAGCCATAAATATCTGATTATATTTACTAGCCTACTGAAACATATGTTGTGGTTTACAAAACAATGTGAAAATTTGTTTCATTGTTTCAAAATTGCACATTGTCTTGCATAACATAAGGATGCTAGTGAAACTATCAAATGTATTACTTTGGTATGGAGGGGCTGATAATGCTGTGGGCTTTTTAGGGAACCTAAAATGAACACTCATTTTGGCTTTCCATAGGCTTTCAAATGTGTCTGATTGTATTTTCAGTCCTGACAACAAAATATTATTTCCCTTATGAGCTATTTTTGGTGTGTATTATATTTATTAACCACACTGTCTTTATAAGGGATGCTTCTGGCATTGCATTCAGTATTTGTTTCCCTTTGTCTCTTTGTGTCAACCACACATTAAAATCCTAGAATTACACTGTTTAATCTGCCCACATTCTCCAATGACAGACCTAAGCTTTTAATTACTGCTGAAGAAAATCATTCAACAATGCATTAATATTATCTATTATCGCACTAAAATTTTGTAAATATGAGTGTCATAGGTAGCATTCCTGTGTACCTTTCTGATATTTCATGAGCAAGTCTTCTTCCAGAATTCCTAATGTAGCATCCATTAACTAGCCATTTCAAAGACTGTAGTATTTCTGCTATTGTAAAAGGATATGGTTTTATAAGGAATTCAGTTCATAACCAAAAGAATGTAAAAGTATATAGAAATCACACAAAATTAAACTTCTTTTTACTGAGTGCCAGTGACTCAGACCTGTCATCCTAGCTACTCAGGAGGCAGAGACTTGGAAGACTTCCATTAGATATCAGCCTGAGCAGAAAAGTCTGTGATACTCCAGTGGTAAATGCTGGCCATGAACAATAAACCAAACAATAACACAAATCTGAGTTTAAAGTCTGATACAGACACGTAAAATAATTAAACTGTATTTTGAGAACATCTAGGACATCCATTGACAGGTATCCTATATGAATTAGTATAAAGAAAAACCAGTAAATCAGTTATTAATAATAAAATTAAGAAGCTAGTGATCTTAAGGAATTTATATTATTACTACTTCCTTCCCTTCCATCCCAGAAGAAGCAAGGAGGTATCCCATGAAACTAGTATACTTAATTTGACTACCAGATATGTCCACAATGAGACCATCCCATTGACTCAACAAACGTTTTTTTCTAACTCAAACATCTACGCAGGCTCCAACTTCTCATTAATAAATTAACCCGTTCAAGTCTCTTGTAATCTCTTCAATTAAAAGATAAAATTGAGCTGGTTGTGCCTGTAATCCTAGCTACTCAGGAGGCTGAGAACTGAGGATGGTAGTTCAAAGTCAAGCCCAACAAGAAAGTCTGTGACTTTTATCTCCAATTAACTTCCAAAATAGCCAGGAGTGGAGCTGTGGCTCAAGTTGAAGAACACTGACCTTAAGCAGAAAAGCTTAGGGACAGTGTTTGGGCCCTGAGCTCAAAACCCTGGAACTTGCACAAATTAAAACAAGACAAAATTGAACAAAGAGCTTTTGTAGCATACCATTCATATTGTTTCATTTGCTGCTCTCTTTTATTCATTTTTCTACATAGGTAATATATACATAATAATTCATAACCTAGTAATTACAAAATTGACAATAATGAAATTGTAAGAAAATTATTTCCCATATTATAGAGCAACATGCATTTAATCAATGCCTTGCCATATTTTTGTCAATAAAGGAAAACCATACTCTTTAAATTTACTAAACATACTTAAGACCTCAGTACCTAGTACATTATAGAGGTTTTTTAAAATTAAATGAATATTTTACATGAAACATTAGGTGAATTTCCAGTTGTGAATGTGTGACCTGTTACAGTTAGTGATTCTTGCTGCTATGATTTAAACTTGAAGGAGAGCATTCCTATCACTAGATTCCTTACATTTTCAGTTATAATCTCTAGCAACTGTATTGGCTTAATGCCAGGCATTTTGCATACATATTCTCATTTAATTCACATTAGAACTCTCTCTTGGTAGTATTAGTGTTTGAACTGAGGAGTCTGAGCTTGATATAAGAATCCTATATTGTGAACCATTCCTTTCACTCATTTTGCTTTAGTTATTTTTCAGACATGATCTCATAATTTTGTCTGAGATTGGTATTAGACAAGGAACCTTCTACTTTTAGACCTCTTATGTAATTAATATTACAAGCATGAGCTACCTTGCCCAGTTTGGTTGGTCATAGAGGTGCTGTCTGTCTAACATTTTTACCTGGACTGGTCTTAAAACTTAGTCCTCCTTGTATCTTTCCACCTAACCACAATTACAGGCATATGCCATTGTGTTCACAGCCATACCAGAACTCTTAAAAGAAAGATACTATTAACTGTATTTTATACAAAAGGGAACTAAGAATGGAAAAAATCTAGATTATTTCTCAATATCTGAGACATTGGTGGTAGCTGAATTTAAATTTTAACTTAGATTTCCCAGATTATAAAATTGAATATTCTTTCTACTAAATACACTGGTTAGGTTTTAATCATGAATTTTCATGTGCCTAAATGAAGTTAAGCAGATTTACATTCCAGAAATAAAACCCACTCTCACAGTTAGCTATTTGTTCCTAAAACTGTATATCAGAACTAAAACATGGGCTGAGAAGTAAGGATAAGAATTCTCTAGGGATACACATTTTATTACTCATGTAGGGAGTTGGGCAGGTATAAATTTAGCTACCAGCAACAGCAGAAAATAAGACAGTCTCATATTTTTCTTCTTGATTTTAATCCCCCAAAGCTATCCTGTCTTAGAAGAGTATATATAAAATTTAGGATGTTAAACAAAATTCCAGGTCAATTGTGCTGGCACAAGCCTGCAATCTCAGCTACAAAGGAAGATCGTAATCTGAGGCTAGCCCCAAACAAAAGCAAGATTCTACCTTTAGAATAAACTAAGGGCAAAAGGCGTAGTGGGGGAAGTAGTTCAAGTGGTAGAGTGCTTGTACCCTGAGTTCATTTGGATGTTAATGGCTTCTGCCTGTAATTGTAACCACTCTGGAGGCTCAGACCTGAAGATCACTATTTGACGCCAGCCAGGACAGAAAGTCTGTAAGACTCAAATCTCCAATAAACTTGCTTGTTTTATAAAATAGCTTGAGTAAAATGTAAAGCAGATTAATTAAGAGGATGAAGTTACTTTAGGTAAATTTCTTTAAGGGTTCAATCAGGGTAGTCTTCTTTATATTTTAACTAAAACTGTTACTTTTTGAGAATCGACTATTTCTACTGATTTCTTAGGAAGTCAGAAAAACAACATAATTTTATATTAATGGTGTGGAACATTAGTATGACTCTTACTTTGATCTGCAAGGTCTTAATACAGTAGCTTAATACAAATCAGTGGCTTCCTATACATTTTAACAAAAGATGGAACATATGGCTGCAGATTTAGACCACAAAGAAAAAGAAGAAAAGAAAACTGGAGACATCCAGTTTCCAGGGAGCTCCTGGTAGATGACAGAGTGCTTAAGTGCAAGTATAACAAGAGAGGCTGGTTTCAATCCTTTTAATAATTTTTAAGAGAATCTTTGATATATTAGTCTTTAAATGCTATTTTATTATGCAAAATAATAGTAATATCTAATTCCTAGGGTTATTGTAAAGATTAAATGAAATGTTAAGCTTTCAAGATGATGGCATTTACAGAGGGCACATATTGATAAATAATTAAGTCATGAGGGCTTCATCTTCATGAATTGGATTAGTGTGTCTATGACATGATTAAAGGGAGACTGTTTTCCCCTTTTGGCATCTTACCATTTGAGAATACAGCAAGAGGTATCACTATGAATCAGAGAAAGGACTTCACCAGACATCCAAACTGCAGATTTCACAATATGGGGCTTCCTAGTGACCAGTACTGTGGGAAATAAATTTCTATTTTGTATAAATTGCTGAGTCCTAGATAGTTTGTTAGATCAGATTGAAGGGACTAACACAGATAATAAATATAAATAATTTAGGCAAAACCAAAGACAGAATAAACCATAAATATCAGTTACTATGGTGATAACTGTGATCATGATAGTCATGATTTGTATTATGTCAATTACTATCACTCTTGGAATGGCATCCATATACTTGTGTGGGGGCATTTAGATGTAAGGAACACAAGTTTGCCATGTTTGATGGTTTAATAAAATCTTTATATCAGATTTTGGTTTATATTATTTGAGTACTGAGAAGACTAAGAGAAGTACAAAGATAGGAAAAAAGCTATGATGAGCCCCCAAATTTGCCAGTGGGTTTTCTATAAGGTCAATATCTTATTGACAAATAACTCATTAGAGTGAATCTCCTTTTAGAAATGTAAGAAATGAAGGTTCTCACTCTTTCAAAGTGCTAAATATTTCACATACCTAAAGAAGTAGTCACAAGAAAAGTGCAGCTTTTCAAATGCGATAAACTCACTGAAGGTGATGCCAGCAGATAGATTTCCTCATGAATAATATAGCAACTTAAATATCTCTTACTTCCAACACAAACACATCCTGACATCCTGCTCTTGATGATAGAAAGTTGAATATAATTTTGTAATAATTTCCATGAATTATGTTGTAATCATATCTTCATTAATAACAAGAGTGACATTCGAGACTGCTTAATGTCTATCACAAATAATGGACAGAGTCCAGGGAGACAAGTTACTTTGAGGACTGACACATAAAAACTACCCACAGCCTCTTAAATTTTGAGAAATGGTCAGCTTGCATCTCTCTAAAGGAACATTTTAGAAGTGGGTGGATCAGGAGAAAGAAACTGTTTGATACTACCCACACATTGTTGCAAAATTCCAGTTATTGTTTAACCCCCCACCCCCACCCCACAAACACTTCACACAGCTTTATACAGTCCATGCCACAAAACATACCAAGCAAACAACTGACACATTAGTTAAGAGGCCTTCCATTTTACTTTGACAGTTTACGATAATGGAATTTAATTGTGGAAAAAAGAGAATAATTTTAGCTGAATGTCATTTGGTTCATTCAAACTGGGAATCAGGGACATTTTTAACAAAGGTTTTGAAACTTCTTTTGAAATCAGGAAGCTGCTATGCACAGATAAGAGGAGAGGTTTGAGGATTCTCTATCAGAAATTTCAAGGTTTTTTCCATCTGCTTTTTCACATTAACTGGTAATTATCCAGAAAGGCACATAATAGTGAGAAAATGACAGAAGCCAACAAAGGTTTTCCTAAGATATGTAAATTGTCAGTGATCGGCAAGGTGCAACAGAAAGGCTTTCTACAGCACAATTATTTATGCCAGTTCAGTTTGCTTTTAGGTAGCAGTTATGGCCCGCTACAGAGAAGCTCCTTATCATGGGCCCTGCACATTAGCTTCAACCAGCCACTAAGAAAATGTGGCAAAAAGGTTGCCTAAAAAGCTGGTGGTTGTTCCTTATTTAGAGATTACTTTCTAAAAACTATTTTGATGATTAGGCTGTCACATGAAACAAAAAAATCCTTTAATTTTCCAGAATGCCCTATCTATTGCAGATTTTCCAGTTTAAATTATATATACACATATACACATATATAATTTAAACTGGAAAATCTGCGTATATGTCCATATACACATATATGCATTCATATATATAAGATACTTTCACATGTATATGTGCACATGTGTTATATGTGTGTTTATGTATGTATGTGTGAATATATATGTACATATGTGTGTATTTTCACATTGTGGATGTGAATTGCATCAGGATCTTACAGGTAATCAAATCGTGTATTCCAATGATAACACAAGATATTGTGAGGTTTTTCAGGAATTTCTATAGTGCACACCCCAGCTTGGGTTCCTTATTGGTTTTTTAAAAAAATTTTTTACCACCACTGACTATTTCTAACAGTTTTTTAATTATATATTTTTATTATAAAGATACTGTACAGAGAAGTTAAAGTTACTTGAGTAGGGTATTGAGTGCATTTCCTATGGAGCATTGTTACCTCCTCCCTTTATTTTCCCCCACCATCACTTCCCTCCCCACCTCTCCAACTCCTCCCTCCCCGCCCGCCCCCCGCCCGACATTGTAAAGTTCGTTTTCAACATAGTGTCCTGTATAACTCATTGTTACAATGGGTCAACCTACATCCCCATTTAAGCATTCTGCTATACCCCTTCCCCTCCCCAAATTACAAAAATGTATATACAAGTTGTAGAACACCAGAATCAAATACATTGAAAACAGGGGTTATACCATGGAGGAAGAATTTACAAAAGAAACAAAAGAATCACATAGTGCATTATAAGTACATTAAAAACAATAGCAAGAAAGAAAAAAAGCCCTTGTGTCCCTGTCTTAGAGTACATTTCAGTTAACATCATCTCATATGATCATATGTACATAGCCTTTGACCTTCTCTGCTTGTCATAGACATGTACTAGTCATTGCAAACAAGGAAAACCATGGGATCTATGTTTCTTTGGGCCTGGCTTACTTCACTTAATATAATTTTTTCCAAGTCTTTCCATTTCCTAACAAATGGGGCAATGTCATTCTTTCT
>NW_012267296.1:8975246-9018424 GCF_000151885.1 Dipodomys ordii
CAAATGGGGCAATGTCATTCTTTCTGATGGAGGCATAGAATTCCATTGAGTATATATACCACATTTTCTTGACCTACTCATCTACTGAGGGGCATCTGGGTTGGTTCCATATCTTAGCTATGGTGAATAATGCTGCAATAAACATGGTTATGCTGGTATCTTTGGTATGACCTTGTTTGTGATCATTTGAGTAAATATCCTAAAGTGAGATTTCTGGGTCATAGGAGAGCTCTATGTGGAGTCCTTTAAGGAACCTCCATACTGCTTTCCAAAGTGGTTAAACAAGTTTACACTTCCACCAACAATGCAGTAGGGTTCTCTTTTGGCCACATCCCCTCTAGCATCTGTTGTTATTAGATTCCTTGATTATAGCCATTCTACCTGGGGTGAGGTGGAATCTCAATGTTGTCTTGATTTGCATTTCTATGGCTAGAGAAGAACATTTCTTCATTTGTCTATTGGCCATTCTTATTTCTTCTTCAGAGAAGTCTCTCTTTAGCTCACTTATTTATTGGGCAATTGTTTCTTTGAGGATTTGTTGTTGGGGGATTTAGTTTTATGAGTTCTAAGTATATTTTAAATATAAGACCCTTGTCCATTGTATGGCTAGTGAAGATCTCCCAGTCCATGGGCTTTCTATGGATCTTCCTAGCTATGTCCTTTGCCATGTAGAAGCTCTGCAGTTTCATGCAATCCCATTTGTTCAACCTTTCTTTGATTTATTGTATTTCTGGGTCTCTATTAAGAAAACTTCAGCCTGTGTCAAAGAGCCCTAGAGTTTCTCCTATTCCTTCTTGTAATGTTTTCAGGGTGTCTGCTTTGACTTCGAGTTCTTTGATCCATTTGGAGTTGATTCTGGTGCAGGGTGAGATATATGGTGCTAGCTTTAGTTTTTTACAGGTGTTTAACCAATTTTTCCAGCACCATTTACTGAAAAGGCTGTCCTTCTTCCATTCTATTTCTTTAGCTCCCTTGTCAAAGATTAAGTGGCTGTATGTCTGTGGGTTCATTTCTGAATCTTCAGTCTTATTCCATTGGTCCTCAGGTCTGCTCTTGTGAGCTTGGCTTCTTTAGACAGCCAGAATGTCAATAAAGTTTTAGTCTTTTTCCTGAGTCATGTGATTTTTTATTTCATACTTGCTTTTGTCTATTAACAGTACCAAAACCTTAGTAAATTTCTTGATACAAATAGATCACAGAAAGAGGTATATATACACATATATCTGTAAATAGCCTTATATATCTATAAATAGCATTATGAGTAATACTAACAGTATAAAGATAATTTCAATAATGTTACTTTTTGCAGCTATCATTTATGGAGTGGTTTATCACAGCAATTAATTCATTTAAAAACAGAAATGACCCTATGTTTATCATTTTCCTTATTCATAGCTGTTTAACTAGATCAAGAAAACCCTGATAGTAAATTAGAGTTTGATCACAGGTGAATTTTATCTCTAAAGTCCATTCTCTTAAGTACTAAAAGATAACAATTTAAAGGAATGAATAGACAATAATTCTTAATACTTAATTCTTTCCAGAAGTTACTTGCTTATATCTCTGCTATCTTAATTTGCATATTTCATTTTTCTCCCATTTCCAGCCTTAAATCTGCCTCGTGGCTTTGTAACTCTCCTCAGCTCAGTGTTTCCATGACCAGCTTTCGAATTGAAGCCACAGAGTCAACACAGCTTTTGAAATCCTTTCACGTGAATCTTGTCTCAGTATTCCACAGTTCTTCTCAGCACAGGATCAACATATCCATGTAAACTGCAAATTATTCTTTAGAAATTGAAAATTATTTCTTGGGATTTATATTTTATGTAAACATAGCATGTACCAGACTGAACTCTCTGGTACTGGCACTCATGGGAAGTGGATGAAATTACACAGTTATATATTTCTGGTTAAATATATGTGTAATTATACATAGAGAGAGAAAGAGTGAAACAAGATTTTTCAATATGTTCTGTTAAGACAGGATATTGCCACTAATATGTGTTTAATTATATTCCTTTCCTTTGTTTCCTAAAATATTACCAACACTTAATATATTTCAAGAGTTTCTGAAAAGAACAACTAAAGAACTAAACCATTTCACATGTTTGTCACAGAGTCAGATCTGAAGGTTTTCTTGCCTTCAAAACTTTACCCATTATCATTACAATTGCGTGTATTTGTACTGACTTCTTAGCATATTGTAATCTATTATGACACAATAATAACCATTGATTCCAATTAATTTAATCTTAGAGGTTATGTAACTTTGATCAATAAAGGCAAAGCAGTACACTTCAACAGAGTCTGAAGAAAGATGATATCCAGAGTAGTCAAAGTATTTAACTTATCTACTTTTTCATTTTTATTTCCCTATACAAATTTCCAACATCAGAAAGAAGTGCTAGGCTATTGTTTTTACACAATGCCTTGTTATAGGTAGATAAAATAGAAATAAGAAATAAAAATTAAGAAATAAAAATTATTATCTAAGAAATAAAAATTATCCAGTGACTCTTCTTGTAACCTTACAAAAGGAGGTCCATGAAATTATAAGACTAATTAACTAAGACAATTGTAATAAATGGACCATGTTTCTGAATTAAATCTGGAAAACTATTGAGTTGGAAATAATAAAGGGCAGAAAAATGGAGACAAAGATGACAGATACAAATATGCCATGAAAGACAGAAGGGAAAGGGAGAGGGAAACCGAGAGATAGGCAACAAGGACAAAAATAGAATAGGAGCAAGGCACCGGTGCCTCACACCTGTAATCCTAGCTACTCAGGAGGCTGAGATCTGAAGACCACGATTCAAAGACAACCTGGCCAGTCCATGAGATTCTTATCTCCAATTACCCACCTAAAAACCAGAAGTGGCGCTGTAGAGCTCTCAGCTTGAATTGAGAGCTGAGGGACAGCTCCTAGGCTCAGAGTTCAAGCCACACAACTGACAAAAAAAAAAAAAAAAGACAAACAAGACATCATTTTTACAGTGAGGCCTCCAGCACATTATAGAAACAAAAATTTTCTTGGTCCTTTCTTGGTCTGGTCCTTGAAACAAAACATTCTGGGTTCAGTTGTACTTCCTTTATCATCTTGAGCCTAAAAGGCTAGTGATAATATACTCGATCTGATTAAAAGCAGTACTCTTGACTCTATGTACTGTAATTTCAAAAACTTATCACATCCACTTGGAATATTTATACAACATTCAAGTTTGTATTTTTCATAGCCCTCAACATAATTTCTAGATGTATGGTTTATTTTCAAGGAAGACATTGAAACTTACCAAGTATGCTCAATTCTTTCTTCATGATACTCATCATATTTACTTGATTTATTTCAAAATACAACCAACTTATTTTTAATTTACAAATGATAATTGTGTATATATGTGATATACAAGGTTATTTTGGGAAATTTTATTGACATCCACACATTGGCAAGAGCCACTCCAATACCCAAGGATCATCACAGAAACAGCTCCAAATCTATGGCCAGCAGAGGGGTCTGGAGTCAAGAGCTATCTGCTGGCTGTGGGTGGTTTCTGCCACACAAGGTTGAGAGCATAAGCAAAGGACTTTGAAATCACAGGATATCTCTTAGCCTCTTCCTTCCCACAGGGTTACAAACTGTTACATGAGCTCTGAAAGAATTAAGACTTGCAGGAAGAGTATTAGAGTCCTCAGTTCTTCAGTACTTGTGTACCACTCACTGCTCTGTTTATTTTCTTCAGCATCACACATATTTGGGGGCTCCTAAAAGCTTGCTTTCTTTGAGGGTTAAAAATAGGATGAGTTTGCCACAAATGGCAACCCACCTTGGTAGTCCATACACTACCAACCTCCCTGTAGCCAGCAGTGGGTTCTAGTACCCAAACAAGGGAAGATTCCATGGCAAAAGCAAGGAAGATACATATAGACAGAATAACAAGATGAAAAAAGATATGCCATGAAAATTCTACTAAATGGAGTAGGCATCAGTATATTTAACTCAAAAACTAAAAATGAAATGATAATGTTATTTTATAATATGTCAGTTCACCAAGAGGATATACCATTTGTACGTACTGAATATCAGTGAACTGGAATATGTAGCAAAAGTATTAAGAGAAATGAAGAAAGAGATATGATATAACAAAGTAATAACAGACCCCAAATTAAGGAAAAACTTCATGATTTGGTAAGTCTTACCTAAAAACTCCTTGGGCTAGCATCACAGATAAAGTATTGTGTCATTCATCTCTTCAGTTTAAGAATTAGAAAATATCACCTGCTCTATCTCCATTAAATGATGTAATGGAGATCTTTACCAGTGGAGCAAAACAAAGTTAAAAAGGAATGCAATATGTAAGAACTGCATTTGTCTTTCAATAATGATATGATTTTACATACAGAAAACATTAAAAGAATCTATAGATAGGACATAGGCTGAAGATGTTGGACAGATGGTACTCACTTGGCATCTCTTTAGAACAGCCAGAATAGCTGGAGACCAGCCACCCTTTGAGGTGAATGATGGATAGAAGATATGGAAGTTTTCATAATCCACAGGTAGAAACTTACAAAAATAGAAAATTGGAGATCAGAACCAAAGGAGAGACTTAGTGCTTCAGAATGTAGAGCATGCAGAGCATGGGCAGACACTGAGATGAAATAAAGATGTAAGACGCAGGAAAAAAAGAATCCATACACACTACTGTGTTGACTGTAAAGTAGTCCATTCAATATGGAGTTTCCCTAAAAATGTAAAAAATATAGCTATCATAAGACCAACTGTACTATTCCTGAGTGTATACCCAAAGGAATCAAAGTATGCACAATAGAGAAATCCATACATAAATATATGTCAGAAAAATTCATGATTACCAAGTTATGAAATCAGACCATCAATGGATGAATGGATAAAGAATGGGGCATATATATATATATATATATGCAAAATGAACTACTATTTTCCCACAAAGAGGAATGGAATGTTGTTTGTAAGAAAATGGAATTGGAGATCATCTTGTTGAATAATATAAACAAGACAGCATAATACTGCATATTTCCTTTCATATGAAGAGTTTAAGAGGAAAGAACACGAAAACCAGAGTGGAAGATAACTAGTGGGATAGTGAAAGGAAGGAAGAGGATAATGAAGAATATGGTCAAAGTACTGCATATATATATATGAAAATGTTATAGTAGAGCTTATTATTTTTGCATATTTTTATATACCCTAGTAAAAAAGAGAAAGAAATAAAAGATGGAGAAACAGAAAACATAACTTACTTTTAAATAAAAAGAATAAACTTGAATAACAACATATTTTATTTCATATATATTCAAAATTAAAATCTATTAGCACAATAAAGTCAGAACTATCTGGTATCTTTAAATGGCTCCATCATTTTTATTATTTTATTATTAATATTGTGTGGAAGATGGAAAACTATTCATGCATATAACATTTTGGGACAAGTGGAATGTTGGGATCTAAAGTAGTGTGTTTGGGTGGCAAGTGGACATGTAATGGACTTTTGATGGTTAATCTTCATTGTGAACTTTATGCAATTGAGAGATGGCTGAGAGGGAACTTAATAACGCACCTTTTATATGTCAATGATGGCATTTCCCTGAACAATTCAGTCATGAAGCCTCTGACCACATGAATAGATTAATCAGCTGGTGAATGTATAACATGATGGAATTCTTGGAGCATGGTGAGTGGTAGGAAGTGGTCCTTTGAGGGATATAGCTTATGTGGGGAGGTGTGATTCTGGGCTATATCTTTCCTTGGTTTCTTCCTGTTCTCCCTTCCTTCTGGTTTATGACCATCATAATAAGAACTGTTCTCTGCACTCCCTGACAAAATAAATTGACCCCTTTGACACTATGAGTCAAAATAACAAGTTTTTATGTTATTTTCTCTTGTGTATGGTCATGGTCATGCTAATGCATCATACAAATAATACAAATCATACAAATCTCTTAATATTGAAGAAAGTTTACAAATTTGTTATTATCTGGGACATAAACCAAGTACAAAAAATTTCATCAATGCATATTTGCAAAGCAAGCAAAATAGATAATTAACTGGAAAATCAAAATGGAACATGAAAGTTAGCAAATTGAGAAATGTACATTAGCAAATTTATTAAAATTAAGAAATACACTTGTATAAAATCCTGTAGTCAAAAAGGAAAACAAGAGAAACTAGAAAATATTTTTCCAAGTAAAAATGAAAAAATATATTCACTTATTCTTATTGTTTTGCTTGAAGTGAAACTTACAAATTTCAATGTACATATTTGAAACTGATGAAAAATGAAAACCTACTCCTTGGGACCTCAAAACATTATAAAAGAAATGAAAACATATGATTATTAACATAAAAATCTAACAAAGTGGAAAATTAAAAACAGTAAGACCATACAAAAATGTTGTAACTTAAAAATGTTATTGCTTTAAAATGTTACTTAATCTTCTAAATCTGTAACAATAATGATGGAGAAAACAGAAATAACAAATTCAGCAGTATCAGTAAAGAAAGGATAAAAAAAATTCTGGAAATTCTAGAGCAACATGTGGTTTTAGATGAAATGCTAAATATGCCTATAAATGACAAGTGCGAAAAAACGCCTATAAATGACAAAATAGTAGAGGACACCAGGGAAGAATAGAAACTGACATAGATATGTATTTAAATTATTTGCTGTAATTTTCCATGTTCATTCAATAAAGTATCTCAGCCTATTTGGCTTTCTTGGCAAATTATTCTAAATATTAAAGAAAATATCTGTATATATAAATCAAAGGAAAAATATTTAATGTAACAAAAGTGGGACACTTCCAAATTTATGTTGTGGGAATAGGTTAACATCAATACATACACATTGCCGGGCGCTGGTGGCTCACGCCTGTAATCCTAGCTACTCAGGAGGCTGAGATCTGAGGATCGCAGTTCAAAGCCAGCCCGGGCAGGAGAGACCGTGAGACTCCTATCTCCAATAAACCACCAGAAAACCGGAAGTGGCGCTGTAGCTCAAGTGGTAGAGCTCTCGCCTTGAGCTGAAGAGCTGAGGGACAGCGCCCAGGCCCAGAGTTCATGCCCCACGACCGAAAAAAAAAAAAAAAAAAACACATACACATTATAATCACCCTAGTGGACCAAGAAGA
Organism: Dipodomys ordii; assembly: GCF_000151885.1. Lineage (NCBI taxonomy): Eukaryota > Metazoa > Chordata > Mammalia > Rodentia > Heteromyidae > Dipodomys > Dipodomys ordii. The sequence goes on from NW_012267296.1 coordinate 8,982,414, forward strand.
AAAGTCCTAAATAAAATATAAATAAATCAAATTTAGTGATTTATGTACTATGTAATGTAACATGACCAAATGTATTCCATGAATCCCACATAATTCAATGTATTTAGCGAATAAAAGAGAAAAGCAATTAGTCTAATAAATGGTTCAAATTTTAAAATAAATACTCAAAACCCATTAATGATATAAATATTAGAGTATTAAGAATAGAAAAATTATTTGTTAGCACATATATAGAGCTCTGAGTTTGATTTTAACATTTCCATATAAGTATATATTTGGATCATATAGATTCCCACATCTCTTGCTCCTCTTGTCCCCATCCTTAATTTATATTTTATTTTCTAAACATTTACCACTTTAACATTTTTCCTTTTCTACATTGCACCTATGAGATAAATTTATGATAATTGCCTTCTTGAGTCTGAATTAGTTTTCTTAATGGGATATAATCTTCATTTCCACCATTTTTCCTAAAACAACATGATTTTATTCTTCTCTGTGAATATCTCAGATATTGTAACTTATGAGGGTAATTAAAATTGGTATCATATGTTATTATATCTCAGCTCTCTATTAAAAATTACTTTGATTCTGTGGTATAGCTCTTCCTCAGATTAAAACTAGATTTTCAAATTTTATATTTTCACTTATTCTTCATCCTAGCAATGTTTTATGTATAGATTTGTGGGTACTGGCTAAATTTTAGGCTTCTAATTAAAGCAGCTATGATTAGGAAGTGAAGGATTTGTAGAGTTCCTCATCCATATTCTCCCTCTTGGAATAGTTAAGTAAGAACAAAAAAGGATAAATACACAGACACACTGTGTATTCAAAATGTATTCAAAAATGGCAGGTGTGTGTGTGTGTGTGTGTGTGTGTGTGTGTGTGTGTGTGTGTCTACACTCCTGGGGCTTGAACTCAGAGCCTGGATGCAGTTTCTGAGGTCTCTGAGGTTTTTTGCCTGGTACTATTGTTCTACCACTTGAACCACAGCCTCACTTCTGACTTTTTGAAAGTGTTTTGGAGACAAGAGTTTCATAGATTTTTTTTCTTCCTGGACTGGCTTTGAACCACATTCTTCATCTTGGGTAGCTACAATTATAGGCACGAGCCACCAATGATTTTCTGAAAGTGGCAGATTTAAAAAAGGAAACATGAAATTTCAAAGTACTGAAAACTGCTGCAGAGGACCAACAGCTGCCTCTACCCTGAGGGATATACATTTATTTACATTCTGTATTTTGTCTTTCAACAGACTATTTTAAGAAGTGCTAAATATTATAGCTCTTATATTAGCTCATGTATTAAGAGCTTACTATGCTTTTTATATATACACATATACATATATATTTATAATGTCAGTCATTTCAGGCCCTAAATATTTTATTCCTGTTTATAGATAAGAATATTTATGTTTGACAATATGAACTTGTTTACATAAAGTTACAGAATTTAGGCCCTGTTCCATTGATGTCCGTGTCTGTATTGGTGCCAGTACCATGTTGTTTTTGTTACTATTGTTCTATAATATAATTTGAAGTATAGTATCATGATTCTTCCAGTACTGTACTTTATGCTCATAATTACTCTATTTGAGATATGTTATGCTTTAATATAAATTTTTGGCTGATTTTTCTATCTTAGTAAAGAATGTTATTAGCATTTTAATCATTATTGCATTGAATCTTTGATTTCATTAGTATATCAATTTGCACAATATTAATTCTGCAAGGAAGTCTTTGCATCTTCTAATGTATTCTTCAATTTCTTTCTCCAATATTTTATTGTTTTCAAGAGCAGTCTTTCACATACTTACATTTAATTTTGCTGCTAGACTGGTTTCAGATAGAAAATAGCATATTTTATCACATTGTTTTTAGAAATTTATTGCAAATAATGATTTTTCTATTTTAAATAAAGCAAATGAACTCTAAATTATTAATCTTAAATCTGTTGAGGAACAAGTAAATATCTAAGAACGGCCTTTCTTCATGACTGAATGCACAAGTGAGATGATTTTAGAATAATGAAAAGTAAAAGATAGAGAAAAAAATCAAAACATCATTATCCGGGAGAAAATTCATTCATGTAGTCAGAATGTCATATTATAATTACCAATCCTATTGGATCTCAGAAATTTTTAGTTGTTTTATGTTTTTGGGTTTTTTTTTTTTGCTTTCTGTTGTTTCTGAGACTCATTTTGTTTTTTCAGAAATACGTTTGTGTCATATTCCAGTTTTTATTTGAAGGAATTAGAAGAATGCGATCATCATTAGTCTTGACTTATTCTGCTCCTATATTATATACTATTACTATATGTGTTCAAATGTGCTCATCTCTACATTGAATAGATAATTAAATGGCAAAAATATTATTTGAAGTGACAATTTATAGAAAAGCATTACCACTGTAAGTGCCAATGGAGCAGAAGTATAATTCTAAGATATGTCATTTAAGAACACTCAAAATGTACTTAAATAAAACCTTTAAATATGAGTGTATTTCAAAATGTCACAGCATTGGGTTTCCAGTGCTTTTGAGACAGGAGTCTATTGTTTTGTGTACAAGCTTAGTGAGCCCTCCATGGGGTGCCATTGGTAAATGTAAAGTGCACTTACTCTTTCTGTAAGAGGATACATAAGAAGCTCTGCCTGTCATTTAAAAACCCATTACAAGAAGAATAAAATAAAATGCATATTTCAGTTCAATAATCACTGAGTTTCCAGTTCCCAAAAATTCTAAGTTCACAAATGGTCTTTACTAAAAGAAAAGCAATCCATATTCCCATATGCCTCACTTTTAATTCTGCATACCACATTATCAAACCCAATTAGATAATCACTTTTCCTTCTCTATTTACCTGACATCTTACCCCAATGTTAAAGTTCCTTTTAAACACAGATAACTAAAAGTAATTGAAAATGCATTGAGATTCCAATAAACAAAGCGGCAAAATTGCAGACATTAATTTTCAAAAACAATATCCAGGAGTAGGATCTCCAAATCTTAAGCTGTCAAATATTGTAACAAGATTCAGGGTACCAAAATCAAGTATAGTGACAACAGAGGATGTACCATAAGGGTAAGAACAAACAAAGGAAACAAAAAAAAATCTACATAGTACATTAAAAACAACAACAACAAAGAAAGACCTCTTGGGGTTCATTTCACTTACCATCATCTTATATGGTCATATGTACATAGCTTTTGAGCTTTTCTGCTCATCTGATAAAATTATCCTGGACATATACTAATTATTGCAAATGAAGGAAACCATGGGACCTATATTTCTTTGGGTCTGGCTTACTTCACTTAATATGATTTTTTTCCAAGTCTTTCCATTTCCTAAAAAATGATTTTTTTTTAATTTAGGGAGGAGAAGGGGAATAACAAAACGCTGAAACAAGGACACAGAATGACCCATTGCAACAATGATACCCACAAGACAGTATATGAGAAATGATCTTGGAAGTGGCGCTGTAGCTCAAGTGGTAGAGCGCTCGCCGTGAGCTGAAAAGCTGAGGGACAGCGCCCAGGTCCAGAGTTCAAGCCCCACGACCGACCCCCCCCCCAAAAAAGGAGAAATGAACTTTACGACTTTGGAGGGGGAGGAATGTGAAGTGAGGGACGGGGGGAGGGAAGGGATAGTGGGAGAACAACAAAAGAAGGGGTAACAATGCTGGACAAGAAATGTACTCATTGCCTTACTCATGTAACTGTAACCAATCAGTACAGCATCTTTATAATAAAATAAAAATTTAAAAATATAACAACAGTTGAGAATCAAGTTATATACTAAAAACAAAAGGAATTATTTCATTAATCCCTTTGGGTTGGTTCTAAACAAAGCCTAATACTTAAAGACCTTCCATCTAACATAAGAAGCTGTATAAATTATAAATTCACAGAAAAGCACACATGAAGAAAGAGCATGTGACTTCCTAAGGCAAGAACATAATTCTCCTAGATGTCCATTCTTAAAAATTTTAAGAAAGAATAAGAGATGTACAGGACTGACAAGGCCATTATGAAGTTCAGAGCATCTTATTCATTACAAATACTGATTTTAAAGTTGTGAGTTAGTATTATTTTTTATTTTAATTTTTATTTTTTAATTGAAAAGGTGATGTGCTGGGGAGTTACAATTACATAGGTAAGGCGATAAGTACATTTGTTGTTAATCATCATTATCCCATCCCTCTTTATCTCCCATTTACCCCTCCTTCTTCCCCCCAAGTTGTAATGTTCATATCCTACATAATTCCAAGTGAATATCAATGTTGCTGTAGTTTATCTGTTGTTCTGCTATTTCTGTGATTCCCTTCCCCTTTCACATATTGTATTGTCTATTATGCAAAACACAAGGTACAAAAAATTAAAATAAATAAAGAAAAACAACAAAAATACAGGGTCTAATGAGAATCTCTTGTTTACATAAGTTAGAGTTCGTGTTAATATGCTTCATTATATATAGTCCTTTGCACTAAGCATTTGGGTTACTGAGATCCCCTCTTAAGAATATCATATACATATTCTAGTTCTTACAAATGAAGGAGATCTTGTGACCTGCTTTTCTTTGGGTCTTGCTTACTTCACTTAATATAATTTTTCCAAGTCTTTCCATTTCTTTATAAATATAACAATGTCATTATTTCTGATGGAAGCATAGAATTCCATTGTGTATATGTACCACATTTTCTTGATCCATTCATCTACTGAGGGGCATTTGGGTTGGTTCCATATCTTGCCTACAGCAAATGAGGCTGTGGTGAACATCTTCGTACTGGTGACGTTAGCATGGAAAAGGACATAGCTAGCAAATATATCAAAACCCCACAGACTGGGAGAAGATTTTCACCACATATTCAACAGACAAGGGTCTCATATCTAAAATATACCAATAGCTCAAGAAATTAAATTTTCCCAAAACAAATCTCCAAAGAATCAACAACCCCATTAAAAATTGGGCTAAAGACCTTAAAAGAGACCTCTCTGAAGAGGAAATACCAATGGCCAAAGAGACACATGAAGAATTGATCAACATCTCTGACTGTGAAAGGAATGCAAATACAAACAACATTGAGATTCCTCCTTACACTAGTTAGAATATCCATAATTAAAAAATCTAACAACAACAGATGCTGGAGGGGATGTGAACAAAGGGGAATGCTACTACACTTTTGGTGAGAGTGCCAACTTGTTCAACCACTCTGAAAAGTAGTAGAAGTTCCTCAAAACACTACACATAAAGCTCCCCTATGACACAGCAATCCCACTTCTGGGAATCTACCCAAATGAGTTAGTATTCTTACAGAAAAAAAATTCCCAATCTTTTCCTCTAAACTGGTGCCAAAATTGGAGTTATTAGAAAGATAGATACATCTTGAGGCAGAGTACAGAAAATTTACCATAATCAGGTCTATATAATATGCTACTTGGCCATTAACTTTACAGTAATAAACACTAAGGTATTAAATATTTTAACTAAAGAGTAATCCTTTATATTAAGATCATTTTTGCTACCAAATTCTGGGATCTGAGGATTCTCCTTCCCAAACATGCAACAAAATTCGTCAAATAAAATGATCATCAATTAATACAATGAATTTGACAAAAAAGAAAATAAGAAGGTAATGAATTATACAAAGGAAATCATGAGTATTAAATATCACTGGAAAAGAAACAAAGCAAAATGGAACTGATGAGGAGCCTTCAATAGCCCTCTCCCTAAATATAGAACAAACTACTGTTTCAGTGCAAACAGCAAAACGTCCAGGGTTTTTCTATATGTACATATATATCTTCATTAACCTCACCCTGTCTATCACTCTCCTCAGTTTGTAAAACAATTTCAGCAGGTCTCATTACCTATTTTCAAAATAAACTACTTCAACCATAATCATCCTCATACACACTCTCCATGCACCCTCCCCAACTTTCCATTTCTGAGCCTGTTTTGCTTTCCTATCATCCTTTTTTTTAAAAATCTATTTTAATTGTATCAAAAGTTTCCACCATGAAGACTTGCATATATTAGATTTTATTCAAAATAGTCTTCTTTATTGCTTTCACTTTCCACACTCCCTGGTGAGCAACTTTTATTGAGATTCCTATTTGCATAATTGTAGTATATTTAGAAATTAATCACCCTCTATCATTCTTTTTTCCTCTTTTAATGCTTTCTAACTGCTTGAACAGTCTACTAATGTTTACAACTACTTTATACATATATTCATAACCACATATGTCTTTCACACCTAGCTCCAAAAATGAGTGAAAAGATTTGAAATTCAGCTTTTTGAGCATGGCTAATCTCACTTGACATGATGATCTCCCATTTTATTTTCATAAAAAATGATGTAATTTCCTTTTCCTTTTCCTTTTTTATTCATCTGTTTGGGCATGTTGGCTCATTTTACAGTTCAGATATTATACTTAGAGCTGCAGTGAATATATCCAACTTTTTTTCCTTGAATAGGGTAAATAATGCTATGGTAAGGTCAGGAGGCAGGTAGATTTATGCCTAGTCAAACAACAGATGAGAAATAATAAGTACCAAAGAACTCGTACTAGTTCAATATTAATATGTGTAGTGACTTCAGTTGTCAAGGACATATAATTAACTGAGATGCTTCATCTTTAAAGGAAATCCAGAACTGTTTACTATATTAATGATAAGTTCAAATAAGCATGAGCTGCTTGTTAGGATAAAAGTAAGTTTTCTAACTTTACCAATTTCAAAAATATTAGGAAGGAAAAGTGACATTGATCAAGATGCAACATAGTCACAAACTGCTTTGTTGAATAGTATAACTCCTTTGTACAGCTACTTAAAGACAAGAAAAAAAAATTCTTTTGGGTCTGGTCGTGGGGCTTGAACTCTGGGCCTGGGCACTGTCCCTCAGCTCTTCAGCTCAAGGCTAGCACTCTACCACTTGAGCCAGAGCACCACTCCTGGCTTTTTTCTTTTTGCTTATGTGGTGCTGAGGAATCGAACCCAGGGCCTCAGGCATGCAAGGCAAGCGCTCTACCACTGAGCCACCTTCCCAGCCCAAGACAAGAAAATATTTTAAAAATGAAAACAAATATTAAAGGAATAAAAGTAGGTAACTTGGTAATTTAATAACTTCAGATGACTTTGGGAGCTTAGGTGTATTTGCCCTTTTTGAAATCAATAACTTAATTTGAAATTTAAAGTCATTTTAATGAGCAGTCTGCTAGCAATAGCTTGATTTGGGAGCAGAGCTTGTACAAACAAAAGTAATAAAAGCTTTTAGATATCTAAAAAATAAGGAAGAAACTAAATTGCAGTTCACTATAGACTTATTACTATCTTGATGTATATTTGAATTTGCAAACATGTATATGCACTTGACTAAAAATAAGTTAAATAAATAAAACAAAAGATCACCATGTAAAGCTCCTGAGACTAAGAAAAGTCATGTCGGACACTGTAAACTTGAGAAATGAAAATCCCTGTTTATGTATAGTGTCACTATTATGCAAATAATAAAGGTTGGGCAATATTATTTATGTAGTTATATTTAATGTATCTATCTATCTATTTATACATTTTTTGTACCCATCCTTGAACTTAAATTCAGGCCCTGTCTCTGAGGATTTTTCTCAAGGCTAGTGCTCTAACACTTGAACCATAACTCCACTTCTGACTTTTTGATGGTTAATTGGAGATAAGAGTGTCAAAGGGTAAACTAATTCAGCAGTGATGCTCACTAGACACTGTATTGGAAATGAACTTTACAGCTTGTGAGGAAAAGGAGTGAGGGGGAATGGGAGAAAATGAAGGAGGAGGTAACACTGTTCAAAAAGAAATATACTCATTACCTGATTTAAGTTATTTTTTTTTCTTGCAAGCGCAAGGCCTCAAAAAATTGGTTTAAGACTCAGAGTTGTTCCTCTCCATGGAAATCTTTAGTAAAAGGTGAAAGATTTATGCAATCTGAAGAGAATCCAGAGTATCTGACTTACGTTATTGTAACTTCTCTGTACATCACCTTTACAATATCTTTTCTATCCAAGATGGCTTCAAACTACTATCTCAGATCTTATCACCTTAAGCTAAGATTACATGAGTGAACCATTTGCGCCAAGTGGACTATAGTACTTAAATTTGAATGAACAAGCTTATTCAATACCATTCTGCATTGAGTGTGAGTATATGTGTATTTTATTTAAATTCTGATGCTGTTACCAGCACAATGGCTAAAAAACAAAGAAGGAAAACATTAGTTCCAGATAAAAGAAAGGAAGGGGTGGGTAGGGGAAGGATGGGTGAGAAAGTTGAAAGGGGTGAAATTGATTAAAATATACTGTACTTATAAACAGCTTTGTTAAATGGTGACTCTTGTACAGCTACTTATAGATAATAAAAAAGAAAAGAAAAAAGAAACAATCTAGCTTTCCTATTTTCCTATTTGAAACCCTCAAGTTAAGATGCATGATGTTAACATTCACAAGTTAACATAACAGGTTTCAAATATTAAAGAAAGGATATGCCATTCACTCTTATTCTTATACTTTACTCCTTCCTACTTACCATCCTTGGTACATAATGGAATCTAGTTTTTCTGATTTCTATGCCCACAAATGATAGAAATTATTTGACTTATATTGCTAGTATTTCCTAAATGTATTTGTACATTGTGGTGTAAAGAGAGAAACTCTTAGTAATTGTAGGCTTTCCTGAGGTATGTCTACTTTAACATTTTATAGAGAATGAGCTACCTCTCTGTTGTCCCTGTTCCTCTAAGATACAGCTATCTCGTTTAAGGGGAGTAGCTATGTTCAAATCATAAGCATAGCCATTCTCCTCCCATGTTGTTAATACATTTTTAAAAAGAGCCTGCTGACTTCCTAAAAAGTAAAATTTTCTCTTCAAATTATCACAATGCAAACTATGAAATTTAGATCTGCTGCTGTAGGCTCTATTTATTTACCAAAAGATTCTCAACATAGAAGCCAACTGATATGTTTAACTGAAACAAAGAGCAGAATTTAAGTTTCAGTTCCTATAACCATATTTTTCCATAAGGCATTTTATTTTTAGGCCCTCAGTTTTTTTTCTGATGCAATATTGAGGTGGCATGATTAGGTGATGATCTCCAACATCTCTTTACCTTTAATGTAGTATGTAATCTTTTAGATACTCATTTAAATGTCTGCCTTAAATATGAAAGAGATAATATATATGCAACAAAGATTCCAGCTGATACAAAGGTTAATAATTTAGCATGCATTTTATTGATATTTTAAAATTTTATAAATCTAGTGAAGTAAACAAAAAAGATCATTTCATAAAATTCTAAATTAATTTTATAATATTGTGCATCACACAAAAAATGTAAGTTACAATGATTGAATAGTTACTTTCAACCACAGCATAAAACAACAATTAACTATATATGGAGTTTTTAATCTGTGACTATAAGTATTAACAATGCCTGAGGATATTGAATGAATATGAGTCACTACAAATGTAACTAATTCTTGGAAAATTTAAATATTACAGTAATACATTTTAATTCATTAATGAAGACCATTCTAATAGTTCCCTAAAAGTGATTCACATATTATTCAAACAAAATCCTACAAATCAGCTTTTGCTTATTTATGATTTCAGTATACATTTATATTTTCATCTTAGTTTTAAGTACAAATTAAAATTAATACAGATTTCTCACATCTTTATATTAAGGTATCTACAGAACTTCCATTAATTTTATGAGCTTTTAAAGAAGAAAAGAAAATAGTAAAGGAATACAAAGGTGTAATTTAATTTAATATGTAGACCTGACAATAAAAATAAATACAGATCTTCTTAATGACAATGTTAGCTGTTCTTATTCACTAGTAACATTTCACATGGTTGACTCAAGAAACATGAACTAATCTTTGTAGAAAGGGATGTAAATCTTCCCAAATCAGAACTAACCTTCTTTAGATACATGTTATACTCTTGCTAACACAGACTTTTTTAGAATTATAACCTTTAGTTGCATTTATTCAAGTAAAGTATTCTATATTTTTAACAGTTTTATAAATCTCTTGTTCATGTACAGATTTCTTTGTACTGGAAAGATATGCAATCTGGAGCATGAAATTGCAAAACACTTTACTATTCAGATGTAACTATTTCCTATTCATTCCATTAAAATGTGAATGTATTAACTGGCATTAAAGTCGGTCTGTTCAGGGAAATGAAGGGAAAAATCTGTATGGTTCCTGTTAAATCCCACAGCTTCAATAGTTATCGGTTGTAGGCCTGGAGTGTTAATTAGGTTTGAGTGATTATTTCATCTGAGTTACACCCAACTTCTTGTGAAGAAGAAACACTTTAAGTACAGACAGTTTTAGACATATTTTAAATGAATGATAGGCCCGGTGTTGGTGGCTTACTTCTGTAATCCTACGTACTCAGGAGACTGAGATCTAGGGATTGCCATTCAAAGCCAGCCCAAGCAGGAAAGTCCATGAGAATCTCATCTACAAGTAATCACTAAAAGCCAGAAGTAGAGCTGTGGCTCAAATGGTAGGGCATTAACCTAGAGCATAACAACTCAAGGACAGCACTTGGGTCTTGTCTTCAAGTCAGAGGACTGGTCAAAAAATGAGTCATAGCACCAAGGTTCAAGATTACTATCTTCCAATTTGTAAACACATTAAGGAAACCAGAGTCAATGCTTTTTTTTTAATCTCTGCATCCAAAATCCAAATGAAACTCAACCTAGCCACTGTAGAAATTACTTTTCCTAACATTCATTGCACCACTCTGCCAATTCCATTCATTAGTCAGTGGAGTGTAGTATATATGTGACATATGTACTTACTGAATAATGATTTGAGTACTTGGCTAAAACCCAACTGAAATTTGCTTTATCTTGGTTCAAACATCTTTCAAGATTTTGTACAGATTTCATTGGGATTTTTTTTTTACATTTAATTTTGGTTACTTGTAAAACTCCTCAAGTTCCCTGCCAATTAAATGAAACATAATCCCAGACATGCATACAAGGGGCGTTCCAAAGGCAGCAAACATAAATGACCATCCATACTGTACATCAATGAGGACATTGTCGGGAACACACCTGTTGCTCCTTTCTATAGATATGTATTGTGAAAAATCAACAGCATATTCCTTCCATAGTACAAACAGGCTGAGGATCAGGCTAAACAGGGCCCCTGAAGAAGAAAGGGAAAAATATTTTCTGTAAACAGTAGAAGCTCAAATCCTTTTCCTATAAAGAAAATAAATTTGATACAATATTAATCTGGGTACATTGTTTACAAACACAAAATTTACTTCTTATAAACTACCCTAAGTTCTACAAATTTAATAGTATCACATGTCAAATCATACTCTCATGTGCAAGATCAACTAGTAAATTAATATAAAGAAGGTAGACTAGTTTTCTTCATTCCCAAAACACCAACATTTTGATGGCTATTACTAGCTCAAATTTAAATAGACTTTAGCACTCTCCAGGTCACTAAATATTAAAACATGCAGTGCATCTATGTAGTAACTTCTCTGTCCTTCCCAGCTGCCCAAATGCACACAATTCATTAAGTCTTCAATTTTATCAAAACTCACTCTATAGCTATATGTATTTGGAAATTACAAAAAAGAGCTCCAGTCAAACTGATTACCACTTTCCTCAAACTTCCAAAAAACTAGATATACCCTGGAGAAATTTCATAAATAACTACTACTATATACTTTTTTGATGCTATTTTTGACCAAGATATCACAAATCCCACAATTATAGCACAACCCAATTATGTCCAACAAGATACAAGTGCCTTAAATTACTCTATAACAAAAAATCTAGTTCTATTATTTTTATTGATGCATTAATACCAAAATAGATTATTTTTCTCAACATCAAAACTGCTGAAATAAGGCAGAAAAATTCCCTCTACAGATCTCCAACAGTAGTACTATACCAGTGTTATCAAGAAGATAAGCATGCATCAAATAGATGTGTTGGAATTTAAAAGACTATGGTTCTCATAAACCAAAAGCCTCAAACTTCGACCACAGAATTCATGACATTAATGAAGTACATAATACTAAATAGAAATTCCTTTCAAATTATATTGATGAATTGGCTCTAGACCAATCTAAATGACTAAACTATTTACAACTTTTGCAATTTCAGATGAACCATATTAACCTCACCAAGCACATTAGCAAAATATCAGGGTTAAAATTCTCCCTTTTCACTTGGCATGTTAGTAGGTGAAACTTTATTTTAAGGCCTACACCACTTAAGAGCCATTTTTGCTTTGATTTTTTTTTCTTTTGGTATTTTGTGTTGTTCTATCAAATCTAATTAAATTGTTATTATTGTTTATTGTAGTACATTTCAGATTTTCTAAAATAGCGGTTTTACGTGGTTACAATACAAAAGAAGGATAAACGTCAATTAGCCTGATTTAATTGCTGTTCTTTATAAACATATCAAAACATTGCATTGTAGCCTATAAAAGTATATATTGATCATTTTTCAATTAAAATAAAATTGTAATAAGTTTATATTAACTTAAAACACATGAAAATATAATTAAAATATTAGGTATTATACAAGATATGTAACAGATTAATACTGTGAATAACAATGATTTTTAGAGTCTGAATAAAATTAAATAAAATATAAAGAGATACAGTATATAACTAAATGGAAGTTCCAGTATGTACTAGTCATTCAACAAATGGTAACTATCATCACCATCATGATGATTAACTTGCATATTATATAGCAAAATGCAAATAGATATCTAATCAATCAAGTGACAAAAATCAAATTCAATGATACCATTTTGAAATATTCTCACAAAGCCTAAAGAAACTGAAGCATAGGATAATGTGGTTAACTAACTGCATTTCTAAGAAGTCCGACAAAAAAAAATAGAGAAACTGTTACTTTGTGGATATACAAGTAATTGAAAAGAAAAGGCCCAAATTTTTGTTTGCTAAATTTATAGGTATGATTTGATGCAGCTAAGACCAATTTGGATAAGTAGTATTTTAAAACTTTCTTATTTTCCTGTTCATATTATCTTGTGCAAATAAAGAAAACTGCCAAAACTGACCAAGTTTATTAAAAGACACAGAGGGTCAGAACTGAAAATCTTTGAATTCTTTTTCAAGCCCAGCCACTTTAAAACATCTTAGAATTTTAATTCTCAACAGCCAGGCTTTGGCAAGGAATGTCACCTGTCAGTACCTTAATTTCTTGTTTTACAACATGAGGTCATAACGATGCTTATCTCAGAGGGTAATTTTAACACTCTAGAGAGAAATGTCTGTATAACATGCTTGGCACAGAGCTTGGCACATATTTGGGGTTAGTAAATGCAGAATAGAACAAAAATTACTTCAGTGATTTTTTTTTCTGGGCCAGTCTTGGGGCTTGACCTCAGGGCCCATGTAGTTTTTTTGCTCAAGGAATTTTTGCTGTTTTACCCAAGGTTAGTATTCTACCACGTAAATCACAACTGCACTTCCAGATTTTTGCTAGTTAATTGGAGGTAAAGGTTTCATAGACTTTCCTGATCAGTCTGGTTTTGAACCACAATCCTCAGATCCCAGCCTCCTAAGAGGCTATAATTACAGGTATGAGACACTGGTGCTCAGTTATAAATCTAGTGATTATGATTGCAGTCATTACTGACACCATCACACCACCAAACCTCAGTAATGCCTCCTCCTGCCTATTTCCCATAGAAGTTATCTTATTCTAGACATATGTCTAGAATACATAGAGAGGTAATACATTTAGACATTAAAAAACCTTCAGGTAAAAATGAAAATATTTCATCTTACTAAATCCCCAGGCAATTCAAGTTTCTGAAGCTTTCTCTGTTTCATTTTTTTCATATTTAAACTTAATATTAATTACTGTTGTGGCAGAAATTAAACAAAAAGCTCAAAAAACATAAAGCTCTAGAAAATATAATTAAATTTGGTATTTACCTTGAAATTTCAAAAAAGTGACATATAACTTAGGGGGATGTTTATCTTGTTCTTTAACAATTACTTTCCAATAGCAATATCCATCTAATAATTAAGGAAGAGCTAGTTGATATGTATTCATTGACTTAAGAATTGTGGTGGACTTTTGGGCATTTACCCAAATGTTTACAAAGAAGACCACACTAAAGCTACCAGCACAACTGTTTATTGCAGCATTATTTACCATAGCTAAGATATGGAACCAACCCAGATGCTCCTCAGTAGATGAATGGATCAAGAAAATGTGGTATATATACACAATGGAATTCTATGCCTCCATGACATTGCCCCATTTGTTAGGAAATGGAAAATTTCTATTAAGTGAAGTAAGCCAGGCCCAAAGAAACATAGGTCCCATGGTTTCCCTTATTTGCAATATCTAGTATATGTATGAGTCAAGCGGAAAAGGTCAGATAATGTGATGTTAGGAAAATGAACCCTTAGATATATATTTTAATGTTTTTTTCTTACATGCATGTGTTTCTAACACATTTATAAGATTATTTTTTGGTGCTTTGTATGTCCCTCCCCCACAGTATAACCCCTGCTTTCACTATATTTGATGTCAGTATAACTTGTGGAGGAGATGAGGAAAAACAAGTCGTTTAAGGATACAGGTGGACCTGTTGCAACAATGAGAAATACAAGTTGTCATGTTGAAAATGAGCTTTACAACGTCGGTGTGGCGGGGGGGGGGGGGGGGGGGGGGGGGGGGGGGGGGGGGAGGCTGGGAAAGGATGTGAAGGGTAAACAAAGGAGGAGGCTGCAATACTTGGTAAGAAATGTATGCATTATCCTGCCCATGTAATTGTAACCCCTTTGTACAGTATGTTCACAAATAAAATTAAATTAAATTAAAAAAAAGAATTGTGGTGGAGAGAGAAAAAAGAGAACTAGGTTCATTTGGTAGTCAAGCGAGATGGCTCATGAATTCTGGTTCTTGGACTCACCAATGTCATGATCTTGAGCAAGTAATTTTGGTGCTTTAAATCCTAGAGCAGAGCTTTCCCAGAGGTTTTATGAGATTTATTGACTTCCATTGTACAAGAATGATTTATGTAATGCAATCAGATGTATATCATATCTAGTTTCCTTGGTGTTTTTTCACACATATCTGAATAAAGGTCACATTATTGGCAGAAAAAGGCCAATCAGCAACAATTATTTAAAAGAATTGTGAGGGAGAGGTTGGTGGATTAGAGATACTATGACTTTCTTATATTTTCACAAGACTATGTTGCTGCTGAGAGTGGTAAGGTATCATGGAAAGACATTAGTGTACCACATTAGAAAATCCAGAAATTCTGGGCTATCGAATTGTAAGAGAAACATAGGAACTTAACATTAAGCCCTCAGAAGTATAGTAGTGAGAGGGCTACAACAAAAAAGGGAAATCATGAGGCACTCCAAAAGCACAGAATCTTGTACTAGGAAAACATATTCCAACAGGTCTGTACTTGCTCATCAAGCAGACACTAAAGATTAGGTCTCCTGCACTTTCCAGGTTAGTGAGATGTGATAACAGGGAGCTTGTTAAGAGTATCCCTTCATTCTGATTTTAATAAGAGAATGCATGTCTCTATTTTTATAGACCAAAGGCCTACTGCATCTTTTCTTCACTGGCTTGGTAGTTCTTTACTCTGAGAGCTGAGAGCTGGTGCAGTCCCAATAAATTGGGACTTGGCTGGAAATGTATAGACACCAGTTTACATGGTGAGAAGCACAATCTATGTTACAGAGGTGGCCTAAAAGTTCTTCCTTTTAAATATAGTTGACCCAGCACCTGAGAAGAGAAGTGAGGCTGTCTTTGGACATGGAGGGAGAGCCTCAGTTAGATACTGGCATGGTTAGAACTGGTGCATCACTTCAAGCCTGCTGTAGTCAAGCACCACACATTGCTCTGGTATGGTGGCTTTCTTCTCCACTCCATTTAAGAGTTCATTAGATGATATGCTTTAGACATTTGTCACATCAGTAGGCACACTGACCATGAGCATGTACCTAAGGGAAAAGCTCCATGGCAGCTCTAACCTCACCACTTCCATGACATTTGTGAGAAAATTGAATGAATTTGTGATCATAGAGTTAAGTGAAAGATACCAGAATAAAAAACACAAGTATCAAATGTTTTCTCTCTCTCTCTCTTTTTTTTGTCAGTCATGGGGGTTGAACTCTGGACCTAGCTGTTGTCCCTGAGCTATTCAACTCTACCACTTGAGCCACAGCACCACTTCCTGTTTTCTGGTGATTGGAGATAAGAGTCTTTCGTGCCCAGGGTGGCTTTAAACCACAATCCTCAGATCTCAGCCTCCTGTGTAGATAGGATTACAGGCATGAGCCACTGGCACCTGGCCAATTGTTTTCTCTTATATGTGGAATCTAGACTAAAACAAAACTTGCACTTAGAAGCGAGACTATTGAAGAAGGAGTTAAGTGATTAGGAGTGAACTATAAAGAAGGTAGTGATAGAGTAGATATGATCAAAGCATGTTATATTTATGTAGAAAATGTCACAATAAACTCATTCTGTATGATTAATAAGCAGTTAGTACATAAAAGCAATTCTATATAATATGTAGTATAAAAATTATACCATGTATTACTAATTCATCCTCTTGAAATTTTATACCACATATTAATATTTTATCCTTTTGTTAACACTGTAAGCAAAGCAGGGATAATAAACTCACAAGAATTATAATAAGCTCTTGTAAGAATTATCTATTTGATTGTATTACTTGGCAAAAATTGATATTAATTCTTTCCAGTTTTCTCAAGAAATTTCTTATGCACATGTGTTTTTGCTTTGCCCCAGAAGCCTCTAATAAAAAATACTACTGGTTTATTGCTTTGCATCGTCACAAGAAATCATATGCATCTGATAGCCTGCAGCTAAGTGTTAAATGTTATCTTTCCTAAAACACATATGTTAATTATAGTATCATCTTTTACTTTAAATTAAGGGCCAAAAATAAATAATTTACATTTAGTATAAATTTATGCTTAAAGTACCAATTAATCTGCTACCAAAGAAGTGGTATATTCATAAATTAATAGCCACCCATACTTCAGGAAATATACATTGATAGAAGAGTACAATTAATCCTTTATTGCTCATGTATTTTAAAATTTAATTGGATAGCAAGTGAGCCTCATTAAGCATGCTTCTTATAATTAATTTATGCTGTATTATCATAGAATGCTAACCTATATACACCTAAATGAAATAGTAGTCCTTTGGGTCATAGGACAAACGTATTATAATAAAATGTTTTGGTTACTTCGGGAAGCAACACTGTATTCCTCCAATGTTTAGGCCTTGCTTTATTCTTTTATTATCAATTGATAAATATATGTTGGAAGAGGAAAATCTCAGATTGAACCCTAGTGGGTTGGGAGAAAAATCATATGAAATCCAATTTTATCAATGTGATCACAGTTACTTAATAAAAATGAAAATAATCACTGTTTCGTTAACAGACAGCAGAGGCCTCCTATTCATAATATTTTTTGGGAGCTGTTCAAAATGTGGAGCCTGACAATGGGAGAGGTCTTGTGATGCCGAGAACACCTTTACCAGCTATAGGTTAGCTAAAAAGGAAGAGAAGTGTTTATCGTAAGGAGAAAAATTATGTTCATTTTTCCTTTTAATCTAAGGAAAAGGTATTTAAATAGGCTCACCAAAGTGCAATAAACAAAATTCTAAATTGTACCACAAATTTTCACCTCCTCACATACACATTTTATATATCTGTCCCTTTAACTCCATGAAGGAACACATGCATTGATATCATGCTTAAGCTTTGTGAGATCATGAATATAGATAACCTATGTTTAGATTCCTAATCCATAAAAACAAAATAATGAAGTTGCTAAATTCATGGTAATTTACTATGCAACATATAAAAATAATACAAACTAATTATCTATAAAAGGTGATGTGATTTTTCATATGTAATACACTTACATAATCAACCAATTTTGAGTTTACCAAAAGTGTAATTTTCTTTGATGGCATTCACCTAACCACCTGAATCTTTCCAGTTGATTTGAAATTACACCAGTGGTCCCTCCACTGCCCTTTAAGAAGAAAACAACCATATTTTGAACATGACAAAGATCCAATTGTACCTGAGATAGCTAAGTGGTTCCTAGTCATACCAGAAAGAAAATGGAAATCTCAATCATACAAGAGCGAGAAAATGAATTCTACAAATCTATAATGAACCAGGCAAGAGACTTAACCTCAAATGACATTGCAACACTAGCTGATGCCTACACTGCAGGCTTGACAGACCCTTAAACAAAGGGCACAACCTCCACTGAACATACTTACAGGACATTAAACGGAGCTAATAAAATTGATCACATTCAATTGAAAGAAGAATTGTGGATACTGAAGGCAAGTGAAGGTAGTGGAGAGGAAAGGATTACAAAAGATGATTAGCAGGTACTAAGTGGTAGTTTGGAGTAAAAGGTTCTAGTGTGCTAATAAAGAACACTTTGATATTGATAGTGATTGTATACTGTGTGTCTTAAGAATGATTTTAATGTTTTTGATATGGTGAAATTATAAGTAATTAAACATATAGATATGAATAACTTGATCATGCATACATACATACCTATATATGTACATACACTCCTTGGTACAATTAATTTACACTAAAATATGAATGACAGGAAAATACATCAGGCTTTGTTTGGGGTGTAGGTACCAGTGGAAAAGAGGAGTGGAATTAACAGGGTGAATGAGGATGAATGTGATGGAAGTATTTTCTGTGCATGCATGACAACAATTAACATGTTGAAATTTCTTTAAGAAAAGGGGAGATGAAATAAGGGAGAGTAACAAAGGGAAAGGGGTTGATGGGATTATGTGTAAAACCCTCCATGTACAACTACTGTACACTAATTAGAATTCTTTTTTTAAGGGAGATGAGAAAGTAAGATAATGGCTAAAATCAAGAACTCTAAAAAAACAGATTCTGGAGGGGATGTGGAGAAGGGAACCTTACTGCATTGTTGGTGGGAGTGTAAACTTGTTTAACCACTCTGGAAAGTAGTATGGAGGTTCCTTAAAAGACTCCACATAGAGCTCCCCTATGACTCAGCAATCCCACTTTTGGGCATTTACCCAAATGTTTACAAACAAAACCACACTAAAGCTACCAGCAAGACTATGTTTATTGCAGCACTATTTACTATAGCTAAGATATGGAACCAACCCAGATGCCCCTCAGTAGATGAATGGATCAAGAAAATGTGGTATATATACACAATGGAATTCTATGCCTCCATCAGAAAGAATGACATTGTCCCATTTTTTAGGAAATGGAAAGGCTTGGAAAAAATTATATTAAGTGAAGTAAGCCAGGCCCAAAGAAACATAGGTCCCATGGTTTCCCTTATTTGCAATATCTTGTATATGTCTGAATCAAGCAGAAAAGGTCAGATAAGGTGATGTTAGGGAAATGAACCCTAAGATATGTATTCAAATGTTTTTTTTTTTCTTTCATGCGATTGTTTCTAACGCATTTATAAGATTATTTCTTTGTTGCTTTGTATTTCCCTCCCCCACAGTATAACCCCTGCTTTCAATGTATTTGATGTCGGTATAATTTGTGGAGGGGAAGGGGAAAAAACGTTTAAATAGGGATACAGGTGGACCCATTTCAACAATGAGATGTACAAGTCATTATGTCGAAAAATGAACTTTACAACTTTGGTGCAGGGGAAGTAGTGGGGAGGATGGGGTGGGGGCGCGGGGGGAGGATGGGAAGGGATGGGAAGGGTAAACAAAAGAGGAGGCTACAATGCTTGATAAGAAATGTACTCATTATCTTGCCCATGTAATTGTAACCCATCTGTACAGTATTTTCACAATAAAAAAATAAAGATTTCAACTAAAGATTATGTTGAAAACTGTAAAAAAAATTAGAAAGTCTGTGGATAGCTCAATAACTATGTATATATCACCTATAAAATGTTACTAATCAAAATGAACTAGAAGATATGGAAACAATAGTTTTTTGTTCTTAGTGTATTCTATGCAGATTTTTTCTTTCATTTTTTCTTTCCATTATTTTACCCCCATATTATCACTGTTTTTTAATTTTTGTATACTTTGTACTGTATATAAATTTATCTAATTTGGGGATAGAAGGGGAATCACAGAAACCGAGAGACAAAGGTCAAAGGGTGAACTAATGCAACAATGATAATCACAACACTATATTTGACTATGTTGAATATGAACTTTACAACTGAGGGGGGGAGTTAGGAAGAGGGATTGCAGGAGAAAACAAGGGAGGGGGTAATTATGTTTGACAAGAATTGTACTCATTTGCATACTTGTTTAACTGTAACCACTCTGTACATCACCTTTACAATAAAGAAAAAGAAAAGTCTGTATGTATTTTAACATCTGAGAATTTTCTACAGATATAAAGAGGGGAATGTGAGAGTCAAAACCAAGCAATGTACCAAAGGAAATAAAGATACTTTCTAACCCCATTTATAACTCTGGGCACTCAATTAGATAAAATTTAAAATTATCCAATAAATATGCAAGAATGACAGGACTAGGGGTGGTAAAGGAAGATGAGAGAGAAGAAGTTGGGGGCTAAACAAGCTCTTGAGTAGAAACCAATTTTAGTGTTCCAGTGAAAAGTCCAAAGCTAGAAAGTCACAACAAGTATGCCATCAGAGTACAGAGAGTTTTGCCAGAGAGGAAAACTTCAGGCAGTTTGGTTAAGGAGACAGATGCAAGCAGTCACCGGTATCCACTGAGAAAGGGCAGCGTCTGCTGCCATGGCTGCCATATCAACAGAGAGAACCCAGGACAAAGGTGCCAGAGGCAATGTGCAAGCAGATTCTACTCAGGACCAGAAATCTTCATCCTGCTGACCACAGACAGTCGCAGACCGTAGATGACCCAGAAACCAAGGGAAAGACATGAATGCCCCACAAGACATCCTCACTCCTTCTCAAGGAGCAGCAGTGGGAAGGTAGTCCCTCCCCCATCACTGGAGAAGAACTCCACCTTCTTCATCTTTGATACTCAAAAAGACCAGGCCAGGCCAGGTATCACACAACTCAGGCCTTGGAAGAAGACAATGGGAGCTATTCAACAGATTAAAGGAACCTGACCTGCAGGGTTCAGCTCCACCCAGGGGAAAGTTGTCCTTCCCAGTAGAGAAAGCTCCACCCATGGAGGAGTGACTTTCTTCACTGGGTAAACAGAGCTAGAGGCTGCTCCACCGCACTGTACCACATGAAGCAGACCCACCTGCAGGAAGATAAAAAATAACAATTGGAAAGTCAGTAAATAGAAATCCTGAGAATGGCTCCAGGCTGGGCTGTCTGAGTGTCTCAAAAGGTAGCCCCTCAAGGAAAAGCTACTGATTGCTGACCGGCCTCAAAACTACCCACAACCTAGCCCCAGAACAGCAACTCCAAGCTAGAGGAAACAGCCATCTCCAACTTTGTGATACTGAAAGTAGATTGCCCTCACACTGAACTAGCCTGGGAGGAGGGTCATAAAGTCCCCGGTAAGGCAGAGCTTTGTTCTGCATGCTAAAACGAACTGATTTAAGAAACCATTGAATCCAGAGCAAAACCAAACACCACAAAGAAATCAAAGATTCCATGAGAAGATTGGTTCCAGACACAGGGGACACACAAGATCCCAGACCCTCCCCCCAAAAAAAATCACTCATTTTTTTACCTAATTTAAAAATTTTTTAATTGTTATTTTTTCTCATCATTTTTGTTTTAGGTTTCTTTTTATTCTCTTTTTATTCGTTTCCGTTTTGGTCTTTTATGGGGCTTTTTGCTTTAATTAATTACTGTTCTGTTCATCCCCAGACATAGATCTGCCTTTGATTGTTAGACCTTGTCCTTCATTATTAGGATACTGATTACTCAGTTCACAAACTCTCAGCCTTAACTTGTTTAGTTGTAGAATTATTTCTTTATATTTATGTAAATTTGAAGTGTTTCTTTTTTAAATATTTATTTTTTCTTTTTCCCTTTTTCTGTATCTCTTCTCCTGTCCTATCCTTTTCCTCTCTCTGAATTAGGACTTGGTTATACTCCCTCTCTCCCTTTCCTTCCCCACATTCCTCTAATCTTAGTTACTCCTCATAATTTCCCCTAAACCTATTAATTTCTGGTCTGCTGACTCCTTCTTTGATTTTCTTAGTCCATTGATCCTTAGTTGTTTGTTGTTGAACTAGATTGTGTCTGTTAAACTAGATTATATCTGTATGTCAAACAATCTGTGCAACTACAGGGATCTGGTTGATGCTTGCCTCAAAATAGTGTTCTAGAACCAAATTGAATTTGCTTTCATACCTACATGGGCAGAACAAGCGGGAGAAACACAAGAAAAACGGCAAGTCCAGGTATCTCAACAAACTCTCATTATAATCAGGCAACAAAGCATTTAATGAATAATCCACCCAAATGCTTTAAAAACAGTACTGGTGAGCATGCTGAATGAAAAGATTGAAAGCCTGCAAAGGACTCTCTGAGCATGATAGGGAAACATGTGAACGGGATAAGGAAATGTATGAGCATGATGAGGCTAACCAAAGAAAGATTAATACAGGAATTTTGTGCGCATAAGGAAGCTTGTCAAAGATTAATTGAGGAATTGCGTGAGAGCAATGAAAATAAGCCAAGATTAACAGAGTAATTCATGGAATTGACAAACAAAAAGCTGGAGGAATCCATGGAGACCACAAAAGGAATGCTAAATGAAGCCTAACAGAAGGAAAGGGAGAGTCCAAAGGAACTATAACCAATCCACTAAGGGATTTGGGAATGAACAAGGAAAACCAAATTAAGGAAGTAAAGAAGTCAATGCAAGACCTAAAATAAAGCTCCAACAAAGAATATGAAGCCATCAAATCTGACCAATTAGAAGGAAAGGAAATAAAAAACAAACAAACTAGAAAGCCTTGAAAGTAGGTTAGACCATGCAGTAGATCAAACCTCTGGGATTGAAGACAGCCTAGACATTATAGAGAAATAACAGAGAAGTATTCACCACAAATCCAAGAAATAAGATAGATGTATTCAACATTTAGAAGACACCATCAGAAGGCCTAATTTAAGGTTAATGGGTGAAGAGGAGGGCCTCGAGACAGAAATGAAATGTCTAGGAAATTTATTTAACAGGAACCTAGCAGAGAACTTCCCAAACATGCAAAAAGATAGGCCCATTGAAATTCAGGAAGCTTTTAGAATCTCACATAGACCAGACCAGAACAGTACATCCCACCATCACATTGTAACCCACATAGGATCAATTGAGACCAAGGAAAGGAACCTTAAATCACTCAGACAGAAAAGATCAACCATCCATGAAGGGAAACCAATCAGAATAACTTCAGATTTCTCAGCAGAAACTCTGAAAGCAGGAAGAGCCTGGATTAGTGTATTCCACACCCTAAAGAGAAACAATTATCAGCCAAGATTACTGTACCCAGCTAAACTCTCCTTCTTAACAGAAGGTCAAATAAAAACCTTCCACAGCAAAGAAAAATTGAACCAATATATCTCCACATAGAAAACCAACAAGAGCCCAACAAAGGCCAAGAAACAGCCTCCAAAGAGAGAATCCAAGAATCATAGGAAAAGCCCAATTGGCACAGCCCCCCCAAGAAGATGGACAACATGTCAGGAACTACCAAAAGTTCTCAGTCCTAACTCTAAATATTAATGGACTTAACTCTCCAATTAAGAGACAAACTGTCTCGTTGGATCAAAAAGACTACCCCTCTAACTGCTGCCTTTAAGAGACAGACCTTGCCCACAAAAACAAATTCTGAAAGTGAAAGGCTGGAGCAAAATCTACCAATCAAATGGCCCCTTAAAAAGGCCAGAGTTGCAATCTTAATATAAGATAAAATAGAATTCAAATTAAAATTACTGAGAAGAGATAAAGAAAGTCATTACATACTAATTAAGGGATATCTCCTTCAAGAGGATATTACAATACTAAATATCTATTAACCAAATAACAGAGCACCAAAATTTTATCCAAGAAACACTATTTTCCTTAAAATGCCACATAGACCCAAATACATTAATGGTTGGGATTTTAACTCACCACTTTCCTTGCTGGATAGAAAAACTCAGTAAAAACTGAACAGAGAAACAGCACATCTAAATAACTGCAAAGACCAAATAGACTAAACAGACCTCTATAGATTATTTCACACATTAACAATAAATTACGCATTCTTCTCAGCAGCACATGGAACATTCCCCAAAATAGACCACATTTTAGGTCACAAAGCAAATCTGTCCAAATTCAGAAAAACTGAAAGTATGCCCTGCATTCTCTAACACCACAAGGGAATAAAATTAGAACTCAAAACCAAAAGCCACCAAAGAAAATCCTGTGACATATGCAGGCCGAACAACACACTGTTGAAATACCAGGGGGTCATGGACGAGATCAAAAGAAAATTCAAATATTCTTGATATTTAACAAAAATGAGCACACAAGCTACCAGCTCCTCTGGGACACAGCAAAGGCAGTACTCAGAGGCAAGTTTATAGCTCTGAGTTCCAACATCAACAAACTGCAGAGATCTGATACCAACAATGTAATGAGGCACCAGAAGCTCATTGAAAAAGAGCAACAAGATAAACACTAATCCAGTAGATGGAAACAAATTCAGAGGTGAGAATGGAAACATTACCACAAAAACAAGGAAGATTCAGAACATTATAAGGGAATACTTCTCAAACCTTTATGCTAATAAGTTAGAATCTGGAAGAAATGGATGAATTCCTAGCAAACACTGACATGCCCAAACTAAATCAAGATGATTTAAACCCAATTAACAGACCCATATCAAGCATCGAAATTGAAACAGCAATAAAAGACCTTCCATCTAAGAAATGTCCAGGACTAGGTGGGTTTACTGCTAAATTATACAAGGCCTTCAAGGCTAAACTCACACCAATACTTCTCTTATTCTTCAATGAAATTGAAAGAGAAAGTTCACTATTGAACTCCTTCTATGAAGCCGCCATAACCCTCATCCCAAACCAGACAGGGACTCATCAAAGAAAGAGAACTATAGACCCATTTCTTTGATGAACATTAATGCAAAACTTCTCAATAAAATTCTGGCCAATAGACTTCAACAACTCATAAAAAAATCATACACCATGATCAAACAGGATTCATTCCAGAGATACAAAGCTGGTTCAATATATGCAAATCAATCAATATAATTCATCACATCAAAAAGCGCAAAGATAAGAACCACAAGATTGTCTCAATAGATGCAGAAAAAGCATTCAACAAGATCCAACACCCATTTATGATTACAGCTCTGGAGAAGCTAAGAATACAAGGAACTTTTCTCAATACAATAAAGGCCATGTATGACAAACCTACAGCTAGCATTATACTTAATGGTGCAAAACTTAAGCCATTTCCTCTAAACTAAGAAATGAGACAAGAATGTCAACTGTTTCCACTCCTCTTCAACTTAATATTAGAATGCCTAGCTAAAGCAAAAAGAAAAGATGCAAACATAAAGGGGATCCATATAGGGAAAGAGGAAGTGAAACTCTCCTTCTTTAACAGATGACATGATCTTGTATTTGAAGCACCCCATGGACTCCACTCCCAAACTATTTGAGCTGATTCGAAACTTTGGCAAAGTAGTAGGATATAAAATTAACCCTCAAAACTCAATGGCTTTCCTATATGCAAGTAATTAGAAGAGCACAGCTGAAATCAGGAAAGCAACACCTTTTGTAATAGCCCCACAAAAAAATACTTAGGAATTAACCAAACTAAAGAAGTGCAGGACTTGTATGATGAAAAATTTAAAAAACTGAAAATGTAAATTAAAATCTGAACTATGGAAATGGATAAATCTCCCATGCACCTGGATTGGGAGGATTAACATCATGAAAATGGCAATTCTGCCAAAGGCTATCTACAAATTCAATGCAATACCCATCAGTATCCCCACCTCATTCTTCAATGAAATACAAGAAGCAATGCAAAAATTCATATGGAGCAATAAAAGACCCCGAATAGAAAAACAATCCTTAGCAGAAAGAACAATGCTGGAGGAATAACAATAACACACGTCAAACTCTACCACAAAGCCATAGTAATCAAAACAGCTTGGTACTGGCACAAGAATAGACCTGAAGACCAATGAAATAGAACTGAATACCCAGAAACGAA
This sequence comes from Dipodomys ordii, assembly GCF_000151885.1. Classification (NCBI taxonomy): domain Eukaryota; kingdom Metazoa; phylum Chordata; class Mammalia; order Rodentia; family Heteromyidae; genus Dipodomys; species Dipodomys ordii. Next base: position 9,008,681 of record NW_012267296.1, read on the forward strand.
CCCACAGACCTATAGCAATCTAATCTTCAATAAGGGAGCCAAAAAATTAGAAGGAAAAAAGGTAGTTTCTTGAGTAAATGGTGCTGGAAACTGGTTAAACCCCTGTAGAAAACTAAAGCTAGATCCCTATATATCACCCTGCAACAGAGTCGACTCCAAATGGATTAAAGACCTCGAAGTAAAAGCAGATACCCTGATAACATTACAGGAATGAATAGATGAAACTCTAGGGCTTTTTGGAACAGGCTGAAATTGTCTTAATAAAGATCCAGAAATGCAACAAATCAAAGAAAGTTTGGACAAATGGGATTGCATGAAAACTGCAGAGCTTCTGCATGGCAAAGGGCATAGCTAACCAGATCAATAGAAAGCCCACAGAATTGGAGAAGATTTTCATTATTTATACAACAGACAAGGGCCTCATTTCTAAATTATACTTAGACCTCAAAAAATTAAATCACCCAAAAACAAATCCTCAAAGAAACAACCACTCCATTAATATGTAGGCTAAAGACCTAGAGAGACTTCTCTGAAGAGGAAATAAGAATTGCCAATAGAACATGAAGAAATGCTCAGCTTCCCTGGCCATAAAAGAAATGCAAATCAAAACAACGTTGAGATTCCACCTCACCCCTGTTAGAATGGCTATATTCAAGAACTCTAATAACAACAGATGCTGGAGAGGATGTGGCCAGAAGGGAACCCTACTGCACTGTTAGTGGGAGTGTAAACTTATTCAACCACTCTGGAAAGCAGTATGGAGGCTCCTCAGAAGACTCCAAATAGAGCTCCCCTATGACCCAGTAATCCCACTTCTGGGCAGTACCCAAATGATCACAAACAAGGACATACTAAAGCTACCAGCACAACTATGTTTATTGCAGCATTATTCATCATAACTAAGATATGGAACCAACCTAGATGCCCCTCAGTAGATGCGTGGGTCAAGAAAATGTGATATATAATGTGTGTGTGTGTGTGTGTGTGTGTGTGTGTGTGTGTGTATGAATTCTATTCCTCCATCAGAAAGAAAACACTGCCCCATTTGTTAAGAAATGGAAAGACTTGGGGGGAAAAACACATTAAGTGAAGTTACCCAGTCCCAAAAAAATTAGGTCCCATGGTTTCCCTTATTTGCAATAATTAATATCCATATAGGATAACCTCATCAGATGAGTTGAAAAGCTCAAAAACTATGTACAAATGACCATATAAGATGATGCTAAGTGAAATGAAGCCTAAGATATGGACAGAAGAGGTCTGTCTTTATAGTTATTGTTATAAATGTACCATGTGATTTTACTTTTTGTTGTTGTTTCCTTTGTATGTTCTTTCCCCTATGGCATATCCCCTATTTTCACTGTACTTGATTTTATACCCTGTATCTTGTATATACATATGTCTAACCTAGGGAGAGTAAGGGGAATAACAAAATGCTGAAACAAGGACACAGGATGACCCATTACAACAAGGATATCCACAGGACAGTATATTGGAAATGAACTTTACAACTTCAGACCCGGGAGGGGGGAAAAGGGGGGCACTGTGATGTGGTGAGGGGAGGAGGAGTTGGGAGGGGGTAGGGAAAGGATGGTGGGTAAACAACAAGGATGGGAGGGGGTGACAATGATTGACATGTAATATACTCATTGCCATACTCATGTAACTGTAACCCTTCTGTACAACATCTTAACAATAAAATAAAATTTAAAAAATATTAATGACTTGGAATCTCTTTTAGAATCTGAATGTTAACCTACTGTCAGACACATAATTGCAAATACTATATTCTCCTTTTATGTAGATTTTTCCCATCACTCTTGATTGTTTAATTTGGTGCATAGAAGATTCTAGTTTAATACAAAGTTTTTTTGTCTATTTTGCTTTTGTTTCTAATGATTTGGGTTCTTTTCAAAAGGATTGTTACCTATTTCAGTGTCCCAAAGTGTTTTCTCTATCTCCCTCTAGTAGGTTCAGATCTTCCATTGAAAAACTTAATTGAGTCCTATATTTCATTATAAATAAGGATGTAATTTCTGCATACAGATATTCAATACTCCCTATGCTATTTATTGATAAATACTTTCATTTATCCAACATATATTCTTAGCACTTTGTTGAAAGTAGTATGGTATATATGTGTGGTTTAAATTCTAGGCCTTGTGGATAAATATATCCACAAGTAGTTCAAAACCAAGTGAATTTGCTTTCCCCAACCCACTAAATTAAAATTTTAAAACCCCTGTACATGTGCAAGATCAGCTGTCAGAAAATAAGGAGATGCCAACATGAATAGTTATGTTGACAATTTCAGTTGGTACAGGAATTTCAGGAATATAGGTTAAGGAACTCATACCTCTTATTCATTTTGGATATTCACCACTGGATGGTGATGTTAGGCTAAAGAAAAAGGTGGATAAGATCAACAGTTCACTGCTGTCCAATGTGCTAAACGCTAGATATATTTGGGATCTCTGTAAATTGACCAAGATTAAGCTGCTGCACATCTTAGAACTTGGCAATGAGGAAACAAGAAATGGACTATGAAGTAGAATGTGAGGCCTACAAAAGGCTTGCTAGGATTTGGTACTGATAAAATGGGAAAAAACGACATGAGGTGCTTAAAAATGTCTTTTTGATGAAAATCACCATGCATTTATTGGGTTGTAAGTTAATTAAAAGCAGGAGGAAACACTACCCATCCCAGGCAATGATGACTTGTTAATGCTCAATAATGATGACAGTGATATATCCTGTGGAACCTCTCCTAAAAGAAGGACTAAAACAATGATCAACCAAGCCTTATTTTGAACTGTAGTATTTAAGAATTATGCACACCTGTCTGTCCTTTCCCTCGTCCTCTATTACCTTAAGGGAAATATCTGTTGGGGTAAGATAGTTGAAGCATGTATTGTTGTTGTCTTCCTGTGTGCTAGGAGATAAATTTTTCTCTGACCTTCAACACATCTCTTTATTTGGCATACTTTAGGAACAAGTGGTTGACCTAATATGTAGAGATCATGGAATTTTATCCTGCATATAAAACTCTGGTTTTAATGGCATCTTCTAGAAATCTGAACAACTGAAAAAATATCTAAAAGAGATATCTAAATATCATTAGCTCAAATATATATATATATATATGCATATATATATATATATATATAATAGAGGCCATCCAGAATATTGTGAATATGGGAAGTCTCAGGTATTAGATTTTTATAATGTCAAATTACTCAGTTGAATTGCAACTCCTTTGTACAATTACCTAAAGAAAACAAGAATTTATTTTAAAACATAATCTTTGAAGGTGTTCATATTTTGCCAAAAACTAATGAATGATAAACCCTGTTTCATATTGAAAAGAAATCTTATGGAGCCTAAAAATGTAGTAGAAACCAAACTATCCTTCATAAACTGAAAAAGTAAAACTTATGTTGTATTGGAATAAATAGCATTTATATTCGCTTAAAATAAAATATCAAATCTAAGCTCACATGTGCAAAACAACAACAGAATAAATTCAAGCAGAGACAGCATTAGTGATCAAGCGAAACACATAGTGGGCTCAACAAACAAATATGGAAGAATCCCTGAAGATATTAACAAGGAATATTTTTCATTTTATCAGTGAATAGGCAACCTTGTATTTATTTATTATGTGTCACATGAGTTCTTAAGAATATATAGTATAGAGCTGGGAAGGTGGCTCAGTGGTAGAGGGCTTTCCTTGCATTCATGAGGCCCTGAGTTCAATTCCTCAGCAGCACATAAGCAGAAAAAGCCAGAAGTGGTGCTATGGCTCAAGTGGTAGAGTGCTAGCCTTGAGCTGAAGAGCTGAGAGACAATGCCCAGGCCCAGAGTTCAGGCCCCACTACAGACAAAAAATATATAAAAAAGGAATTTATAGTATATATTATGGACTTATTAAATCAAGCCAATTAACAATGGTCCCATAGCTATAATTGCTGTAAGACCACTTCACATCCACATTTTTTGCATTATTCAAGAACATATAGATCACCAAGCACACTGAACCTAATGTACAACATATAATTTATTCCACCTATGTAATTGTAAATATATATATATATATATATATATATATATATATATATATATACTTTGAACAACCCTCTTTCATTTTCATAAGCTGGTATCAGCTAGTCTACTTTCTACAGTAGCCTTCCCTTATTGATAAGGCATATGTGTTCCAGGAAACCATAGTCTACTAAAAACCAGGGTAGTACCAAAACATATATGCTACTTTATCCTACTGAAAAGAAAGATTCACCTTCCAGGTATGACAGAATAGAACAGAAGGATTTCATTGATACTCAGAACAATGCTGCAAGGATTAATCTTGCTTGTCATGTGGATAGGATTTGGTTGTCAATTGAGAGATGCTTAGGTGAGTAAACAACACTTCTCAGTGTGTCTGTGAGAGTGTTTCAAGACAGCAACTAAGAAGAAATACCCATCCTGAAATACCCACCTGTGAACAGCAGCATCTAATATACTCACTTGAACAGAACATAGAAGGAGGAAGGCAGTCAGAACATAAAAGTTCCACTTTTGTGAGTGTATTTGTTTATGACTATCCTTGTGAATATCACACTTGAAAATTAAGAATCCTATCAATGGAAACTCACATCAGTTTCTCTAGGGGAAATAATGAGGCTTACTGCATTGTACTGTGGTTGTCTCATTGGTCCCTCTTCTGAGGCTTCCAACCTTTTTGACTGAACAAGTACTGGATTCTATCTCTCCAGCACTCAGATGGCCATTGTGAGATTATCCAGAATCCAGTCACATAGACCAATCTAGTAGATCCCATACTCTATTGTTTTTCCATTTCACATTTCTGGACTGTGGATACTGCAACCATCTGATACCATGCAAACTAGAATTGTTGAAAACAATGGCAACTGTAATTCTGAGATCAGTATTTCACTTAAATATATCAGTAAGAATGTAATATTTACATTTCTGTGTCAGGCTTATTCCACATAACATGGTGTCCTCTTTTCATCCATATCTTTTCAAGATTACATTGCATTTTTAAATTATATGTATTTTAACAGATATATAAAAAAGTATGTAATAAAGGATGACAATAAATCATTCCATACATTTATTAACTGTACAATGTTTACCTCCAAATAAATATATATAAAACTTCAAATACTAATAATCATGTCTAGTTGGTGCAAGCATTCAAAATTATTTCTTCCAGCTTTTCCAAATGTACAGTACATTACTGTTATCTATGGTCAGCTCATTGCAGAATATTATATAAGATTATTCCTCCTTTCTTCCTACTCTCTCCAACCTCTAAGAACCACTATTTTACATTGAACCTCTGTGAGATCAATTAAAATTTTGGAGCCAGCCACAATGGTACACAACATTCCCAGCTCTCAGGAGGCAGAAACAAGAGAGTCACAAGTTTGAGGGCATCCTGAGTTGTTGCAAAGCAAGATCTTGAATAAAATATAAGACATTTGAATATCTTATACATACATATATATTTCATATATTTGATCCACACATCAGTGAGATCACACAATAATTGCCTTTCTGTGTCTCACTTATTTTAAGGATTAATTTTTTATTGTGAAAATACTGTACAGAGGGGTTACAATTATATGGGCAAGATAATGAGTACATTTCTTATCAAGCACTGTTGCCTCCTCCTTTTTTTCCCCTTCCCATCCCTTCCCATCCTCCCCCCCACCCCATCTCACTTATTTTATTTAACATAGTGGTCTTCTGTTCCATTCATGTTGAAAATGACAAGATTTCCTTGTTTTCTGGCTCAATTGAATGACATTGTGTGTATGTAACACATTTTTTATCTATCCACCATGTGACAGATAATTAGTTTTATTCCATTTCTGGGCTAATGTGAATGGTGCTAAGTAACATTGGGATAATAGATATCTCTTTCTTATAGCAATTTCATTTCCTTTGAATATGTACCCAACAGTGGGAATAGTGGAACAAATGGTAATTTCAGTCTCAGTTGTGTGTGTGTGTGTGTGTGTGTATGCTAGTGCTTGAACTCAGGCCCTGTATGCTGTCCCTGAACTTTTGTTCTCAAGGCAAACACTCTACTACTTTGAGCCACAGCTCCATTTCTGGCTTTTTAGTAGTTAATTGGAGACAAGAATCTCAACAACAAGGGAAGGGGTAACAATGCTGGACAAGAAATGTACTCATTGCCTTACTCATGTTACTGTAACCCCTCTGTACAGCATCTCTACAATAAAATAAAATTTAAAAAAACAATCTCAAAGACTTTTATGCCCTATCTAGTTTTTAAATATTTTTATTGTAAAGATACTGTACAGAGGGTTTACAGTTACATGAATCAGTTAATGAGTACATTTGCTATCCAGCAATTTTACTCCCTCCTTTGTTTTTCCCCTTTGAACCACCATCCTCAGATCTCAAACCCCTGAGTACTTGTGATTCTAGATGTGAGCTGCTGACATTTGGATCATTTTAAATCTTTTGTAAGAAAGTAATACTGTTTCACATAATAGTGGCACTATTTTATATATTTATATTCTCCTTTCCACAGTCTACAAGGGTTCTTTTCATCCATATCTTCACTACTATGCATCTTTTTGATAATAGCCATTCTTAATTGGGTAAGATGATAGCTCCTTGTAATTTTGATTTATATTACCCTGATGATTAACATATACATGTTTTCCATTTGTATGTGTTCTTTTAAAATGGTTATATTGAACTGTCACCGGTTAAGGATACAGGTGGACGATGCAACTATGAGAAGTACAAGTTGTCATGTCAAAAAGGAACTTTACAACTTTGGGGAGGGGGGGCGGGGTTGGGAGGGGGGGGGGGGGGAGGCTGGGAAGGGATGTGAAGGGTAAACAAAGGAGGAGGCTGCAATGCTTGATAAGAAATGTACTCATTATCTTGCCCATGTAATTGTAACCCCTCTGTACAATATGTTCACAAAAAATAAAAATAAAAATTTAAAAAAATAAAATAAAACAAAATGCAATATTTTAATACAATAATTTTGTTTTAGTTATAGATTTATTTATTTATTTGCTATTGGACTTTTGTAGTTCTTTATCTATTCTGGGTATCAACTGCTGTCAGATAGTGGTTTGCAAATATTTTCCCCCATTCTGTATATTTCTCTGCATGCTCTTGTCTATTCAAGACATTGAACTGCTTGTGTATGATTTTGCTTTTGTTTTCTTTGTTTTGCAGAACTTGTACAGTTGTAGCCATCTGGTTCTTAATAAAACTACCAAAAACTTATGCTGGACAAAGACAATGGCTTCAACAATTGGCATGGTATGATATCAACATGAGAAGGACTAAAACTAGTCATAACTTTTTCTCAACTTGCACAAAAATCAATTGATGTTAACTTAGAACAGGAAGCATTGAACCTAGTATAGGAAACAAGAAAACACTTCCAGATTTCTAGACTGTTGCATGTCAGTGACTCATGCTCTGATCTCTAGGCTTGGTTTCAATCATTTTTGTGCTTATCTGTGTTATTCTTTTTCATCCACTGCTGTGAAGCTTTGTTTGTTTTTCATTTTTTCTATTCTTTTAGATACAGCATCAGCTGTTTTTGTCAGTTTAATATAGGCATTTATTGCTCTAAACTTTCTCTAGGACTGTTTTTATAACATGTAATAAGTTTGTAGTGTAATGTTTCAATTTTACTTCATCTCAAGGTGGTCTTTTTATTTCTTTATTATTTACATATTTTATTGGCTGTTTGGGTATATTTCTTTTAATTTCCACCTACATATTAATGAGTTTTCTTCTTTTTAGCCTTCTTTTGATTTTAATTTTGTTAGTTTCTCCCCAGAACCCTGATTTGATCTCAGGCCCTCATGTTTGCTCAACTACTACTCTAACAATTGAGCTATACCTCCAACCTCTATAATTATACCTTGATGATATATTTGTATTGACAATTATGGTAACTTTAGAGTTTTGTGTACCTGGATGTTTTTGTGTTTAAGTTTGGGAAGTATTTAGCAATTAATTCTTTACATATTCTTTCTTGTTTTAAATGTTATTTATTTTATTATTTTCAAGTAGTTGTACAAAGCAGTTACCGTTTAACAAAAGTTTAGGAATAAAATATATCTTGATCAACAGAACCCCTTTCAACTTCTTACCCATCTCTCCCAGCTCACCAATTTCCTTCCTTTTCTTAATTTTGTAGGATATACATTGAACTCTTTTAAATTGTTATTATAAGTGTGATGTACAGAGAGGTTACATAAGTCAGATAATGACTAATTTCTTTTTCAATAATGTCACCTCTTCTTTTTTTCTCCCAGTTTTTCCCTTTTAACCTCCCACCCCTACAAGTTGTATATTTCATTTTCAACATAGTATCTAGTGAGTGTCACTGCTACATTTGTTCAACCCTTAAATAACCTTTACATTACTTCTATTCCTCCTCTTTCTGGGAGAAAAGACTTAATAGAAACCTAAGGCCCCAGGTTGGATCACTTGCACCTCAAACAAACAATTTTAGACAGTCATAAAACTAAGATTTAGAGCAGCTATTAGAATATTAGAAGAAAATTCTATTTGTCTTTAAATGTCATTGTCAGGTTGTTTCTGTCTCATCTATCTTTTATTAAACTATAAAAGCATTTAAAATTATAAAGTGACTGTGAATACTCATTCTCAAACTTTAATCAGAACTCAAGGTTTTAGTACATGTAATTAAATTTCTGTTTCTGTTTCAAATCTGGATGTTTCAAACACATAAAATTACAGTATTATAGATTTAGAATGAAATTTGTAGGCTATGGTTCTAAAACCTAGGCATAATTTAGAAACACTGCAAAACACATCACATTTTGTAGAAATATTCACTCAATAAGCTAGGCTACAGTCAGAAAATCTGTAACTTTACAAAGATGATATACTTTAAGTTTCTTACCATAGTAGGAAACTTTTTTATAGCATCTTTGAAAGGTAAGTCATTAAACTTATGAAAGTAAATGTTATGTGCCTTCAAATGGAGAAATTACACTTTTTCATGAAAGAAACAACGAGTGTGTTTTATTGGTCTAGAGACCCCAAAAAAACGATATTCTAATGTGAGATGTTCTTTTTTTGAAGAAATTGTTATTAATATGATTAGAATAAAAATTTACATACATTTAAAAGAAAAATAATAATTCAAATAGATTAATACTAGTAGCTATTTACTTTGGGTTAGGCCCTTAGTTTGCCAGACAAATTATACTTGTTTCGCTTAGCTCTAATGTATAATTTTGTGAATAAAAGCTGATTAGTATGATTTAATAAGAAAGATACTGATTTTAAACAGAAATCACCAGTAGTTTATGCCTATATTCATACATACACAGGAGGTTGAGATCTGAAGGATCATGGCTCAGACCTAGCCTGGTCAGAAATGTCTGCAAGGCTCCATCTCTAATTAAGTGTGAAAGGACAGACTAGAGGTATAATTTAAATGATAGTGTGGCAGCTATGGGAAAGCAAAGTGAGCAAGTGTATATGATCCTGAGTTCAAGCCTCCCAGTATCAGCAAAAAAAGGAAATATAAAAGACATTTAACTTTTGTAAAGGTATCTACTTTCAACTTGTTAGGAAATGGAAAGGCCTGGAAAAAATTATATTAAGTGAAGTAAGCCAAGCCCAAAGAAACATAGGTCCCATGCTTTCCCTTATTTGCAATATCTAGTATATGTCTGA
>NW_012267296.1:9019709-9025310 GCF_000151885.1 Dipodomys ordii
CATTTCCTAGTGTCTTCTGCAATTTCTTTCTTTAACTTTTTATAGTTTTCATTAAATAGTTCTTTTACATCTTTGGTTAGGTTAATTCCTAAATATTTTATTTTTGGGGAGGTTATTGTGAATGGGGTTGCTCCCTTTATTTCCCTCTCTTCTTGTACATTGCCAGTATACAGGAAGGCAAGTGATTTTTGTGGGTTTATTTTGTATCTTGCTACTTTGCTGAAGTGATTTATGATTTCTAAGAGTTTGGGGATGGAGTTTTTGGGATAGTGAAGGTCGTCTGCAAAAAGAGGTAGTTTAACTTCTTTCCCTATGCGGATCCCTTTAATGTCTTTTTCTTGGCTTATTGCCCTGGCTAAGGGTTCCAGGACTATATTGAAGAGAAGTGGAGACAGTGAGCATCCTTGCCTTGTTCCTGATTTTAGGAGAATTGGTTGTAGCTTTTCCCCATTAAGTATAATATTGGCTATTGGTCTGTCATAAATGGCTTTTATTGTTTTTAGAAATGTTCCTTCTATTCCTATTTTCTCCAGAGCTTTTAGTATGAATGAATGTTGAATTTTATCAAAGGCCTTTTCTGCATCTGTGGCAATAATCATGTGATTCTTGACCTTGGCTCTGTTGATGCGTTGGATTACATTTATTGACTTACGTATGTTAAACCACCCCTGCATCACTGTGATGAAGCCTACCTGGTCATAATGTATGATTTTTTTATGTGTTTCTAGATTCTGTTAGCTAGAATCTTGTTAAGGATCTTTGCATCTGTGTTCATCAAGTAAATTGGCCTGTAATTCTCCTTTTTGGTTTGGTCTTTGCCTAGTTTGGGGATGAGTGTGATATTGGCTTCGTAGAATGAGTTTGGGATAGCTCCCTCCTTCTCTGTTTCTCTGAAGAGCTTGAGGAGTATGGGTATTAGTTCTTCTTTAAAGGTCTTATAGAATTCTGCTGTGAATCCAGCTGGTCCTGGGCTTTTTTTGTTGGAAGACTTTTGATAGCTTCCTGTATCTCGTTATAGGATATTGGCTTATTTAATTGGTTTACTTCTTCTTTGCTCAGTTTGGGCAACTTGTATTTCTCTAAAAATGCATCCATTTCTGCCAGGTTTTCTTCCTATAGAGAGTATAACTTTTGAAAGTAGTCCGTTAGAATTGTTTGGGTATCTTGGGTACGTGTTGTGATGTTTCCAGTGGCATCCCTAATCCTATTAATATGGGTTTCCTCTCTTCTTTTTTTAATTAATCTTGCCAATAGGCCATCAATTTTGTTTATTTTTTCAAAGAACCAGCTTTTTGTTTGGTTAATTTTGGCTATAATTTTCTGTTTTTCTAATTGGTTAATCTCTGCTCTTAATTTGGTTATCTGGCTTCGTCTAGTAACTTTAGGTTCCATTTTTTCGTGTTTTTCTTTCTGTTTTAATTGCAACATGAGATTATTTACTTGGTCTGTCTCCATTCTCTTGATGTGGGCATTGAGGGCAATAAATTTGCCCCTCAGGACTGCTTTTGCTGTGTCCCACAAGTTTCTTTGCGAGGTGTTTTCATTTTCATTGAGTTGTAGGAAATGTTTTATTTCTTCTCTGATCTCTTCCATTACCCAGGTATTGCTAAGGAGTGTGCTGTTCAATTTCCATGTATTAGAGAAATTTCTGCGGTATGCTTTGTTATTGAGAACTAGCTTGATTCCTCTGTGGTCAGATAGGATAGAGTGGATTATGTGGATCCCTTTGTATTTGCTTAAGTTCCTTGCATGAACTATGATATGGTCCATTTTGGAGAAAGTTTCATGAGCTGCTGAGAAGAATGTGTACTGTGTTGTTTTAGGGTGAAATACTCGGTAGATGTCAGTTAATTCCGCTTGAAGTATGGCCACAATTAATTCGGTAGCTTCTTTGCCAGTCCTTTGGTTGGTAGATCTTTCCTTTGGGGAGAGCGGTGTGTTAAAGTCTCCTATATTATCGTATTGAGATCTATTTTATTCTGTAAGTTTGAGAGTATTTGTTTAACATATCTGGGTGCACCAATATTTGGGGCATATAGGTTGATGATGGTTATATCCTCCTCTTGGATTGTTCCCTGTATTAATATGTAGTGTCCATCCTTGTCTTTCTGTACTGATTTTAATGAAAAGTTTATTTTGTCAGATATCAGGATAGCTACACCTGCTTTCTTACTGGGGGCATTTGATTGGTAGATCCTTTTCCACCCTTTACTCTGATTTTGTTTGTATGTTTGGCTGAGAGGTGGGTCTCCTGAAGGCAACAGATGGATGGGTCATGTTTTCTGACCCAGTCTGCGGTTCTTTTTCTTTGAATGGCCAAATAAACCCAATAAAAATAAGAGAAAGTATAGAGAGATGCATTGTTGTCCCTGCCATTCCGTTTTCCTAAGTTTTTCTTCTTTCCTTTCCTCCTGTGCTTGCTCAGTTAGACTTTGAGTAATGCCTGTTTGGGGCAGGTCCCAGTTCCTGGTTGCTTTCTTCAGGTTGTGTTCCCCCCTCTTAGTATTCTTTGTAATGCTGGCTTAATGTTTATTTATTCATTTAATTTTTCAGTTCTCCATTGAATGTGAATGCTAGCTTTGCCGGGTATATCAGTCTGGGTTAGCAGTTATTGGCTCTCAGGTCTCCTATGGTACTTTCCCAGGCCTTTCTTGCATTCAGTGTTTGTGTGGAGAGATCTGCAGTGATTCTAATATTTTTCCCATTGTAGTATAGCTCCTTCTTCATTTTTGCTGCATGAAAGATTGTTTCCTTATTATTCAGATCTATCATTTTTACTATAAAGTGTTTGTTTCTCCTGGGATCTTGCTTGTTGGGTGTTCTATATGCTTCTGTTATGTAGGTAAGATGTTCTTTTTTGAGGTGGGGAAAAATTTCACCGATTATCTTGTTGAATAGGTGTTGCATTCCCTTGCTCTGAAATATCTCACCTTCATCCACTCCAATTATCGGAAGGTTAAATTTCTTGGCATTATCTGCTTGCTCTTGAATTTCCCTTTGGCTTAATTTGAGTGATTTTTTCATATCTGTCACTTTTTGGTCCAGTTGGTGTATTCTGTCTTCTGTATCTGACACTCTACATTCCATTTCATTCACTCTGTTGACCATGGCTTCTATTGTGGTTTGCATGGAGGAAATAGATTCCTTTATGCATTCGATGTTGGTTCTCAAAGTACTGACTTCACCTCTTAATGAGGTATGTACTACCTCTAATTTGGCATTTATCTCACTTCTTACCAAGGTTTGTGCAGCCGTTTTTGCATGCATCTCCTGTTTGATATTCTGTATCTATTTTGATAGTTCATTCTTGTGCTCTTTCAATTTCTGATCTATTTCTCGCTTTACTTCTTGGGTCATTGCTGCATACTTCTTAATATGTACTAATACTGGAAGTTGAAAGATCATTGAACTTGGCATTGGTGGCTCATAACTGTAATCCTAAGGATATTAATTCACAACTTACAATTGTTTGCCTCTTTCATTTTTATGGCATCTTAGGAATCTACGCTAAACTTTATCATCAGTCTCTTCCTTAAATAATCTTGTGGGCTATAACTGTTGCTAGAACAACATCACAAAAACCAATCTAGGTTTCTTTGTTTCTACATGTGCCGCTGGCTTCTACACAGCTCCATGCTCATGATATTCTTTACTTCCTTTCATGTCTCCTCATCATCCAAAAGTCTGACTTCATGCATAATGATTTATTGGCACTTACTAACTCATACTGATTCTTTATTCCATATGTCATGGAATTTCTAAATGTCACTATCACCTAAATTATTTGCTAGTAATACTTTATATTATTTACCACATCTACCATAATATCAACAGTGTAATTGTTAAATAGATGATTTCTCTCTGTGTATACCTCTAAGAACATTTGCTAATAAATCACAGGTCTTGTTTAATCACTTCATGGGCCATGAATGCTTTTATTCATGGACAATAGTTAACAAAACTTATTTGAACTCATGATATGTTGAATATCATAGAGCTCATGTAGTATAATTCTATAAGCTTAAATGCCTTTACAAGAATGTAAAATACTAATGGAGAGATAAGACATCATGAAAGGATGTCTGAATTACTCTAAAACTGAGAAAAAACACAATGCTCAGAGAAGAGAGAACATTGCTTTAGGCAGACCAGGTTCATGTACTAAGATTAGAGTTGAGAATATGTTCACAAGCATACATATGCCCAAGTTATCCCTTACTGTTTTAATGATTTACAATAACTATAAAACATTGTTATAAAAACATTGTTATAAATTCAAAGATTCAGAAAGTAGACTCATTGTGGAAAAGAAGTTATATGCATGTATAATATATAATATATAACATATATTTAAGACAATTTAGCAACCTATGCAAGAACCTATATGTTTCCTTTTATAAATCTTTTTAAATAATCAGTAAGATACACAAAAACTTAGTTTGCTTTGTGATGTTTCCTCTCTCCTTTCCTTCATAGCTCAAAAGTCTTATCAATTTTATTACATGCATATGTATATATCAGTCACAATGTTCACAAATAAATTTACACCTATCTTACTCTACCCCCATTGCCTAGTCTAAGCCATTAGCTTTCTTTTAGAACATTCTAATGGTTTCCCTGAGTTTTCTATCCCTGACTATTTATCCCAAAGCAATAAGTAGCAACAGAAATTTTACCATATGAATCAAACTATGTTCTTCAGATTAAAACTTTCTGACTTTTTCATAGAACAAGGTGAAAATGTAAGATTGTAACCATGATCTTTGTAAAAATCTCACTTGAGCTAGCCTTTGCTGACCTTTTTCATCCTACTCCCCCAACATATACCTAAGGCCTATCCATAGTGGATGCTTTTGAGTTTCTACAACTAATAAACACTTCAATGTCTTTGTGTAGCTCTGCTTTTTCTTTAAAATTATCCATACTAATTGCTCTGCTCTCGTTTTTTCCATTAATAAACACATAAACACACACATTGTTCCAATATGTTGATGCATCTCAAAATTAAGGTTAATATGTAAATATTATCTATTTATAAACACCTTCCCCACTCACCTCATCTACTTCTTTGCTCTTTATTAGCCTGCTAAATTTCTCTTCATAGGACTCATCATGCATTTTAATTACAAACTTATTTCTTTACTTATTTTGTCTACATTCTTATTAGATTATAAATTCCATGCATCAGAGACTAGGCTTGATTTGTTCAATATTTACCCATTGCTTTCACAGTGCTGTATATAGAATACATGCTTAGTCATCACTTTTGCATGAATTACTATGAAAGACATTTACTGTAAAATTTATAATAGCAAGAACTGGAAGCTACCCATGGTTTCCCTTATTTGCAATAACTAGTATATGTCTGAGACAAGCAAAAACGGTCAGATTAGTTGATGTTAGGTGAAATGAACCCCAAGATAAGGACTCAAATGGTTTTTCTTTCTTGCTATTTGTCTAACATATTTATAAGATGATTTTTTTTTGCTTTGTATGTCCCTCCCCTATGGTATAACCCCTGTTTTCACTGTATTTGATGTTGGTATAATTTGTGGAGGGGAAGGGAAAAAACAAATTGTTTAAATAGGGATACAGGTGGAC
>NW_012267296.1:9025360-9032299 GCF_000151885.1 Dipodomys ordii
AAGGAGGAGGCTGCAATGCTTGGTAAGAAATGTATGCATTATCCTGCCCATGTAATTTTAACCCCTCTGTACAGTATGTTCACAAATAAAAAAAAGACAAAAAAAAAAAGAAATGTACTCATTATCTTGCCCATGTAATTGTAACCCCTCTGTAGAGTATTTTCACAATGAAAAAGAAGTTAAATACCTCCATCTTGCTTTAGTAGGTATAATCATTATTTTGCTCCGTTTATCTGAACACTTTATGCAAACTGAATGATCTTTTTTACTTATACATTTGATCTTTCATATAGTGTTATAAAAACTATGCTTCAATGAGAGACAAGGAACAAAGGAAGAAAGAAAGGAAGAAAGGGAGGGAGGGAAAGAGAAAAGGATGGAGAAAAGGTAAGATAAGGAGAAGGGAAGGAGGGAGGAAGGGAGGAGAGAAAAAGTAAGGGAGAAAGGAAGGGAGAAAGGAAGAAAGAAGGGCAAGTGAAAGAAGGAACTTCTTATACAATATGAGAACCACTTTCATAATATTACTAACAAGTGAAAATTTAATATATTCAAATACAATCATGGCTAAGGACTTTGCTACCTTAAAATAATTGATTGCTGCAGATCTTTAATAATTAGAAATTTTATTCTTAACATGTATGAAATCAGCTTCCTTATAATTTCCACAGGGTTTTATGTCTGACTTCTACGGATAAAATAAGTTATGCAGGACAGTAAATAAATTATGCACTTAGGGGGAAAAATGGAAATAAGTTTTCCATAGTTAAGTACATGTAAGTTATGGTATATTCCTTACCTCCAAGCTTGTTCATTTAAAATAATCAATATATCAAATTAATTTAACCTGGAATTCCTCAAATGCAATTGATAGTATCTTTTAATTCCAGGAATGTGTATTAGCTTATTTTGGAAATATAGCTCTTTGGAATATTCCTTGAAAAACTCTATTCTACAAGTAATAGAGAATCCATTATTTTGTTGATGTTATACTGGTAAATAAAGGATTATGACCTTGATATGTAGTTTAACCTTTTACCTAGATCTTTCCTTAGCTTAGATGACAGGATATGGATCTAGTGTTCAGCTAACATGGTTTCGAGACATATTTAAAAATAAGTAAATGTGCACTAAAATTTTCATACACACATGTGCTTCTTGAAAGGTCTCACAGTTGATTTTCAACATATTTTATAATCAGCAGTATTTTTCACAATCCTTTTTTCACTAATATGATTAAATTACTAATCTTTAAAGATTAGTAATTTAAGGCAGGATCTGGTGGTTCACCTCGGTAATACAAGCTACTATGGGGTCTGAGATCCAAGAATCACGGTTCAGAGAGAGCCTGGGGAGACATATCTTACTATTATCTCCAACTAACCAACAATAAGCCAGAAGTAGAATATGGCTCCAGTAGTAGGGCGCCAGCTTTGAGAAATAAGGCCAAGCATTGAGTTTAAACCTCAGCATCAGGGCATGAGCTCTTGTGGGTGCACGCACATGCGTGCGTGCACGCGCGCACACACACACACACAATATGAAGATCAGTAGTTCTGCCAGCTTGATGAATACATGTATTCACTTAAAAAGTTTTTGCTGAGCATTTACTACATTTTGACATACATGTATATTCTTAGACTATATAGGTAAACAAACCAATCTACCTTGCATTCTAGGTCCCTACATTCTATCACAGGTAGCAAGCAATAAACAAATAAAATATACAAGATTCAGGGTACCAAAATAAAACACAGTGACAACAGGAGATAAGCCAAATGGAAAAAAATGCAGGAAAAAAAGAAATAAATTCACACAGTAAATTAAAACAAAAACAAGCAAAAAGTAAGAGCCCTTTTTGGTGTACATTTCAATTAGCATAATTTATAAGGTTATATGTACATAGCTATTGAGCTATCTGAGTTGGGGAAGGGAAATAACAAAATGGTGAGATGAAGGACAAAGGGTGAACCAATGCAACAGCAATACTCACAAGACACTGTTTTGGAAGTGAACTTTACAATTTGGGGGGATGGAAGCCAAGGGGAGGGAAAGTGAGAGAAAACAAAGGAGGGGCTAACCATGTTCAACAAGGAATGCACTCATTACCTTACTTATGAAAAGTACATCCCCATTACCATAAAAAAGAAATAAGTCAATTATACAAGGTATTAAGCAGTAATTACTATTCATAAAAGAAAAAGTAAATAGTAATACAAGCTACTGGAAGGAATAGTTAATGGTGGACTGAATTATTATTTTCAGAAAAGAAGATAACATTAAGGTGTTGAGGAAGTGTGTTAGGCCATTCATGGCACTTTCAGGATGAATTTGTTAATCAACAAAAATCAGCATGTTTTGCAAGTTTCATATGACATCCTGGAAAAGAAAAGATATGCCAAGTCCTGTGAAATGCTTTATATATTAAAGGTGGCCTCTGAAATTCTTCAACTTCATACAAAGCACACTTCTCTTATTTGATACATCCTAAATGTCTTTGAAATTAAAAAAACTTTAATGCATGCTGTCTCTTATGAGAGATAATTTTTTATTTCTTTGATTTCTCTGAAATAAATATAGCACATGTATTTTTTCAAAAAGAAGATACCATTAAAAAAAAAGTAGATTCATGAAAGGTGACATACTTAGCCAAACAGTATGAGTGAGAATATTCAAATAGATGTTATAGCCAGTACAACAGCCCCAAGTAGACATGATTTTTGTGTTCAAGAAACATTAAGAATAACACATTTGATAAATTTTATTGAGCAAATCATACTTATGGTAAGCAAGTTTTAAATAGTAATGGAGGAATAATGGAGGCAGAATTCATGCAGGACTCTATAATTCACAGTAAGAGCATAAGATTTTCCTCTAAGTGAAATTGGAAGTTATCTCAACAATGTGAATACTATGCTTATACTACATTTAAGCATCTATATTGCCTAGAGATGCCTAGTTATCAGTCGGATATCTACATCTAACATTCAACTGGTGAGCTCTTGCATAGATATATAAATTGAGGAATTTTTAGCATACAGATTATATTTTAATACATGAAAAAGGATGATATTATGAAGCAAATGAGTATATCTAGAGAAGATATCTAATGATAAATGTTTCATACAGTAATAAGGTAGAAGTTTAAGGACAAAAAGGAACTACAATACAGTAAGAGAAGTAATCTGCATTTCCTCTGTTGCATTTTAATGGCAAATGCACGGCATCTAAAACTAACTGACAAACATAGACTCAAACTCCTATTCCAAAGTGTGACACTCATGGTATTTTTGTTTTCCTAACATTATCAAATCCTACTTTCTGGGAATTGGAGCTGTGGCTCAATTGGTACTGCATTAGTCTTGAGAAAAGAAGCTCAAGGATAGTGCCCAGGTCCTGAGCCAGGCCCTGAGTTCAAGCCCCAGGACCATCACACACACACACACACACACACACACACAATATCTACTTTCTGGACTTTTGCATTATAAATTCATTTTTATGTAACACACACACAATATCTACTTTCTGGACTTTTTCATTATAAATTCATTTCTATGTAAAATATAAATGTACCAATTGGAACATTTATTTTGCTGGATACAACATTGTTTGCTAAAGAAGCGCATTTTTGGTTAGTAAACTAATGATTCAAACATTTTTTTCAGTCCATGAAGCTTCCTTAATTATTTATCTAATCCTTATATGCATAAGTTTAGTTTAGATAAACACATTTATAAGATGATTTCTTTGTTGCTTTGTATGTCCCTCCCCCACGATATAACCCCTGTTTTCACTGTATTTGATGTTGGTATACTTTGTGAGGGGAAGGAAAAAACAAATTGTTTAAATAGGGATACAGGTGGACCCATTGCAACAAAGAGATGCACAAGACATTATGTTGAAAAACGAACTTTACAACTTTGGCAGGGGTGGGGATGGGGAAGGGGGAAGCAGAGGGGGAGGGATGGGAAAGGATGGGAAGGGGAAACAAAGGAGGAGGCAACAATGCTTGATAGGAAATGTACTCATTTCCTTGCCCATGTAATTGTAACACCTCTGTATAGTATTCTCACAATTAAAAAAAAAAGGAAAACTAAAAAAACCCAACAAAACCCAGAAACACATTGAAGGGAATTAATAAAACAAAAAAATAGATAATCACATCTTACTAGGATTCCATTGATTTAAAATTTATTATTTAAAAACTTCATGGGTTAGAATAACACATGTTAATAGTAATTATGGTGGGAAGAATCAGAACCAGGCATAAGAACGACCAAGATGAAGTTGGGTACCAGTGTCTCCATGCTAGTAAACCTAACTAGTTGGGAGGTTGAGAGCAGAAGGTTCACTACAAAGCCAGCCTAGATAGAAAAATTTGTGAGACACTATCTCCAAAATAACCAGCTAAAAACAGGACTGGAGGCATGGATCAACTGGTAGAACACCAGCCTAGTAAGCACATGATTCTGAGTTCAAACCCCAGTACCAGGAAAAGAAAGAGAGAGGAAGGAAGGAAGGAAGGAAGCGAGGGAGGAAGGGAGGGAGGGAGGGAGGGCTGGTCCATACTGAGGTAATACGTACAGTATTCTCACAATAAAATTAAAAAAAAGAAAATGGGAGTGATATCAGTGCTGACTGAAATAAGATGTTACAAATAATAGGTACAGAGTAAGAACTGAATCCAAAAGAAAGGATCAGCAACACTGTTCAACCAAGAGAAACTCAAAAGATAGTTATTTTCTTGTGGCCTGTATAAATAAAAGTGAGCTTCATTTAGCAAATTTCATGGTACATTGAGGTACCTCTAACCCCCTTAAGAGAAGAAAATTACTTAAGCCTACATTTTTTGGCAAATAACTGTAATTCTAGTTACATGTTTATTTAATAAAGGAGCTTTACTCCTTAACAATGCTATATTGCTGTAGCAATCTTTTCTGTAAAGCTATTTTTAAACATTCTGCCATTCAAGCTTGCTTATCTCCCAAATTAGTTTAAATTAATGAGGTTTTAGTGTAGATTCAGCTTAGTATTTACTCAAGTAATATAGTTCCCATATGTTTTGAAGAGAGAAATGTGTATAATTATAGAAAATAATTTGAACTCTTCTTGGAAAGTAAAGTCATTCCATATAGTTTGTCAATGATTGGTATACGGATGATTCTGTTAAAATGCTCATGCTCCCTTGAAACGTATTTCCTATTATAGATATTTTACTATTGAGAAAATATAATACCAGCAGCATCCTCTCATATATGGTTCCTATATATGTATTCTATTAAGGAAAGAAAAATTTTGCATACATACTGAAATGAACGGTAACATTTCACTATTGGCAGAAAATAAAAGGTTAACAACTCTGATTCCTTTGGTTAGATTCAGGAGAAGTTTTACTCTAATTTTATTCTATCTTCTTTGCAATTTTTTTCAAGAAGATATAACTCCACATCAGATATGCCTTTATAACCCCAAGAATAATAACATGGAATTGGTTAGATAAGCCTAATATTTCTGTATTTTTCTGAACTAAATTAATCTATCTATCCATCTGTCTTTCTATATTAATAGCCCTACTAACATTTTCAACTTGGTGCTCAAATTGAAGGCATGATCAAAATTGAAATAAATATTAATAACCACTTCAAAATTTATTCCAGGAAACACATTACATGTATTGCATGGAATGAATAAAACCAATATTCTGGCTATATCTTAAAAAGAAGCCTGCACACTAATCAAGACACATTATCCACATAAATTGATATGTTGAATTGAAACCCCTTTGTACAACTATTTGAAGATAATTTAAATGATAAGTTACAAAAAGAATCCTGCAGAGTCTCGATAGCAAGTTAACACTAAATCACGGTTTTATTGAGAAATGAAATAATTGCAAGTTAACACAATAGGGTTGAAAACTTAAATATCTATTTCACATAGAAATCGTTATTACAACCTTAATTTCCTCATGATTCTAAACAAATATATTGCTTAAGTAATAAAGGAGTAGGCATGGAAGTAGGATAAGTGACTCATTTTAGGACTTGGGCTTCTTACCCAAGCAAAATCTTGTTAGTCCAAGTAAATAAGTATCTTAACAAGGTAGAATTTGTTGTCTGAAATATGTGTCCTAGAAATAAATGCAACAGGTCCATCTCAGCTTATTGGAATAAAACAACCCAAGTTTTCCTAAGCCTCTCTTTATTTGTGCTCACCACAGAGCCACTGTCAAGTCAATGTATCTCCAATTTAGCAAGCCACAAGTTGTTATGCTAGCACCATACCTAATAGTCAACATCAAATATTTCAAATTCAGAAATTTGTCCTTTAGACCCCACTTACATTTAATCTATCAGGTATTTATTGCATACTTCTTTTTTTTTATGAGTTCCAGCAGCAGACAGGAGGTGTCTACTAAAAAAGGGAACCTGCTACTTTGCTCTAGAACTTTGTCTTTATAGACCAAGAATACATTCTTTTTTTTAAAAATTTTTTATTGTAAAGATACTATATAGAGGGTTACAGTTACATGAGCAAGGTAACGAGTACACTTCCAATTGATCATTGTTACCCACTCCATTGTTTTCCCCCTACCATCTCTTCCCTCCCTACCTTCCCAGAGGTTCTTTTCTTTTTTAATTGTGATTAAGTGATTACATAATTTCCCAAATTTCACAGTATTGTGGAATAATGATGTTCATTTAAAGTCACAAGTTCATTCTAACTTTCCTGGAACAAATTGTCTATCACAGTCTATAATATATAACAGTGTACACATATACACCATACATGTGATCAGCAGCATGGGCATATTTAGTAGTGGTTCTACCAGATGAGTGGGAGTTCTTTGTTTCTTAAGTCCTGTTAATTTTGTCATATCACCTAACATTTTGGATTTAGCATCCACTTATCAGGGTGACCATGTACCGTTTGTCTCTT
>NW_012267296.1:9039536-9112427 GCF_000151885.1 Dipodomys ordii
TTTCACTGTATTTGATGTTGGTATAATTTGTGGAGGGGAAGGGAAAAAACAAATTGTTTAAATAGGGATACAGGTGGACCCACTGCAACAATGAAATGTACAAGATGTTATGTTGAAAAACGAACCTTACAACTTTGGCAGTGGGGGGGCGCGGACAAAGGGGGATGGGAGGGCAGGGATGGTAAGGGGAAACAAAGGAAGAGGCAACAATGCTTAATAAGAAATGTACTCATTACCTTGCTTATGTAATTGTAAACCCTCTGTACGGTATTTTCACAATAAAAAAACTTACTAATTAAAAAAAGAAATGGAAGCTAATGAAATTCTCAACAATAAGGTAATATCAAAATGAATTGCAATGGAAATGTATGGTAGGATACTCTGCAGATATTAGCTTTTCAAGTATTATATAAGAATATTAATGGACATTATGATCCCAATTTGTAAAATAAATTAATATGTATATAGGGTAAATAGTCAACAAACACTTCTGGATAATGAAATTGCTTATCTGTAGATTATGAGTTAGTGGGTGACATTAACTTTCCTATTCTAGGCTATTTTTTTGTGTTTTGCAAACAGAATAATAATGATGAGCCGAACAAAACTCACTGAAACCTGTTGAATAATTCAGGGTGGGAACTGGTAATGGAGTCAATCTGATTTAGACACTGACTGTGCATGTGTGAAACACTAAAGGAAAGCCCCTTTGAACAATTCACATTTACTTTAATCAAAATTAGTATTTGGAAGGTGAAAGAAGTCCTATCCTGTCTGTGAGCATAGTGGAAGAGGGCAGATGAGTAAATAGAATGATAAAGCTTGTTGAGATTGTTTGGGTAAGGGAGCATGTTCTTCAGGGAGAGTGATGGAGAAGGTGAGTCTAATCAAGGTTCATTGTATGTATATATGGACATGAAATCCCCTTGCACAATTAATTGATGTCAAGAAAAATGTGGAAAATAATAGCAGTTAGAATGAAAAAATAGTTTGATAGACAAAATTAATCCAAGAAGAATTCTTAAAATGAAATACTATTTAACACGGTGAGGAGAATCTGATTAAAAGCATAGGTGCTAGTGTTCATGTGTTCATATTGAAAGCAAACTTACCTTCTCTACCTATGCAGTCAAAGTATAAGATAGCTTACTTTTTATGTGTTTGTGAGACAATCTTGGAGTTTGAAACTCAGAGCCTTGATGCTGTCCCTTAGCTTTTTTGCTTAATGCTAGTGCTTTATCCATGGAATCAGCTTCACTTCTGGCTTTTTCTTCTTAGTGATTAATTGTATATATGAACCTCAAGAACTTTTCTGTCCAGGCTGGCTTCCAATTATGATCCTCAGTTCTCATTCTCCTGACTAGCTATGATTACAGGAGTGAGCCATCAGCACCAGCCAACGTGGTTAACATTTATATTATGGTGAGGTGTAGGAGGGTATTTCCAGTTATAAATGAATCAAAAGGCATTACATACTTTATTTTCCTTACCAATACCTATTTTTCTGGTCTGTACATTCTATTTTTCACACAGATTAACACCAGATTAAAATACACTGAATAGTGCTGCCAATTGAAAAAGAAGCTATATACTTACACCCAACTATAGTTGTGTCTCCTATTAACAGGGGAAAACAACAACCAAGAGTTTTGAAGTAAGTACATATGTTATTAAATATAGTTTCTCTTTAACACAGCTAAAGAAAAGTCATATATAAGATCAGAAAGTAAATGTTAATTCAAAGTTCATATTAAAGGCATATTCCCAATTGACCAGCACACTCGACTTACATTTTATTATCAGTACCATGTCTGTCCATGTAAAATGATTATACATATACACATATTTGTATGGTATATATATGCATACACACAGCATTCTAGCTGTTAGTTTATTCCTACAAGGTGATCTGACAACTCTCTAACTTACCTGATATCATCAGGGAGCCACCTCCAACTTTATAACAGTTTGAACTGGCAAAGGGTACACCACACACTAGCAGAGAGCCTCCAGCCAAACCCGAACCAACACCAAAAGTAATGAAGATTGTCCAGAAGCCTCTGTACACTAAAAAGTGAGCAGAAAATAAAGAAAAAAATGAGCAGAAACATATTACAGTATATCAGAAAATTAACACTAAACCAACCAATCATTAATATTAAGCACAAAATATGTTTGGACTTCCAGCTTCAGAGCTAATTTTTTATATATGTCTTTTGTAAAAATATTGTACAGAGGGGTTACAGTTACATGAGTAAGGTAATGATTTACATTTCCTATTGAACATTGTTACTTCCTCCTTTGGTTTTCCCCTACCTCCCCACCTCCCCAACTCCTCCCTCCTGAACCCTAAAGTTGTAAAGTTTGTTTTCAACATGGTTTCCCTTATTTGCAATAATTTGTGTATGTCTAGGACAAGCAGAAAAGGTAAAAAACTATGAACATATGATCATATAAGATGATGTTAAGTGAAACAAACCCCAAGATAGGGACACAGGTGGGTTTTTTTCTTGCTATTATTTTTAACCTATTTATAATGTACTATGTGATATTTTTTGTTTCTTTTGTATGTTCTTCCCCCACAGTATAATACCCATTTTCACTGTATTTGATTCTGGTGCCCTGCATCTTTTTTTTTGGGGGGGGGGAATCCGGTCGTGGTGCCTGAACTCTGGGCCTGGGCACTGTCCCTCAGCTCTTCAGCTCAAGGCTAGCACTCTACCACCTGAGCTACAATGCCACTTCCAGCTTTTTTCTTTTTGCTTATGTGGTGCTGAGGAATCGAACCCAGGGCCTCATGCATGCAAGGCAAGCTCTACCACTGAGCCATCTTCCCAGCCCATGCCCCTGCATCTTGTATATACATTTTTTTTATAATTTGGGAATGGAAAAGGGAATAACAAAATTCTTAAATTAAGGATACAGATTGACCTTTTGTAACAATGAGATATCAGAGCTAATTTTTTGTGCCAGTCCTAGGGGTTGAGCACAAAGCCTGGATATTGTCCCTGAGGCCTTTTGCCTGCCTTCTCTAGCTAGCTTTGATCCACAATCCTCAAACCTCAGCTTGCTGAGGAGCTAGGATTAAAGACATGAGCCACCAACATATAGCTGCATAGCTAATTAACTGTTTGAAACACTCCCACATAGTTTTCAACTAACATTTTGTACATAGCTTTCAAAACTCAAGTCAGATGACACTTCTTTCCAGACTGATTGCCTTTCTACTATAGCCTGGGTTGGATAGGATTTGATATGCAACACAATATCTTTTTACTTACATTCATAAAGAAATCTACATTAGACTATAATTGTCTATTTCCTTTTTTGTATTCACAATAAGCTGAGCATTTTATGTGGGAGAATTATTTTTATTCAATTCCATGTGTACAGATGCCTAGCACATAATAGACCCCCACAGATGTTTGTTATGCTGAATCACATGCAAACATTCAATTTCCATTCTGTAGGACTCCGGACTTTAACTTCCCACGTGTAGAAAAAAACATCAATATTTGACAATCAGTGATTAAAAAGCAAAAAAAAAATTGACTCCTAATTCTGTTACCAACCAGTGTACCTACCTTCCTCCTCAAAGAAAATTTACCAGTACTTGCACTATCTTAATTTAAATTTGTGTTGTTCATCCTAACAGTCCATCAATCTATGCACTTATAACTGCTCCTTCCCTTCCTCTAGCCTTTGAGTGACCATGTTCATGTATAAAAGACACCTGCGAACAGGAGTTTCCATCACAAATATTCCATTCTTTTTTAGGTCCAAGGCTAGAACTCGAATTCTGTACCTGATACTTTTGCTTATTATGTAGCAATCTACCAACTGAGCCACATCTCTAACCCTATATATTCCATTTAAATAGTTAATTCTAAAACATGCAAAGGAGTATGGAGATAAGCCTTGGTTGGGGGTTTCTATGAGCCACCTGAAATAAAAATACTGCATGTTACAAAATGAAGTGAACCATTGATTGGTGATCATTGGGATTGTGAAATGAATCAAACTATTTCTTTTGACTGGTCTGCTTATTTCAGCACAGAAGTGAAATGTGAAGCCTGAGTTCTCCAGAATGTCATTCAGTGTTTGGTTTACCTTTTAATATAGATAGATAGATATAATATAGATACATACATACATACATAGCTACATAGATATATAGATACAAAGATATTCTTTGCTTCATTCCTTTTAGTATTACACTCTATACTTATAAATCCTAATGGGGGGATTAGGTTATGTATTTTGCTAATGTTTCTTATTGGTACTGTCTTTTCTTTCAGGGAACTGGATTTTGGTTTTTTTTATTGTGAAAATACTGTACAGAGGGGTTACAATTACATGACAAGATGAGTACATTTCTTATCAAGCATTATAGCCTCCTCCTTTGTTTCCCCTTCCCATCCTCCCCCTGCCCCGCTCACCCAATCCTCCCCCCGCCCACACCAAAGTTGTAAAGTTCGTTTTTCCACATAAAGACTTGTACATCTCATTGTTGCAATGGATCCACTTGTATCCCTATTCAAACGATTTGGTACTGATTCTTAAATCTCAGGGCCTCATGTTTCCACTCAGGGCTAAAATACTATCACTTGGGCCATATCTTCAGCTTAGCATTTTGCTGGTTAATTGAAGATGGAGTCCCAGACTTTTCTGCTAAGGCTGACCTTAAGCCTTGCTTCTCCAAGTCTTAGTCTCCTGAGTAGCTAGGACTATAGGTGTGGGACACTGCTGCCCTGCTAGGCAGGGCTACTTTGTTTCTAATTAGGAAGTGACCTTGTTGTGAGACAATTTGCAATAATCAGTTTGCTTTGCTTTTATTCAGAACCATCTAATTCTTTCAGAGTTTTCAGTCTAGTTTCCAATATGACATAAGGGCTTCAAGAAGATACTTGGTATTGTAGAACTCATGCACATATTAAAGGGTATTCTCAGCTATTTTCTTAACTGTAAAAGAAAGTTTCTTTGATATTTAAGACTGGGCAGCACATAGCTTTGGAGTGGCTGTTTGTGGTGTATTAGACAAATGCCCAGGAGTGGAATTGCTGGGTCATAGGGAAGCTCTATGTTTAGTCATTTAAAAAAATGTTATTGTAAAGGTGATGAATAGGGGTAACAATTACATAAGTAAAGTAATGAGTACATTTCATTTTGAACACTGTTACCACTCTTGCATTTTCTCCCACTTATCACTCCCCATCCCCCCAAAATAGTACTGTTAATTTCTAACAGTGTCTGGTGAGTATTATTGTTGCATTAGTCTTAGTCTTAGTCTTGTTGTTTCTGTGATTCTCTTTCCCTTCCATGGATCAGATAAGCTTATATACAAGACAAAAGTTACAGAAAACTAAAACAGAAAGAAAAAATAGAAATAACTACATACAGGACATGATAAGGACCTCTTGTTTCAGAACCTCCATACTGCTTTCCAGAGTGGTTGAACAAGTTTACATTCTCACCAACAATGTAGTTGCATTTACTTTTGGCAACATACCTTCCAGCATTTTTTAGTTAGTTTTCTTGATAATGGCCATTCTCACTTGGGTGAGGTGGACTCTCAGTGTTGTTTTGATTTGGATTTCTTTCATGGCTAAAGATGTTGAGCATTACTTCATGTGTCTGTTATCTGTTATTATTTCTTCTTCTAAGAAGGCTCTCTTTAAGTCTTTAACCCATTTATTAATTGGGTGGTTCATTGCAACATTGTTTGTCATAGCCAAGATATTGAATCAACCCAGATGCCCCTAGGTGGACAAAGGATCAAGAAAATGGGATATATATGCACAATGGAATTCTATGATTCTGTACATAGGGAAATAGAAAGACTTAGAAAAAATATATATATATATATAAATTGAAGTAAGTCAGTTCCAAGAAACATAGGCTGTATTGATTCATTTGTTTGTAGTAATTAGAATGTGCTTATAAATCTACAAGCATAATGGATGGTAAAAGACAAAAAAATTTCACTTGGGCATGATAAATTAAACAGGACTCTAAACATTCACACAATGAAATCAAAGGAGAATATTCTTAGGAAAGGATCACAAAGGCTAAATACCTGTGTGCATATGATCATATAAAGTGTTTATTAAGATGAACTCCATGAAATAGAAACAAGAGATTTTTGCTATATTGTTTTTGGGTTTTGTTTTGTTTGGGGGTAGTATTTTTTTCTCCTTTTGTTGCTGTTTTTGATTTGTGTATCTTTTGTCTTGTATGCAAGTTTAACTGTTTTGGGCAGGATAAGGGGGAGCACAGAAATGGTGGGACAAATGGTGAGCCAATGCTGCAGTGACACTCCCTAGAGACTGTTGAAAATGAACTTGTGGGGAAGGGGTGTTCAGAGGGAAAAAAACTGGGAGAAAATGAGGGAAGAGGTGACACTGCTCAAAAAGAAATGTACTCATTACCTGACTTATGTAACTGTAACCCCTCAGTACATCACCTTTATAATAAAATATATTACAAAATAAAATGAAATGAAATGAAAAAAATATATGCAGCCCTCAAAGGCAACAAGAACAAAGGGGTATAAAAGTAGCACTCCTTCCAGTGTAACTAAAACTGGATTAAAATATCAATTTTCCACAAGAATGTAACATTAGTATCTAATGCTTGTTTATTTGCCACTTTCAGGTTCCCAGAATGAAAATTTTTAATTCATCAATTAACTAGTAATAAACATGCAATTGATTCAAATATCTTATCCAGACAGGACTAGAGCAAATACTATCTACAATGTTTTCTGTAAGAGGTTATAACCTACAAAAGAAATTATTAACATGAATTGCTTTTATTGGTGGTCATAGCATATTTTATAAATTCTGGTGTATAATCTTCAGGTTTAATTCTTTCCCCAAACTGGGACATCTGTAATAAGTTACTTACCCTGGCTGTGCATCTGTGTTTCCTGAAGTTGAATGGAGACAATAATAACTTCGAATAATTGTGGCGAAGAATAAGTTTCACATAAGAACACATGAAGTTCAATAAAGGTCCCATGGTTTCCCTTATTTGCAACATCTAGTATATGTCTGAGTCCAGCAGAAAAGGTCAGATAAGGTGATCTTAGGGAAATGAACCCTAAGATATGTATTCAAATGTTTTTTTTTCTTTCATGTGATTGTTTCTAACGCATTTATAAGATTATTTCTTTGTTGCTTTGTATGTCCCTCCTCCACAGTATAACTATAACCCCTGCTTTCACTGTATTTGATGTCGGTATAATTTGTGGAGGGGAAGGGGAAAAACAAGTCGTTTAAATAAGGATACAGGTGGACCCGTTGTAACAATGAGAAGTACAAGTTGTTAAGTCGAAAACGAACTTTACAACTTTGGTGGGGGGTGGGGCGGGAAGGATTGGGTGGGGGGGCGGGGGGGAGGATGGGAAGGGATGGGAAGGGGAAACAAAGGAGGAGGCTACAATGCTTTATAAGACATGTACTCATTATCTTACCCATGTAATTGTAACCCCTCTGTACGGTATTTTCACAATAAAAAAAATAATTTTTTTTAAAAATTGTCATCATTCAATTTGCCTTGTGAAGGATAAAATGTTTGTGACTTTAACTAAATATCACCATTCCACAATACTGTGAAATATATGAAATTGATATAATCACCTAATCTCAATAAAATAGCTGTAAAATTAGAATTGTCATTGATATATTACAATTTTATCATATTTCTTTAGAACTCAAAACCTTTAAAAAGCAGAGAAGTGGAAATACATCTTTTAGCTTTCTACTATTAAAGAAATTCAATAGCGAGAACATAATTCTCTAGGAGTCAGTAGTCCTGAATGCTTCTGATGTCTCTATTCCATACTTCCCTCATAACCTCTGTCAAAATGTAAGCAACAAATCTTATTTATATCTACCTCAAAGAAAAGTGTAAAACATTTTCTGCTAAATCATTTCAGAACCATTTCTTTAGGATAAATATGAAATATGTTTATACATATATTATCCAATTCAATGGTTGGGCTCTAATAACTACTAATAGTATTAACCACAATGATTGATATTTCATTGGTTGTTGCGTTTTTATTTAGAATACATCAGACACTATCTATACTTAAGTGCAAAAATAATCTTTTTATTTCCAAAAAAATATGTGAAATAGAGGCTGGGAAGATGGCTCAGTGGTAGAGTGCTTGCCTTGCGTGCATGAGGCCCTGGGTTCGATTCCTTAGCACCACATAAGCAGAAAAAGGTGGAAGTGGCACTGTGGCCAAGTGGTAGAGTGCTAGCCTTGAGCTGAAGAGCTGAGGAACAGCGCCCAGACCCAGAGTTCACGCCCCATGACTAACCAAAAAAAACTTTTTTAATACATCATTTTGGGCTTTACCCAGCATAATTTCCAAAGTCATGAATATCACTATAAAATTAGGACATGGGTGATATACACAAGAATTTCAGGAAATTCTGAACATAAAAACTATGTTTTGAATAAGCAGAAAACCATTAAATATGTTGTTATACTTTGTCATATATTATTGTCATATGTTATAATAATATATAAATAGCTATGCTCAAATGCCCATTTGTAAATGGACAAGGGAAAAAGCCATGGCTCAAGTAGTAACGCACCTGTTTACCAGGTTGCAAGGCCACGATTTTAAACCTCTGTACTGCCAAAATGCTTATATCAAAACTTGATATACACATAATGCTCCTTTAGGGTCTATTATGATGATGAAATGAAGAACTTTATGAGATAGATTAGGATCTATCTCTAGTCAATATACCTTCGTAAATAAATGAGAGTCTATAGTGATGATAAAATGAAAATGCTTTGTAAAATTGTTACTAAAATTCATATGTCATATGCCATATGAATTTTTGACTACCTTTATAATTGTGACACAATGTGATATCTTGGATAAGATTTTGAATGCTGCTCCCAAAAGGAAAGAAGTAAAGAAAAGAAAGATTACTAAAATGCAAATAATCTTATAAATTAGGTGCTGATATTATGTAGATTTTGATGATGGTACCCTCTATAATGTTGTGTATGTCCAAATACAGTAAGACTTCAATATCTGTGATACCCATATTCACAGATTCAAATCATCACAAGTAAAAAATACTTAAAGAAAAACCATACTTCTGTTGAATATGTACAACCATTCTTCTTGGCAATTATTCCACTGAAAATATAGCATAATTATTTACATGGCATATACATTGCATTCATAGCACATGTAATTTAGAAATAATTTCACATATGTAGGATTATGTGTATAGACTCAATGTATATGGAACACTATTTGATTAAATGAAATTGATCATCTGTGGATTTTTGTATCCTCAAGGAGCCTACCCATAATCCCTAGTAGATGGTCAAATTAATGGTATTTTTAAAAACAGAATATATGAACAGAAATATGATTGCACTTGAACTCCAAATCTAGGAAATACATTTCTAAATATTGTAGATACAAGTTTCTCCAAAAATATTTGAATTATGATGATTAGTACTTTTTTGGATCAGAGCAGGTAAAACAATATAGGGTTTGGAATAAATATACTTAATAAAAGGGGTTATACCACCTTCAGTGTTTTTTGTGTTGATTCTCTCACCAATAAAATGGAGCTCCTAATATTTAATACATATGTTCATCTCAGTAGAAAAGTAAGTCATTTTCATCTAGCTTAAACTCTAGCAGATCTTAACTTTTTGTCTCTTCCCTTTTTTCCTTCACTCACATCCAGTGTCACCTATAAACAAAGTGGCCAAATCAATTATGTGCCTGGAGAAAATAATCAAAAGTAATCAATTCAGACCAAAATCTAGTATAAAATAATTACTTAATGAATATCAAGTAAGTTCTTATGTTGTATGTGTACAAATATGTTTCAAAACTCACCTGTAGTTGCATCAAAAGAGGGATGAGGAATAGGTCCAACAGTGATTGGCATAGGAAAAAGATATCCAGGGATACAACGCTTGGGATGAGGCTGGTTCACTGCAGAAGAAATTGAATATTTTGTTCTATATTCTAAGATCTTGTAAATTAAACTCTTAAAATTACACATTTAGTAATTTAAGAAAACATTTGGTGGAATGAATAATGAGTTGAAAACTATTTTGTTGATAATACTGGTAAGTTGGTTAAAGAAAAGGAAAATAACACAGAAATGTAGAAATTTGCATCAAAATGCTCTTATTTTGATTCAATGTCATTTAAAGTCCTGTCTTCAGTTGTATTCTGTGAAGTTACAATTTAACCCAAGAAAATTTACTTATTATTATTTACTAAAACTTATTAAGACTCATGGTATTTGAACTAATGTCTCTCCATCTTTATAGATATTACAAACTAATGGTGGGACCAGAAACACATTTCCTACGAGCTGTAATTAACTCTAGTCTGTTTCAAAGGTTATAGAAGGTGCAGTATTGCTCTACATGACTAAAGGGACAACAAATATATGGTCAATGAGGGTTCCAAATGAAGTACTCTTATTTTGGCCTTAAGGATGAGTATAGAATAATCAGTAGTAAGTAGAAACATGAACATATTAGACAAGAAATAGGACACAAAGGGAGTTTTTTTTAATATCAAGAAAAATATGAGAAAATAGCCTAAATTTTGGTAATAACAGAGAAGCAAAAGTTTTCTATTTTCCATGAAGTACACTGAAGCAAACAGGAACAAACTATAGCTACATGCTTACTAATATAGTAGAGGGGTACCATTCTTGTTTCATGTTCCAACTGTTACATCTCACATTAACAAATCTATATTATAAGCCCCCAAATTATAATATCCAATATAACAGATAAAATCCTGGGGAAATTAGTTAACTGCTTGGATTTCAGGAGTTTGTAGTCACAAAAGTCAATACTCTGGATGTCAGAATCAAAATATCAAAAGATTGCAATGAATTTAATCTAGTACAGTGAATTTTAGTATGGATAAATTGAAGGACTTGGTCTTAATTTCAAAAGCCCACATGCACCATACAGAGTAAGAAATGCATTGATAAACAGAATAAAGTTATTTCATTGTATTGACTGTAAGCTAAATATGTTAATTGTGCATTTTATTAATCAGAACATCAACCTCATGTGAGACTGCATAAATAGATGTAAAGTGTATGATAATAATAAAAAATAATAATGATATATCAAATTAAATATGGGGTACTAAGCCACATTTTAAGATGGCTATGAGAAAATTAGAGTATATCCAAAGAAGAGTGACTAAACCAGAGATTAGAATTATATAGTAGTAATAATTTAAATTGGGATACAAAAACATAAACATACATGGTGATGGTAAAGATGAGAAGAGGTGAATGATGATAGTTATTAGTCACTGGGAGATCTTTCATGGTGAGAAGTGACTGGTTTCTATCATATATAAAATTT
This sequence comes from Dipodomys ordii, assembly GCF_000151885.1. Taxonomy (NCBI): domain Eukaryota; kingdom Metazoa; phylum Chordata; class Mammalia; order Rodentia; family Heteromyidae; genus Dipodomys; species Dipodomys ordii. The sequence goes on from NW_012267296.1 coordinate 9,050,934, forward strand.
AGGGAGGGAAGAATGAGCATTTATGGCAGAAGTTTCAGAAAGATTGCTTCTTTGTTCAGTGAAATGAAATGTGTAGCAATTATAGCTGTCAAATATTATAATAGGGTACTTGATAAAATAATCTAAGCCCTCTTCAATAAAAGAATAGACTTGATGGCCACTTGTCAACATGTTGCAGAAGAGACCCATACATCAATCAGGTAGGTAGTTGGTCCACATACCTCTAGAATCTCCTCAACTAGTAATCTTTGATTCTAGGACACTATGAAAAAGCATGTCATTACATTCTAAGTGCCACTAAATCAATATTAATATCAGTGTCTTGTCATAATTAATGATATACTGAGAATGTTAGATGCATTAATGGAGTGACCACTTATTTTAAAGTGTTTTCTAGCTAGTAGTAACACTTCATAATAAGTAGATATTTGTCTCTGCTAAATTGCTAAAGAATTCTCATTAAAATGATTGTTACTGGTGCCTGAATATCAAATTAATTTGCTACAATAAATGCCTGTATGATTTACATCAGAGAAAAAAGATAGTTCTATCTCTAAAATATAGGTTATTCATGACAAGAAACTTCAATGTGAATTCTTTTGCATGTTCACCCAAAGCCCTTTGACATATTTTATCTCATCAGAATTAAGAAATAGCCTGACAAATCAAGATTCTTAATCTGGTTTATGAATCAAAAGATATAAAGTTCATAACCATTGATAAAAAATAGTCAACTGTGAGAAATAAATATCATGAGGAAAAAGTCAGTGGATAATAAGTGTTTCTATGCACATATACGTTCATAAGCATTTGTATATGAATGTATATATGTGTGTATGTGATGAGATAACAGAATAATCAAAACGACTGATAAGATATGATAACCACATAATAATACATAAATATGAAGGAACACTGGATTATTTATTTAAAATGACAAATTTATGGACTGTACCAAATTGATACTAGAATATTAAGTCATAATATGAAAAATATTTTAGTCCAAATAGTAAAGGGTGTATACAGCTATATAACAATAATAAATGTGTAAGCTAATGTAGGTGGAAATGATATTTTATTGCACAAATATCGAATACCTATTATAAACTAGAAATTATATTTTCAATTTCCAATAATGTATATTGAAAAATGAAGAAACCTGCTACTAGTATTCTATTATTTTATAAACATAGTTCCTATATCATGTAATAAACTTATTTAAAGTGCTTGAGGCAATTTTTATTATATGCACAGTGTTGTTTTCATTGTTTTTGAACATATATTTAAAGCAGAATTGCTAAACGGAGTGATAACCCTAGGTATAACCTATTGCTGAGTTGGTAGACCCTTCCTTGGCTGTACCTTTATCACTGCCACATACAGCAAAATGTAAAGATTCTATTTCTGCATATCTTGGCCAAAATTCATTAGCATCTGTCTTCCTGTTTATGGCTGGCTTAGTAGGTGTGGAGTGATGTCAAAATGTAATTTTGATAGTTATTCCCATGATTGCTAATGATATGTAGAAGCTCTTACATACTCTTATTATAAAATTTCTATACAAAGTATTTGCACATTTTAATTGGATTGTTTATATTATTACATTTTAATGGTGCTACATACATTTTGAATACGTCTTTTATGAGATATGTGATCCTTAAACATGTTCCCACTGTATTATTTTAATGTGTTTTTTGCTCCCCTTCTCTTCCCTAATTCAGATAAACATATATATGATACCCAGGGTACCAAAATCAAATACAGTGACAACAGTGGATAAACCATCAGAAAAATAAAACACAAAAGAAAAGGGAAATCATGTAATACATTAAAAACAACAAAAGCAAAGTAAAACCTCTTGTTTCCACATCTTGAAGTTCATTTCACTAAGCATCATCTCTGTCTTTTCCAAATAATTTTTTTTTAATTTTTTATTGTAGAAATACTGTACAGAGGGGTTATAGTTACATGAGTAAGGTAATGAGTACATTTCCTATCGAACATTGTTACCTCCTCCTTTGTTTTTCCCCTACCATCCCTTCCCTCCCTACCTTCCCAACCCAACCACCCCCCCCACACACCCTGCAAGTTGTAAAGTTCATTTTCAACACAGTGTCTCATACATCTCATTGTTACAATGGGTAAACCTGTATCCTTATTTCAGCATTTTGTTATTTCCCTTCCCCTCCCCTAATTAGGAAAATGTATATACAAGATGAAGGGCACTGACATCAAATACAGTGAAAACAGGTTATACCATGGGGGAAGAACATACAAAAGAAACAAAAAAATCACATAGTATATTTTTAATACGTTAAAAACAATAGCAAGCAAGGAAAAAAACCAGTCCTATCCCTATTTTGGGGTTCAGTTCACTTAACATCATCTTTTTTTATTGTGAATATATTGTACAGAGGGGTTACAATTACATGGGCAAGATAATGAGTACATTTCTTATCAAGCATTGTAGCCTCCTCCTTAGTTTGCCCTTCACATCTCTTCCCAGCCTCCCCCTTCCCCCCCAACCCCCCCCCTCCCACCACCAAAGTTGTAAAGTTCGTTTTCTACATGACAACTTGTACTTCTCATTGCTGCAACGGGTCCACCTTTATCCTTATTTAAAGGACTTGTTTTTCCCCTTCCCCTCCACAAATTATACCAACATCAAATACAGTGAAAGCAGGGGTTATACTGTGGGGGAGGGACATACAAAGCAACAAAGAAATAATCTTATAAATGCGTTAGAAACAAATGCATGAAAGAAAAAAGCATTTAAATACATATCATAGGGTTCATTTTCCTAACATCACCTTATCTGACCTTTTCTGCTTGACTCATACATATACTAGATATTGCAAATAAGGGAAATCATGGGACCTATGTTTCTTTGGGCTTGGCTTACTTCACTTAATATAATTTTTTCCAAGTCTTTCCATTTCCTAACAAATGGGGCAATGTCATTCTTTCTGATGGAGACATAGAATTTCATTGTGTATATAGACCACATTTTCTTGATCCATTCTTCTACTGAGAGGCATCTGGGTTGGTTCCATATCTTAGCTATGGTAAATAATGCTGCAATAAACATAGTTGTGCTTGTAGCTTTAGTGTGGTCTTCTTTGTAAACATTTGGGTAAATGCCCAAAAGTGGGATTGCTGGGTCATAGGGGAGCTCTATGTGGAGTCTTTTGAGGAACCTCCATACTACTTTCCAAAGTGATTGAACAAGTTTACACTCCCACCAACAATGCAGTAAGGTTCCCTTCTGTCCACATCCCCTCCAGCATCTGTTGTTATTAGAGTTCTTGAATTTTGCCATTCTAACTGGGGTGAGGTGGTATCTCAATGCTGTTTTGATTTGCATTTCTTTTATGGCTAGGGATGTTGAGCATTTCTTCATGTGTCTATGGCCATCCTTCTTTCTTCTTCAGAGAAGTTTCTCTTTAAGTCTTTAGCCCACTTATTTATTGGGCAGTTGTTTCTTTGAGGATTTGTTGTTGGGGGATTTAATTTTTTGAGTTCCAAGTATACCAAATAATGTTTTTAATTACTTTTATCTTCCAAAAATTGTACAAAGTGGTTTTAATTTAATCTTTCTGTTTATGTTTAGAACTCACCTTAATCATTTATCCTTTCTATCATTCTTCTTGCTTTCCATATCCCATCTTCATCTCTAACCAGTAATATTTTAATGTCTTTAGCATATTATTTTAGTATCATGGTTTAGTATAAATAAATGCAATCAAAATAAACAAAAATGTGTGTTGTTTAACTCCCACCAAGTCTAGGTTTTCTAAGTTTTCTTTTGTTTTTTATTTGAAACTATATTGTTTTATTTGGCAAATTTGTTTGTTTTTAACCTAGCTAAAAGTTATTGAGTAGTATATTGAGGAATATTCTATCTATACTGTGGAAGGATGTATAGTCTGTTTTTTGCATGTATTTTTCTTGGGGGGTGGGTCGTGGGGCCTGAACTCTGTCCCTCAGCTCTTCAGCTCAAGGCTAACACACTACCACTTGAGCCATGGCACCACTTCCAGATTTTTCTGCTTATGTGGTACTGAGAAATCAAACCCAGGGCCTTGTGCATGCAAGGCAAACATTCTACCACTTTCCCAACCCCTTCATGTATTTTTGATGAGCATGTGGTTGATTAAATTAATTTATATTGTTAGATTATTTTACTTTTTATTGGTTTGGTTATATACTTTTATTTAGAATGGGTAATTAAGTTTCTACTATTATTGAGATTTCTATTTCTTCATTCCATCCTGTGATTTATTCATGTATTTTAGGGCTTTGTCATTAAATTTTATGAACATACGTTTATAATCTTCATAAATTCCTGATAGAGTGATTCTTTATCATTATGGTCCTGTTTAGCTGGGCATTGGTGGCTCATGCCTATAATCCTACCTACTCAGAAGACACATCTAAGGATCACAGTTGGAAGCCAGTCTCAGCAGGAAAGTCCCTGAGACTCTTATCTCCAATTAACCTCCAGAAAACCAGAAGTGTTGCTGTGGCTCAAAGTAATACAGTGCTAGCATTGAGCAAATGAGCTCAGGGACAGTGTCCAGGCCCTAAGCTCAAGCCCAACCACTGACAAAAAAAGAAGAAAGAAAGAGAGAGAGAGAGAGAGAGAGAGAGAGAGAGAGAGAGAGACAGAAAGAAAGAAAGAGACGAAAAGAAAGAAAGACACAAAAAGAAGGAAAGAAAGAAAGGAGGGAGGGAGGGAGGGAGGGAGGAAGGAAGGAAAAAAAGAAAGAAAAAACATCCTGTTTACCATTAGTGATTTTTTTTGTTTAAATATCTCATTCTCCTGATATTTGTACAATGAATGGATCTTATGTGTTTTGTTTGTATTTTAAATCATTTTCCCAATCTTTTGATATATTTGTATCTGAATCTAAGTTTCTTGTAGAAAGATATTCTTGTTTCAATTTTTTTTCTTTTATTTTATTTATTTTATTGTGAAAATACTGTACAGAGGGGTCACAATTACATGGGCAAGATAGTGAGTAGATTTTTTATCAAGCATTGTAGCCTCCTCCTTTGTTTACCCTTCCCATTCTTGTTTCAATTTTAAAACTATTTTTTTCATGTTTGAAATTGTTGGTATGGCTAGATTTACATTCAGCATTTTGGTTTTGTTTCTCTTTGAGTGCCTCTCTCTGGTTATTCATAAAATACATAATATCTTATTGTAAAACATGAAATATAACTGTTCTGTGAATCACTTGAACATATTATTCCTGTCTAACTGTACCTACCATAGAACATCAAGAGAAAAATAAAGTGCAAATGGTCAAAAAATACATGGAGAAGTCTTCAACATCTCTAGCTATATAGGCAATGCAAATAAAAAGAACAATGAAATTTTATCTCATTGGCTATCCTTAAGAAAACAAATGACTTCTTAGCACTACATTTAGTATATCGCAAAGGTTCTGGTATGTTTTGCTTCATTTTCATTCAATTTTGGCTCCTTTTTTATTCCCACTTCCTTAAGTTGTCATTTAATAATGTATTGTTCATCCTTCACAAATTTGAACTTTCTCTGTAGTTTCTTTTCCCATTTATTTCTACTTCTACTCTATTGTGATCTGATAAGATATAGTGTTATTTAATTTTCTTTATTTGTTTAGAATTTGTTTATGTCCTAAACATATTTTGAAGAAAGAGCTATGGGCTATGGAGAATAATATGGACTGTATAAATACTGGATGAAATGATCTGTAATTATCTACTTGGTCTATATTGTTAATTAATTTTCAAGATTCTTTGTGGATGTCTTTTGTATGACCTCTCTATTGGCTAGAGTAGGGTGTTGAAGTCTCTATTATTGTGGTGCAGTCTATTGGTGTTTGTAAGTCCAAAATATTTAATGAAATTTAATAATCAACATTTGTGTGTGTTAGTAGCTGTTATCTTCTTTCAACTGATTATTCCCTTTATTAATATGAAATTATCTTCATTGTCTCTTATGAATAATTTTAAGTTTATTTTTCAGATATGAATATAGCTGAGACAGCTACTATTACTGACTGAACACACAAAGAAATTTTCAACATTCTTATCCATAAAGGAAATGAAATTCAAAAGGATATTGAGATTCCATCTCACAATATTCAGAACAACTATCATCAAGAAAATAAACAACAAATGCCAGTGAAGATATTGGATATAACCCATCATACAGATTGTGGGAATATAAACAAGTATAAAAATTATAGAAATCAATAAATTTACCTATTTTATAACCATCTAATTAACACTGTTGAGCATATATGTGAAGGATTATAAGTCAATATACAAGAGGAATACTTGCACACCCATGTTTATAACAGAATTACTTACAATAGTCAATGACAGTTCAAATTAGCTATTCAAAAACTGTTGAATAGATTTAACGTACAAAATATATACACACAATGAAATTTCATTCAGTCATATAGAATAAAATTAAGCTATTTGTAAGAAAATGGGTAGAATTGCCCACGATCATGCTGAAAAAAACTGAAAAGTTCAAAAAGCCAAATATTGCATGTTTTTATTAATACATGGAATGTGAATCTAAATTGACAACAAGTAACAACATAATGTGTCTTTATTGCAAAGAAGGTTTCAATGAGAGAATTGAAGGTACCGTGGGGTGAAGAGAATTAAGGTATGTTACATATATGACTGCTTTGAAATTGAAGGTTGTTTATTTTAGTACATTATGGTAATTCTATTGATATCCAAAACACAGATATCAAATAGGTAGTATCTTCATTTTGAGAGTCAGAGAGTAGCCTGAAGAGCTGAGCTGAGGCCTAAGCTACATATAACTCAAAATCATGCCAAGAATGGAAAATCTGGTGATTATTTATTTTCCTTCATGGTACAGTGCTGTACTGCTAGAGTTAGCCTTCTAATTCTTTGTGCTTTGTTTTTTAAAATATGTCTTATTGTTCCTGTAGAGGTGATATACAGAGTGCTTACAGTTACATAAGTCAGGTACTAAGTACATTTTTATGTATTGAACAGCCACATTTATTCACGCTCATTAAACACTTTGACAAAAACACCATAGTACATCAGTGACATAGCAAAGATTTCTTGGTTGACAGATCTGTGGCACTGCCATCAGTAAAAAGACATCTGCCTGTGGACCATTCTCCTGTAAATCTAAATCTAAATCTATTCAGGCTGTAGATGAAGGGGTTCAGCATGGGATTGACCACTGTGTACAGCACTGTGGCCGCTGTCTCTCTCCGCGGAGTGTGAGAACAAAGGGTTGAAATCCACAGCGATGATGGTGCCATAGAAGAGACACACTACAGCCAGGTGGGAGCCGCAGGTGGAGAAGGCTTTCTACCATCCCCTGGGGGATGCGACTCTTAGGACAGCACCAGCAATGAGACCATAGGAGGCCAGGATGAACATGAAGCGAGTGATCATGACCAGGGCACCCTCCGTGAGAATCATCAGCTGGTTGAGGAGTGCGGCTGAGCAAGAGAGTTTCAGGGGGACGTCACGTTGCAGAAGATGTGCGGAATGGTCCACACAGAAGGACAATCATGCCATCAGCAGGGTGTGCATCAGCGCATTGAGGCTGGCAACGACTCAAGACTCAGAGAACAGCAGCGCACAGAGTTGAGGAGTCATATTCGTTGTGTAATGTAAGGGTGGCAGATGGCCACAAAGCAGTCATAGGCCATCACAGCCAGAAGGAAGTTGTCCATGTGTGTAAGTTCAAAAAGGAAATACATCTGCGTGAGACAGCCAGGGTAGGAGATGGTGTGACACCCGAGGATGTGGTTGCCCAGCACCTTGGGGATCGTGGTGGAGAAGAAGCAGACTTCCAGGCAGGATAGGTGGCTGAGGAACAAATACATGGAGTTATGCAAGCATGTGTCTGTGCTGATGGCCAGCACGATGAGCAGGTTTCCCTGGATGGTGGCCGGGTACAAGGTGAGGAAGAGAAGGAAGAGGAGCTGCTGCTGCTGGGGCTGCCTGGAGAGTCCTAGGAGGAGGAACTCCAAGATGGCTGACTGGTTTGTGCAGAGAAGAATAGAGGGCATCCAGGTCCAAAATTAGGCAGGGATAGTTATGATGTGATGAGGCCTTAGACAGCACCACAACTGCAAACCAGTTCAAGCACCGCAACTGCAAACCAGTTCAGGCAGCTTCTTCTTTTTTTTTTTTTTCAAATTCTTTATTGTGATTAAGTGGTTACATAATTTCCCAAATTTCACAGTACTGTGAGATACTGATGCTTCGTTAAAGTCACAAACATATTCTAACTTTCATGGGACAAATTGTCTATCGTGTGCTATAACATTTATGAGTTCTATGAGCTTTGTGATAGTTATTTCTTCCATATTGGGTGATATGTACATTTCTTTTGTTTTGCATAGCGTCAGCTGTTCCCTCTTTCCTACTTGTTCCCTCCCTCCCATCGCTGCCATTGAGTTGCTTAGTTCATTTTGATCAATGTCCAGTGCAGCTGATGGGTTCCTCTGTTGTGTTTTTCCCTGATTCCCTCTAGTTCTGTGTCATCCTGGTTTCCCTCCAGTGAGCACATATATACCATATATGTGATGAGCAGCATAGGGGTTATTTACTAGTGATTGGACCAGATGAGTAGAAGTCCTTTGTTTCTTAAGCCTTGTTAATTTTGTCGTATCACCTTACATTTTGGATTTAACATCCACTTATCAGGGAGATCATGTGCCGTTTGTCTCTTTGCTCTTGGCTTATCTCGCTCACCATGATTTCTTCCAGCTCCATCCATTTCCCTGCAAATGCCATTATTTTGTCCTTTCTAATGGCTGCATAATATTTCATTGTGTATAGATGCCACAATTTTTGGATCTGTTCATCTATGGTGAGACATCTGGGTTGTTTCCACACCCTGGCTATTGCGAGCAGTGCTGCAATAAACATGGAGGTGCATGTGTCCTTGTATACGAGTTCCTGTTATTCAGGACAGATGCCTAGAATTGGTATGCTGGGTCATAAGGGAGGTGATTCCTGGGGGTGGGGGTGCAGTTCCCTGTTTTCCCCCATCTGCTGAGGCATATGCTCAGTTTCTGACTTCAGTTGGGAGGAGTTGGCTGTGTTGCTCAGTCACCCAATCCCCAGGCCTGGTCCTGGCTCCCATTCCTCAGCCTGGGACACGCCAGTTGGACCTGTGCTGCTGTGTATCCAGCCTGGGTTGCACAGCCTGGAGTACACAGTTCAGGTTTCTTCCACTGTTGGCTGTTGTGACACATGGGCACTGTTCCTGGCTTGGGTGTTTAAGCTCCCTTCCAGGGGTGCTCTTGATGTAGCCTGGCCAGCTGGATGTGCTCCACGAGCTGGTGGAGCTCTCAAACAGTTCCAAGTCTTATTGGGTCCTCTATTCTGGGTGTTGGGGTAGGGGTCTAGGCCAAGATCCAGGTGTTCCCACCAGCTCTGGTCTCCCTTGAGGAGGGATATGTTGTCCCTGTGGGGTACTCACTTGGAGCAAGTTGTTTCTGTGTGATGTAGGTCACTGGTTGCGGCTGCAATCAGAGTTGAGATGTTTGTGGGCTGGGCCGGAAGGTGATGGCTGTAAGTGTTTCTCCTCTGTCTCTGCCTCTGCTGATGCTGTTCCAGTTAGCACTGCAGGATGGGCCTCTGGCCTCTGGTCGAGGAGTGGGGGAGGGGTCTCCGTGCAGGTTCTTGGGTTTGTATCCCTTTGCGCTCTCCGGATCAGCACCAGCACCTTCAGGTCTTCTCTTCTGGCATTCTGTGAGCGGCCTGTGTAGTTCTGGGGTTCCCACCGTGGGGCCAATTGGCTTTGGTGGGATGGAACCCCTCTGCTCAGAGAGTGAGGGGTGGGGGTGGGATCTTTTTGCAGGCTGCTGGCTTGGAGGTTTCTCTGTTCACCACATGGCTTGGTGCATTGCACCACAGCCAGTAAAGGTTGGGGGAGGGGTCTTCACACTTCTCTGTTCTGAAATTCTTCCTTTACTTTCTTTCTTTTTTTTCCACCTCCTGTTATTCTCTGGGTATTTGTCTTTTTGTTGTTGTCGGTCTTTTGGGGAAATTAAGCGCTGGAACTAGAACTCTTTTTGTTTCCCTAGAGCTGTGGCATTTCCCTACTGTCCCGTTGCCATCTTGGTCCCCCCCCCCCTCAGTATATTTATTTTTGAGTCATGTCACCCCTTCCTCTCTCTCTTCCTTTTTACTGTTTTTTTTTCTCTTCTAGTAGTATGGAATTACAAATTTAGGGCCTTGACCAAGCTAAGAAAGCACTCCTAGCACTTCAATTCCTTAGTTAGTTGACTGTTGTCATTTTTTCCACTGTGCTTCTGATTGTACCAGAATGGAAATTCATTTTCTCAATCTTAAAGTCTAGTAGTCTTAATTTTGAATAGGTAGAAACAAAAACGTATTTAAAAACTGCTGTTACCTCATAAATTATATGCTTCCTTCACTCTTTAGAAGAGAGGTTCATCAGGTAAACTAGGGATGAGATGTACATAAGAAACACTTTCCTGGGCTCTAGTCTGAGGGATTCTCTTAAAGTGTGTCTGGACTAGAATCCAAAAAAGGAATTTGCTTTTCAAAATCTCTCACAGGTAATCTCAAAAACTGAATTATAAATGTGGTATAGTTAGACAATTGAATTCTATGCCTCAATCAGAAAGAACGATATCGCCCCATTTCTTAGAAAATGGAAAGACTTTGAAAAATTATACTAAGTGAAGTAAGCCAGGCCCAAAAACATAGATCCCATGGTTTCCCTTATTTGCAATAGCTAGTACATGTCTATAACAAGCAGAAAAGGTCTAAAGCTATGTACATATGACCATAGGATGATGTTAGGTGAAATGAACCCCAAGACAGGAAAACAAGTGGGTTTTTTCTTGTTTGCTATTGTTTTTAATGTACTTATAATGTACTATTTGATTCTTCTGTGTCCTTTGTATGTTCTTATCCCATGGTATAACCCCTGTTTTCACTGTATCTGATTCCGGTGTCCTGCATCTTGTATATACATTTTTATAATTTGGGGAGGAGAAAGGATATAACAAAATGCTTAAATAAAGATAGAGGTTGACCCATTTTAACAGTGAGATGTGACACTATGTTGAAAATGAACTTTACAATTTCGGGTAGGGGGGTAGGGAGAGAGGAGTTGGGGAGGAAGGGAGGGCAGGGCTGGTAGGGGAAAAAAACAAAGTCTTCTTAAATGAGTATTTTGCAGTTTGGATATATTTTTTTAATATTTTTAATATATTTTAATATATTTTCTATGATCTAGACTTCCTTAACCTTTTCTACCAAACTATATGGAGTGATAACTTCCTACTTGAAAACCAATGCATGTAAAAATGATCTAACAAGTACTGAATATTTCACCTGATGATAGAATTTACTTTGCTATTCTCCTCACATTTAAGCATATCGTAATACATTGTTGAAATAATGTGTCAGTAAACTGACCCATAATACAGTATTTGTTTGGGCATCTTTTAGAGCTTTTCTCCTTTTAACCAAGAAGCTCTTGAAGAATTTCTATATCTCAGTTTTGTAACAATTGAGCTGAGATATTTTGGAAGATTTCTTGTATTATATTTACCAAACCTCCAGTCTTGCCACAGAAATATAAATTCCTTTCATAAATATTCATAAATATAAAGTCCAAAAATTTCTTCCATGAACCATATGGATTGAAATAGGCATCCTGGACACCTACTTTCTCCAAAAAGTTGTGTTCAGATGCTTAGCCAGTCAGTGTCCAAACTAAGGCTGTCACACATTCTGGGCTGTGCTGACCATCACCATTGATCCCATGTTGCCCACAGCAGTTCTGTGAAGCCCCTATCTTCAGTTATTTTGCTTTTCCATTATGATTTCTCATATCTATGGTTGATCTCTGCAGTGCATTTTTCCATTATGATTACTGAAATATAAACCTAGATTTTCCATTTTTAAATAAAAATTTATATATGATTGGTATTCTTGAATTGATATTATCATGTACTTCTATAATACTTTAAGAATGATTTAAGAGAATGGAAGAAGATGGCAGAGGTACACCTGGGTGATAACTGAGCTTTCTCCAAAAAGACAGAGGTTTAGGACCCCAATGAACAATCTATGTCTACAGAGTCACACCAAGTAAGCTGTAGTTGTAAAGAGACTTTTGACAGAGAGGAAACTTACAGGTAGCCTGCTTAAGAAGACAGATTTGAGCACACACCAGCCACAGAAATCTGGGACAAAGGCACTAGCAAGAGTGTGTATGGTTTTTCACTCACCTCCAGCTGGATGGCTAGGAGCAGAATTCCACATGCTGCTGGAGGACTACCAATACCAAACTTCAAAATATATTATAAAGCCATAGTAATAAAAAAAAACACCTTGGTCCTGGCACAAGAACAGGCCTGAAGTACAATGGAATAGAATTGAAGACCCAGAAATGAACCTACAGAACTATGGCTACCTAAGCTCTGATAACATAGCCAATAAAATAAAAGGGAAGAAAGACAGCCTCTTCAGCAAATGGTGCTGGCAGAATTGGCTAAACATGTGTAGAAAATTGAAGTTGGATCCTTATATATCATCTTACACCAGAATCAACTCCAAATGGATCAAAGACCTCGAAGTAAGATCAGAGACCCTGAAAATATTAGAGAAAAGGGATAGGGGAAACATTTGGACTCCTTGGCACAGGTCGAAACTTTCTGAACAAAGATCCAGAAACACTCCAAATCAAAGAAAGATTGAATAAATGGGATTGCATGAAACTGCAGAGCTTCTACATGGCAAAGGGCATAGCTAACAAGATAAATAGAAAACCCACAGATTGGGAGAAACCTTCACTAGTTATATAACAGACAAGGGCCTCTTATCTAAAACATACTTAAACCTCAAAAAATTAAATCCCCAAAAAACAAATCCCCAAAGAAACAAACACCCCATTAGTAAGTGGGATAAAGTCTTAAGGAGAGATTTCTCTGAAGAGGAAATAAGAATGGCCAGTAGGCACATGAAAAAATGCTCAACATCTCTGGCCATAAAAGAAATGCAAATCAAGATCTAGGGTATTGAGCACATGGGCAGCAAAGATGGCACTGAGAGGGAGTTGAGTGGGCAGAGCCCGATTTGCTTTACGTTCAGTGTGTAACCAGCCCATGGAAGCTGCGGTACATGATAGGGTGTGACATTTACAGCGATTGGTTCCTTTTCCTCCCCGCCCAAGCCACCCACTCTTTTTTGCTTTAAAAAGGGCTTGCTCTGTGTTAATAAACAAGTTTTTTCCTGCTTGACTTGACTCCCTGATGCATCTGATTGTCTCCAGGGCTAAGGGAGGCTGGGGAACGGTCAAGCGGCCACACTTACCTTTCCTCGGACCCCTTCCGTCCGTCTTTTATGAGACAGACGAAGACCTGACACCAGGGCACTGACATCAAATACAGTGAAAACAGGGGTTATACCGTGGGGGAGGAACATACCAAGAAACAAAAAAAAATCACATGGTATATTATAAATACGTTAGAAACAATAGAAAGAAAGAAAAAACCACTTGTGTTCCTCTCTTGGGGTTTGTATACACTTCTCTAATTTAGGGAGGGGAAGGGAAAAAGCAAATGCTTAAATAAGGATACAGGTTGACCCATTGTTACAATGAGAAGAACAAGACACTATGTTTGAAAACGAACTTTACAATTTAGGTGGGCGGGGTGGGGATGGGGGTAGTGTAGTGGTGGAAGTGGGCAGGAAGAGATGGTAGGAGGAAAACAAAGGAGGAGGTTACAATGCTTGATAGAAAATGTACTCATTACCTTGTTCATGTAACTGTAACCCCTCTGTACAGTATTTTTAGAATAAAAATTATCAAAAATAAGAAATGCAAATGAAAACAACATTGAGATTCTATCTCACCCCAGTTAGAATGACTATTATCAAGAAATCTACAATGAGATGTACAAGATGTTATGTCAAAAAATGAACTTTACAACTTTGGCCCTGGGGGAGATGGAGAGGAGGGTGGAGATGGGAATGGATGGGAAAGGGAAACAAAGGAGGAAGCAACAATGTTTGATAAGAAATGTACTCATTACCTTGCCCATGTAGTTGTAACTCCTCTGTGCAATATTTTCACAATAAAAAAAGAGAAAAAAAAGAAATCTAGAATATATAAAAAAAAGAAGTCTAATAACAACAGATGCTGGAGGGGATGTGTCCATGGGAATTTAAACTTGTTCAACCATTCTATCATAACTAAGATATGGAATCAGCTCAAATGCCTTTTAGTAAATAAATGGATCAAGAAAATGTATACATAGACAGTGAAATTCTATGCTTCCATCAGAAAGAATAGCATCATCCCATTTGTAAGGAAATAGACCTAGGAAAAAATGATATCATGTGAAGTAAGCCAGACCCAAAGAAATATAGGCTCCATGATTTTATTCATTTGTAATAATTAATATATGTCTATGATAGTCCTAGCTGAGGATCATGGTAGCCCAATACTTATGTACATATAAGCATTATAAAATGATGCTATTCAAAATAAACTCTAAGATATGGAAAGAATAGTTTTTTTAATGTACTGTATGAAGTTATTTCTTTTTTTTTTCATTTTTTCTTTTGGCTTACCCCTACTGTCTTTGGGGTTCCTTTTTTTTGGGTGGGTACCCTGTATCTTGTATATACATTTATCTAATTTGTGGAAGGGAAGAACAATGACAAAATTGTGGGACAAGGGGCAAAGGATGAACCCATGTAACAGCAATATTCACAAGACACTGTATTGGAAATGAACTTTACAAGTCTGAGGGAGGGGAGTCAGGATGTCAGAAAGCAGGAGAAAATGAGGGAGGGGGTAACACTGTTGGAAAAGAATTACATATAGATCTGTAACTCCTCTGTACATCACATTTACAATAAAATTAAATTAAATGTAAAAAGAATGGTTTAAGTTTTTAAATATATCTATAATAACTACTTTGGGTTCATTATCTATGAAATCTATGTTCTGAATCCCTCAAAGTCAGTTTTTATTACCTAATTTTTAAAATATGTGAATGGGTTACACTTTCCTATTACTTTGTATGTCCTCATATTTCAGATAATATATTAAGACAACTCTGGATTCTCATTCTCACCCCAAGGATTGTTTATTTATTTGGTGACTTGATTCAACTAATTTCGTGAGTTTAATTATGCTGTCTTTAGCTTCTAATGACCCAGCTCACTATTTGTCGATATTTTTCCTTTTTTCCTTTAACCTTTTTTTCCTTTAACCTAAAGGTTCCCTTTATGTCAGAATAAACAAAATTGTAGCTAAGTTCCCTTAGCAAATTATTTGTTACTTTATGAGTATGTGGTCGGAGTCTGTTATCACAATTTGGGAGGTTAATACATTTCTCCTCACTTCCATACACCCTCCAATAGCTTCATGATTCTTTCTGTGATCCCTCCTAAATAGAGTAGTCATGGGCATGCGAACAGTCTTCTAGACCTTCTGGTATTGTGTAATTATTTTTAAGACTAAATTACTAGGTGTCACCCTAGGTCACAGTAGATTATAGTCTAGTCAGTGTGGGAGTCACAGATTGCATTTAAGCCACTTTGCCAGTCAGGCTTGTGCTCTGTTCCAATAAGTTTACATTTACAGAGAAATGCTTTCAAGTCTGCCACACATCTTCTGATTGTTTTCTGAATCAGTTGAATCTGACAAATATTTAAAACTCTCTTAACCATGAGAATAAACTCTGATCCCAGAAGAATTGTTCCATGGATTTCTCTGTTAAACTTCTTTTGTATTTGTTTGCTTTGCAACAAACTTGGACTCCATTTTTTAACACTTTGTGATATGACTTTTTCCAGCCTCTATTTAATATAATTCTTTAGGCAGGGTTAGATGCTCTTTGATTTCACCATGTGTATCTCTTCCTTAACTTTATTCTAGAAGGAAAACTAAATATGTGCAAAAGAGCTTTGAACAGGGAACCTAATTGTCATTTCCCAATATGCACCTATGACAAAAATGAGCCTAAAGAGTCAGGGAGAGAGTATTCTCAACTTCTTTAATTTTCCAGGCCTGGGGAATGAACCTGGGTCCTCAAGTATGTTAGACCAGTGCTCTACCACTAGACCAAACCTAAGCCAATCAATTTCTTATAATATGTGGCATTTTGTGAGTTGGTCTAGTTCAGCAAGAATACAGTCTTTTCCAACTCACACAGAATAGAACTTGTATAACACCTGGATGAAGTAAAGAAGACAAACCAACAACTTTCCCTTTCCGCAATAACAGCTTAACTTTAAACATAGAGCTAAATGAAAAAAAGCAGCCTCTATCATATTGGCAACACAAAATCAAAGGAGAGAGAAGGGAAAGAAAGTGCAATAGAGTGGGTCCTGGTTCAAATACCACAAATTCATGCTGTTCTTACCAAGACTTAAATGAATGTGTCACTATTTGTTGTATTTCCTCAGGACTGCTTACATAGTTATTTTGTGTTACTGTGTCTTCAATATAGTTCAAATATACAGTCAAATCTAATTTCTAACTATACTCCTCCATGAACCTGACACAGCACTCAATATTTTTCTACCTCTATATATTTGTAATTACTTCTGATCTACTCTGCCTTTTTAAAACTTTGCCCCAATCATGACAGATTTCAGAACTTAGTTCAATGGATATTTAGAAGAAGAATCTATCCCTAGCCCATCTTACTCATTACTTCTCTTCTTTATGATATTTTAAAGATTTAGTGTCTATGTTCATGATATATAGTGTATAATGCTTGTGATATTAACTATACCATTTTCTTATTACATTGGTGAACTGTGTTTATGCATTGACCCCAATTAAAGAACAAGCTTTTGGAGACATGCAGTATATCTAGTGACCTCTTTGTAGCATATCATCTATATAATAACAGTAAAAAAAATGCATGATGAAAAAGGAGACTACACAAACAGAAGTATTTTAATGAGTTATTGTGTTTTTTTTATTTTTTAATCTTTTATGTGAATGACATTCCCTTCAAGTACACATAGATATATTATAGAACAGTCTCATGTATTGAAAATTTCATAGAATACAGTTGCACAATCATGGCTATGAAAGTTTATTTTAAAAATCTAGTATTTATAAAATGTCTCTTATTTTTAGTGAAATTATCATAATTCAGTCATTATATTTAATGTACATTATGTAAATATTGAACTCGAGGATAGGTATGGAAATAATATGGCAGAATGATGGAAGGAGTGACATTAATCAAGAAGCATTGTATGGAACTTACAGAATTGTCAGGTTCATGGAGGAGCATAGTTAGAAATTAAATTTTGACTGTAGATTTGAAATAAATTGAAGACTTGTAAACTAAAATTAGAAAACCAGCCACATAGATGTGAATACAATGTTCTAAATGACAGTGTGTTCTTTTAATAATGTGTTGGAAACCCCACTGAATCTTCGAAAGCAATCTATTGTATGTAATATTGCAATATACAAGTATAATACTATTTTATCTCTCTACATTTAATTGAAAACACACAAAATACATATATTGTATGGGACTTACAGAATTGTCACCACTTGTACAACTACCTATTATCAAAATTTTAAAAACAAAAAGTACATTGTTGTAAATTTATGATGTACTTAGGAAATATTTTATTGAATAAATCTTCTACCTGTGAGTCTTGAAATTCGACTATTTGTATTGGTATTATAATTACAGATGAAAGTAAGAGAAGCTTAAGCATGCCTCCACATATATTCTCCAGATTACTAGATTATTAAATAAAACAGCCATCACCCCTTCATGTACATATTCTAGCTTTACATCAACAAACAGGTATGCTTAATCAGTAAAATACTGGAGCTTTTAATCATACTGTTTATTCATGCAGAAATTATTCTTACTGTTTTTATATAATATTATAGGAGCCATCATGTACTAAGAACAGCTAGTGAAATAGATATTGTTCCTGACCATTTTCCAAATCTTTAATTTACTTCAATTATAAACTCATCAATTGTAGTTAATTTGATGTGTAGCTTGGTGGAGGAAAAAGTTATCTACATACACAGAAAAGGGCAGGGTATAATTTTTTTAGTGACAGTGGTGTTACATATTAAATGAATACCGATAAACATGTTGACAACAATTATGGTGTGGAGATATTAAAGATAAGGTAAGAAACTTTCACCGGGTTATCCAAGAAGTGACAAAAACAAGGTGATAACCTCTGGTACAGTGTGTAAAATTATTGCAACAGGCAAGTAATATCCTAGTTATTTAAAATATATCATTTAAATATAGGTTAAAATAAGACTAAATACAATAGCCGGCAGTGGAAGGAGCCCAACCTAGATGGCCCTGGGCAGGACCCAAGAGGCCTATGCTTAAGTCAGGAAAGGTACTCGTGGGCACCAACATCCTGTGAACCAAGACCCACCGGGGTGCACCAAGCAGGAAATCAGGCAACTTAGACTGCTGGTCCCTGGCTAAATTTCGGGAACTGCAAATGGGCTCCAGCAACTGCTGGAGTACATCCAGCCCACCAAGTTTTGCCAAAAGTGCCCCTGGGAGGGAGAACAAGTATCCTAGGCTTCTGGTCCTTGGCTCAAGTTGGGAACTGCCTGTGGACCCCAGCAATTGGCTGAATGAAACCCACTTGTATGCCCTAAGTGGGAACTCCAGCTGTCTAAGCCACCCATCCCTGACTAAAGTCAGGAACTGTGCACATTCTTCAGCAGCAGGGGGACTGTGTCTGCCCACCAGAATCTATCAACAGTGAGCTCTATGTGGGTCAAACTAGTAGCTTGAGGTTGGCCCCTCCACCAACAGAAATGAAACTGGGCAACGTATCTCTCAGCCATCCCAGGGCTGAGAGCAGGTTTCAACAACTGACCAAGGAACCACCCCAGAACCAAGCAAAGGCAGCCACCTATTGACCAAAACACTCAGAGTTTGGGTTCGACTGCAATAATCCGTGAATCCTCATGCAAAAATGACAGAGAAAAATTACAAGATTCATCAATAGCCAAGACAGCAAACCATTTCCAAAGGCCAACAGACACCAAGGGAAGAACTCCAGTGAAATAAAAAAAAAGAAATGGAAGACAAATGCTGCATCCAAGAGTTGATAGAGGCAATGACCCAAGAATTAAAGCGAGAAATGTATCAGAATTAAAGAACACAGAAACAAATTATCAAAAGAGATCCAGGATTTCAAAGAGATGCACTCAAGATAGATGCAGCACACACCTCATTAAAAGATGTAACTAACACTTTAGAGAACCGACATAAAAATTATAAATAGTTCAATTCCTCCTTGCAAACCACAATGGAATAAAGTGAAAAATAACGTATCAGGTACTGAAGACAAAATGCAACAACTGGAAAAAAGGTCTCAGATATGGGAGAAAATGCTCAAAATATACAAAGGGAAGATCAAGAACAATTAGACAATGCCAAGAAATTTAACCTTCATATAATTGGGGTCGATGAAGCTGAGGAATACTAGAATAGAGGGATGCAACAATTATTCATGAAACATAGGTCCTATGGTTTCCCTTATTTGCAAAAACTAGTATACGACTAGGAGAATCTTACCAGACAAGCAAAAAAGTTCAAAGGCTATGTACATATGATCATTTAAGAAGATGATCAGTGAAATGAACCCCAAAATAGGGAAGTAAGAGGTTTTCTTCTTTGTTGCTGATGTTTTTAATGTGCTATATGATTTTTTTGTTTCTTTTGTATTTTCTTCCCCCAATGTATAACCCCTGTTTGCACTGTATTTTATTCCAGTGTCCTGTATCTAGTATCTATATTTTTCTAATTTGGGGAGGGGAGAGAAATAACAAAATGCTGAAAAAAAGGATAGAAGTTGACCCATTGTAACAATGAGATGTACAAGACAATATGCTGAAAAGAAATTTTACAACTTTGGGGGGTGGAGGGAGGAGTTGGGAAGGTGAAGAGGGAAGGGATAGTAGGGGGAAAACAAAGGAAGGTGTGACAATGCTAAATAAGAAATGTACTCATTACCTTGCTCATGTAAACTGTAACCCCTCTATACAGTATCTTCACAATAAAAAAATTTTAAAGATTAGTACCAAAAATTTCCCCAATCTCAAAAAATAACATCTCAGCTACATAACAGATGCATATAGAATACCTAGCAAACAGGATCCCAGGAGGAACCCTTCTAGGCACATCATAGCAAAAATGCTAAATCTGAGTAACAAAGAAACGATCTTGCATGTGGCAAAAGAAAAGAAGGAGCTATTATACAATGCAAAAAAAAATCAGAATCACTGCAGATCACTCCACACAGACACTGAATGCAAGGAGATCTTGGAATAGTACCACCCATGCCTTAAGAACCAATAATTTCCCACTCAGACTGGTATATCCAGTGAAGCTAGCATTCACATTTGACAGAAAAAGTAAAATTTTTAATAATAAAGAAAAACTAAATTAATTCATAAACAATAAGCCAGCAGTACAAAAATATGAAGAGGTAGAATACAGTCTTAAGAAAATAATCAAGATCAGGGATCTGCATCAAACAGATCTCACTAGTAGTCCAACTTAGTAGGCCCAGTAGGAAAGGAAAGATGAAAAACATAGGAAAGCAGGAAAATTACAGGAAATACAATGCACCTCTCTATAATAACCACAAATATCATGGGCCCAATTCACCAATCAAAGAAAAAGAACTGCAGATTGATCAGAAAACAAGATCCATTTGTTGCCTTCAAGTGACCCATCACATAACCAAAGATAAAAACAAACTCCAAGTGAAGAGATGAAGGAAGATCTACTATGCAAATGCTGCCAACAAGAGGCAGGAGTTGCCATCCTGATATCTTACAAAATAAAATTTTCATTAAAATCAAGACAAAAAGACAAAGAAGGTGGGGCTGGGAAGGTGGCTCAGTGGTAGAGTGCTAGGCTTGCATGCATGAGGCCCTGGGTTCGATTCCTCAGCACCACATAAGCAAAAACAAAAAAGCCGGAAGTGGCGCTGTGGCTCAAGTGGTACAGCGCTGAAGAGCTGAGGGATAGCAGTCAGGCCCAGAGTTCAGGTCCCATGACTGGACCCAAAAAAAAAAAAAGAAAAAGAAAAAGGAGGACACAACATATTAATATAGGGAACAATCAAAGCAGAGAATATCACCATTATCAATTTATATTCTTCAAACATTTGCCCACCCAAATATGTTAAGCAAATACTCTCAGACTTACAGAAAAAATAGATAGAAACACAATAATAATACTAGGAGACTTTAATACTCCACTCTCACCAAAGGACAGGTCTACCAACCAGAGGATTGGCAAAGAAGCCTCTGAATTCAATGGCATCATATCTCAAATGGACTTAACACCCAACAACAACCCAGTGCACATTTTCCTCATCATCCCATGTAGCTTTCTCCAAAATAGACCATACATAGTTCATACAAGGAATTTAAGCAAATATAAGAGAATCAACATAATGCCTTGTGTTCTATCCAACCATAGTGGAATCAAACTAATTCTCAATAACAAAGCACAAGGTAGAAATTACTCAAATACATCAAAATTGAACAGTACACAGCTGAGCAACACCTAGGCCACAGAAGAAATTAAAGAAAAAATTTAAAAATTCCTACAATTCAACGAAAATGAATACACATCACAAAGAAATCTATAGGACACGGCAAAAGCAGTCCCGAGGGACAAATTTATTGCCCTCAGTGCACACATCAAGAAAATAGAGACAAAGCAAATAATCTCAAGATGCAACTAAAACTGCTAAAAGAGCAAGAAAAAATGGAACCAAAGTTACTAGCAGGAGTGAGATAACCAAAATAAGAGCTGAAATTAATAAAATAGGGGCTAAGCAACCTCTAAATAATGTTAATAAAACAAAAAGCTGTTTTTTAAAAAAAATTGATACAAATGACAGACCTCTGGCAAGATTAACTTAAAAAAGGAGAGAGGAGACCCAAATCAATAAGATCAGGGATGCCACAGGAAAACTTACAACAAACATCCAATATATCTAAACAATCATAAAGAACTATTTCCAGAATGTATACTCACCAAGGAAGGAAAACCTAGCAGAAATGGATGAATTTTTAGAAAAATATAAGTTGCCCAAATTGAACAAAGAAGAAATAAACCAATTAAATAAGCCAGTAACTTACAATGAGCTAGAGGAATAAGAAATCTTCCAATAAGGAAAAGTCCAGGGCCAGATGGATTTACTATGGAATTCTATAAAACATTTAGAGAGAAACTAACACCCATACTCTGCAAGGTCTTCCATGAAATAGAAGTAGAGGGAAAAATCTCAAACTCATTCTATGAAGCCAGTATTATACTCATCTCCAAACCAGGCAAAGATCTAACCAAAAGAGAGAGAGAGAGAGAGAGAGAGAGAGAGAGAGAGAGAGAGAGAGAGCTACAGCTCAATCTTTTTGATGAACATAGATGCAAAGGCCCTCAATAAAATTTTACTAACCTAATCCAGAAACATATTTTAAAAAATCATACATTTTGATCAAATAGGTTTCAACCCAGAGATGAAGGGATGGTTTAACATACATAAATCAATTAATGTAGTCCATCACATCAACAGATCCAAGGTCAAGAACCACATGATTATCGAAAAGGCTTTTGACAAAATACAATATTCATTCATGTTAAAAGCTCTGGAGAAAATGGGAATAGAAGGAACATTCCTTAAAACAATAAAAGCCACATGCAACAGACCAAGAGGCAATAATATACTAAATGGAGGAAAACTTCAGCCAATTCTCCTAAAATCAGGAACAAGGCAAGGATCCCCACTCTCTCCACTCCTGTTCAACTTAGTTTTAGAATCCTTTGCCAAAGCAATAAGGCAAGAAAAGAACATTAAAGGGATCCACATAGGGAAGGAAGAAATTAAACTATCCCTATTTGCAGATGACATGATATTATACGTGAACAACCCCATAAACTCCACTCCCAAACTCCTAAAACATTGGCAAAGTAGCAGAATAGAAAATTAACCCACAAAAATCAGTTGCCTTTCTGTACACTAACAATGTAAAATCAGAAAGGGAAATCAGGGAAACAAAGCAATTCACTATAACCTCAAAAATGTGAAAGAACTATTTAGTGAAAACTATAAAATCATAAAGAAAGAGAGCAAAGAGGACACCAGGAAATGGAAAGAGCTTCTATGCTCTTGGATAGGCAGAATCAACGCTGTGAAAATGGCCACACTGCCAAAAATGATTCACAAATTCAATGCAATTCCCATCAAAATCCCAATGACATTCTTTACTGAAATGAAAACAATCCACAATTCATATGGAACAAACTACCTAGAATAGACAAAGCAATTCTAGGCAAAAGAAACAACGCAGAAGGGATCACAATACCAGATTTCAAACTCTACTATAGAGCCATAATAACAAAGACAGCTTGGTATTGGCACAAAAACAGATCCAAAGACCAATGGAATAGATTAGAGGATCCAGAAATAAAATCACATACTTATAGTCAGCTGATATTTGACAAAGGAGTCAAAGACATACAGTGGAAGAAACATAGCCTCTTCAACTATTGGTGCTAGGAAAACTGGTTGGCCACATGCAGAAAACTAAAAATTGGACCCCAGACTGTCACCATGCACTAACATCAACTCAAAATGGATTAAAGATCTTAATATCTGAAACTATGTCAGGACAGAATAGGAGAGACAAAGGAACTTACAGGCACAGGCAGGAACTTCCAGAACAGAGTCCCAGGGTCACAACAAATTGGAGAGAGACTCAACAAATGGGACTACCTTTAAAAAAAGTTTCTCCACAACTAAAGACATAGCTTCCAAGCTCGAAAGACAGCCAAACAACTGGGAAAAGATATTTATCAGCAATATATCAGACAAAGGCTTAATATCCTTTATGTACAGGGAACTCAAGAAATTAATCCCTCCCAAATCTAACACACCAATCATTAAATGGGCAAGGGAGCTAAAGAGAGACTTCTCAAAAACACAATAGATAAAAATGGAAAAGTAACATATTAGGAAATGTTCATCATCCGTGGCTATAAAGGAAATGCAAATAAAAACAACCCTGAGATACCACCTGACAACAGTCAGAATGGCCCATATTCTAAATTTAGCCAATGACAAATGCTGATGTGGACGTGGAGAAAGAGGAACTCTATTGCATTGCTGGTGAGAATGTACACCAATACAACTACTTTGGAAAGCAGTCTGGAGGTACCTCAGAAAGCTAAATATAGACCTGTCCTATGACCAGTCATACCCTACTCCTGAGCAACAGGAACCAGGATTCAAGGACACATGCACCGCCCTTTTCATTACTGCACTGTTCACAATAGCCAAGATACGGAAACAACCCAAATGTCCCACTACAGATGAATGGATCCAAAAATTGTGGTTACCTATATACAATGGAATATTATGTTTTTTGGGGGGGTCCTGTTGTGGGCCTGAACTCTGGGCTTGGGCGCTGTTCTTTAGCTCTTCAGCTCAAGGCTAGCACTCTACCACTTGAGCCACAGCACCACTTCCGGCTTTTTTCTTTTTGCTTATGTGGTGCTGAGGAATCGAACCCAGGGCCTCTTGCATGCAAGGCAAGCGCTCTACCACTGAGCCACCTTCCCAGCCCACAATGGAATATTATGCAGCCATTAGAAAGGACAAAATAATGGCATTCACAGGGAAATGGATGGAACTAGAACAAATTATGTTGAGCGAGGTAAGCCAAGAACAGAGACAAATGTCACATGGTCCCTCTGATATGTGTATGTTAAATTCAAAAAGCAAGGAAATATGGCAAAGTAAACAGGACTGAAGAAACAAAGGACCTCTACTTAATTTGTCATATCATTTCTGACTCCATGTTCTTGACCTCATATATGGTATATACATGTGCACATATGAGAGAAGCTAAGAGAAGGACACAGAAACAGAGGGAAATGGGAAAAATACAACAGAGGGGCCCATCAGCTGCACTGGACATGGATGAAAATGAACTAAGCAACTCAAGGGCAGCAATGGGAGGGAGGAAATGAGAGGGAAAGAGGAAACAGCTTACAGTAAGCAAAAGGAAATAAATGTACATATCACCTAATTTTGAAGAAATAGTTATATAATTAAAGGTTATAGAATTCACAAACTTTATAGACAATGATAATGAGAATTTGCCTTGTGAAAGTTAAAATGTGTTTGTGACATTCAATATCACTGTTCCACAATACTATGAATTTTGTGAAATTTATGAAATCACTTAATAGCAATAAAAATTATTTTAAAATACAACAAAAACTTAAAGACTTTATGTTGTAACTTCATTGACTTTAATTACACCTTACCAATATAGAGTTGTATCCATAGGCATGAGTAATCTACATGAATGGTTTTGAGTGTAATTCTAAGGTAAGTACAATCAGGTGCCTTCTAATGGCCAGAGAGGGCTAAGGGTATACCTTACTGGTGGAGGATTGCCTCACATACAAAAAGCTCTTTGGTCAAATTTTAGCCCTGGAAACAAGAAGGCAACAAACATGTGATAAGACGATACAATGTTCTTAGAACTTGAGATAATTATATAATAAGCTTACCTTTTAGTTTATGCACAAGAAATTAAGTTTTTCATCTGAGACTATGCCCTTAAAGCATGACATAATAATATTGCATACTCACGAAACCAGTATCTCCAGACTGAAGTTTGTGGATCATCTCCAAAAAACCAACATCGCCAGAAGAAGCCTTCATGATGATATGTAACAGACATTCTCTCATGGTTGCTCACATTTTCATCATACTAAGAAGTAAAATATTCACTTTTTAAAAACTGTGACTGTGCAAATGAAATAGCATTTTTACAACATACTGAGATACTATTTATCGTCAGGGTAGAAAGTGAATTTTTAGTGTATCATCCATATAGGAATCTACTCGTTTACTTAAATATGTACAACTACCAGTCTTGCTGAAATACATATTCTAATTTATTCTATTTGCTCAGAGCCCAAATCTTGTAGTTTGAAGAAGCACCTAAGTGATACCATTGTTTCTATTTGTAGACTGTAATTTTAATAGTAACATTTTATATTGCTAATAAGAAGCAGATAGTGAAAAATATTTGGTAAATTTTTAGTATGTAAATGGATGATCATTATACTTTTCCCTTTATTATTGTGTATGTTTGATTTTTTCATAATAAAATGTAACTATCAAATTTGTAATGAAAAATAAAAATCACCATATCTGACTTACAGCAGGCTCAATGTATTTGTTTGCCTGGACACCTAATCAACAGTAATTTAAGTGGAGTACTGAAGTATAAGATAACTGAATTCTTTTTTTTGGGGGGGGGGAGTCCGGTTATGGGGCCTGAACTCTGGGCCTGGGTGCTATCCCTCAGCTCTTCAGCTCAAGGCTAGAGCTCTACCATTTGAGCCACAGCACCACTTCCGGCTTTTTTCATTTTGCTTATGTGGTGCTAAGGAATCAAACCCAGGGCCTCATGCATGCAAGGCAAGCTCTCTACTACTGAGCCACCTTCCCAGCCCCTGAGCCACCTTCCCAGCCTCCTGAATTCTTTTAAAATCAATGACAGAGTTCAATGACATTGCACAATGTGACTGAATGTAAGTGCTCTAAAAAGGGTATTAATTCACCTGTTTTTCTGGGAAGGTTTATGTAAATGTAGACTCAATATGTTTAAGTTTTCTCAAATTTTATTTAGTTCTTTTGTGTGTATGTGTCATTTATCTTTTTTAGTATATTTTTATTGTAAAGATACTGTGCAGAGGGGTTACAGTTACATGAATAAGGTAATGCGTACATTTCCTATTGAGCATTGTTACCTCCTCCTTTGTTTTTCCCCTATCATCCCTTCCCTTCCCACCTCCCTACCTCCCCACCTCCCCACCTCCTCCCTCCCCTCCCAGAAGCTGTAAAGTTAATTTTCAACATAGTGTCTTGTACATCTCATTGTTACAATGGGTCAACCTATATCCTTATTTAGCATTTTGTTATTTTCCTTTCCCTCCCCAAATTAGAAAAATGTATATACAAGATGCAGGGCACCTGAATCAAATACAGTGAAAACAGGGGTTATACCATGGGGGAAGTACATACAAAAGAAACAAAAAAATCACATGGTACATTATAAATACATTAAAAAACACAGCAAGAAAGATAAAACCTCTTCTGTCCATGTATTGGGGTTCATGTCACTTAGCATCATCTTATATAGTCATATGTACATAACTTTTGACATTTTCTGCTTGTCTTAGTCATACACTAAAAATTTTCTATATTTCTATATATTCCTCTCCACAATAACTTAGAATACTACTGTACCGTAACTTTGGGATATACATCACATCATGGACTTTTCTGGGCTAACAATCACTGAGTTGACATCCATCATTTCTGTTTCACATTTAGATTACTCACATTGTACAAAAGTTCTCTGTGGAACAAAATTCTTTCACAAATATTATAGACAAAGCACTCCCCCTGTTGAAATTTTTCAAAGTGGCATGATTTGGAAGATGAAACTTGAGCATTCAAGCCTTATTTATTACAAAGAAAAGGATAAGTCCATATTGGCTAAGAAAAGCATAGACACCAAGACATATTTTAAGAAATTTAGCTTTAGTTCATTATTACTGTTAAAATTACAAACCATATCTTGAAAGCATATTGCTTACTATAAGTCCTATTGAACCTTAAGTTAATTTAACTTGAAATGCAAATGAGTGCTTCTAAATATTTCAGGAGAATTCAACAAATTATTGCAGCACATCATCTAAAATAGGATGTGTGTGTGTTGTTTGTGTGTGTGTATGTGTGTGTTTGTGGTACTTTATCTGGCAATGATCTGTAAGAAAATTACATTTTTATGGAGGCGCCGTTGGCTCGCTCCTATAATCCTAGCTGCTCAGCGGGCTGAGATCTGAGGATAGAGGTTCAAAGACAGCCTGGGCAGGAAAGTCCATGAGACTCTTATCTCCAATAAACCACTAGAAAACCGGAAGTGGTGCTGTGGCTCAAGCGGTAGAATGCTGGCCTTGAGCTCAAGTGGTAGAGCGCTCACCTTGAACTGAAGAGCACAGGGACAGCGACCAAGCTCAGAGTTCAAGCCCCATGACCATAAATAAGAAAAGAAAATTACATTTTTAAATTCTAGAAACTGTAGTATAGCTTAAAGTGAGTTATGTTATGTGAAACCAAAATAATGTCAACTATTGTATGTAATCAACTCATTAAATGCACAGATAGCTATTAATATATCTCTAAGTCCCTTGACTATTTTGTAAAAGGGCCCCCTAACTTTCATTGTCCATATATGCATTTTTCATCTACTAGAGGACATGTATAGCACAAAAAAGATGTTAGAAATGTGACTTATAAGACCTAAAGTTACTGAATCAAGCTCTCCAAGCACTACAGGATAGAAAAGAACATTTTGGCACTGTTCTGAGGTAATAAAACTTATTGCACATAGTAGTTAAAAAACTCTTGAACTCTAAAATAGCCTAACAGTAGCTGAGTGCCAGTGGCTCATGCCTGTAATACTAGCTACTTAAGAGGTTGGGATCAAAATCATCCTGGGTTGAGGCCAGTCTTGGAAAAAATTTAGCAGAGTTCCATTGCAACATAAAAATCCGAGCATGATGACACATATTTGTCATCTCAGCTATGGTGGGAAGCATAAATAGAGGATTGTGGTTCAATGTAACCTAGGCAAAAAGCATGAGGGACTATACAAAAAATAAAAGACTGTAGGTGTGGCTCAGTAATAGGGCACCTGCCTAGGATGAATGGAATCATAGATTCAATCTTTGCTATGACCAAAAATGCAGTAACATAGAAAATTTGCTCATTTTTTTCAATTTGCAGACATTTTACATAAGCTGTGTAGTAAGGGAGAAGAATGGAAGTAAAAAACACTAACCAATAATATGAAATACACTATGAGATCTAGACCAACATTTTCCTTTTTCTTTCTCTGTGTCTCAACTTATGCTTGATTAACAATGCTATATTATATTCTTGGGACAAGCAAAACCTTGTATATACAGCATATGGCAGATATTGTCCTTTGTTTCCTGTACATAAGATCGCACTAACTTCTCATCCTCATTTCCTAACAAAGATCACAAATTCACTGAGTTCTAATCACTTGACATTTTCATTCTAATGTTATCTTTATTATATTTTATTTCTAGTAAGTGTACACATTATTGTTTATATGCAACCAGTACATCTAAAGTCTAGAATAATAATTTTATCATCGATAGGTTTTTAAGCACTCTTATTAAAACATTTTCTGGCTTATATATAGTATGGTAGGCCATAAATAGCAAGTAGACATAGATAGTTGTTAAAATATTTCATAAATCTAAGAGATTCATGCTATAAAGTATGTGTCTCCAAATTTACAAGTTCATTTCCTCTCAGATAAGCAAATATACTTTTAATAGTTTGGAGATGCCTTAATCTATAAATGAATTATTAAAAGGGTAATAAATATTAAAGAAAAAATTGATTTGCCAGTAATCATCTCATATTTATGGGACATTAGTTCTAAATCTGAGTTTTGGTTTCTTACACACATGGAAATATGTCCAGAAGTGATAAAATAATGAGAAAACAGCAGATAGAACACTAGAATGAGAAAAAGTTCTAAGCTTTGTGTGTTCAGTTACAAGTTATGTTAGATTAGATAAGTGACTTACCTTTTTGAGCAGCAATCCTCTCATTTGTGAAATGTACTTCGTATATATTTGGAGACTCAAATGTATTTTAGTTAATACACTTGTAAAGATGTAAAGTAATAAAATAGAGGTAATAAAAATCAGCTTGGTGTGACAAAAAATTAGCATTAAGTGGGGAATGATGTGACTAGCGCATATTATGGTTTAGACTGATTTCTAAGCTCACTTACAGTTGTAACTCATGACGATTCTAATTGTTGTAAGTGCTGCTCAAAGATTGCTCATGCTGCTCCCTGGGGATAAGTGACCATTATTGTTCAGGGCTTGCTACTGATAGATGCAAATGGTATAGGTAGCAGCCTAAGTAAGGCACTATCAGAGATGTCGCGAAGGTATCCTTTCAGAAATTTTCTTTCCAGCCAAGATTACAGCAGCACAAATCTATCATTAGAAATATATTTCACATATTGGTAATAATCCCAGAAGGCTGACTGGCATTATAAATTTGAGGCCATCCTGAGCCATATCATGATGCTCTATCTCAGAAAACAAAGTTAAAATTTAAATTTAAAAAATCAAAGCAAGCAAAAGAAATATATTTCCCTGAGTTCACTAGTAAACAGAAAGCCTTGGGAGTGATAGCACTTTGCAGCTAACATTGTGGATGGAGAAGTTTGCCAGAACTTCAGCCTGCAGCAAGCATTGATTAATAATGAATAAGATTGTGAAGAATGTCATAGCTAGTAACTGCAGAGAAGAAGGCCCACCACAAAAGGAGAATGACATAAAAAAAGAACTGATTGCAGGAGAGAAAAGTTTAGTGAAAGTTAATTTTCTGAACACCAAGATCACTCTTCTTCCCATATTGTTCACTTTTAACACTCCAGAAATAATTGGTTTGATCTGACACCTCCTCTGTAACACAAGCTCTTTTGTTCAGAAAAGGAACAATAGCATTTTTCTTTATGGTAGAGTCACTTCATATAATAGATAAGATTTTTTTATTTGAAGATATTACAAGAATAATAAGAATTGTTAAATAGTTGATGAGAATTGTTTTCTACCATGATTGTTTTAGAGTTTGCTAACAACGAAAGTTGAGAAAAGATTTTGCTTCATACATGAACTTTCCCATCTAATACCCTAATACCCTTTAAAAATTAGACTGGAGTTATGGCCAAAGAAAACCAAATGTGACATTTTAAGCAGCTCTGAAATAAAAAATGTTTCTTCATGAAAGCTCATCTAGAGAACCATAATGTTTCAAGCTTATTTAATAATTAGATAAAATAATTTGCTTTCTTTTTCTCCATAAGTCTGCATTACCTTCATTAATTGATAGGTAGACAGGTAAATCTATATACATATACAGCCATTTGTTGCAAATAGTGAAATAATTCAAATGAAAATCACAAGGAGAATAGTTTGCAAACTAACAACTTGGATTAACAAATTTTGTGTGAGAATAACCTTCCTGATAGATAAATTGTAGTGATGTACCTGCAAGCTCTTTGCCTTGTTAATCAATTCATATACCAATCTTTCCTTTGAGGCTCATATATCCATTGAGTTCCATATATCCAGTGTACAAATTAACTCTGAAAAGAAATAACTAAATTCACTATTTATCAAAATTAAAACATAAAGAGTCATGCTGCTAAAATTTCAGCTTATAAAAATACAAATCTCTTTTATGGGTAATTGCTTAAAAATCCACACTTTTAAAAGAATACATTGAGTTTCTATTTACCTCTTCTTCAATGTCCAAAGTTCCATTGTGAGAATCAAAACTTTCACAGGTTTCCGTTGCAAGTAACCAATATTCTGTTCCAAATGCTATCAAAAACAGAATAATGCCAATAGCAGCAATAATTCCAGCTATGAGTGCAGCAATTCCAATCTTCATGATAGACTTAGCAGGTTTGTTGCTAAAATTGCATGCATAAGAAACACTGAAGTGACCAGTTGCTACAGCACAGCCTGTGGGTCTCAGTAGAGGACACTATTTTAAGATGAGGATTAGCATCTCTTTTGTGAGTGGGACTAGGTTTCACTAAGCTATGGGAGAAGAGCTATAAAAAGCAGATGACCTGGTTCAATTAAGCCATTGGTCTACGTACCAGAAGCATACTAAAATGTTACCTATAGAAAAATCAGGCCTATGTTTCATCACCTTCATATCTCTTGCACACACACACACACACACACACACACACACACACACACACACACATATACCATGTATATGTATCTATAAGCATATATTTATATGATATCTATAAGTAGCTAGCCTGAGTGAAGATCAGATTATTGTGATTATTATGCAGCAATTTGCCACAGACATTATTTAGTAATAATTATGAACACAAATCTTCTACAAAATATCCAATTATGCACAACAGTTATAAACTGGCTTTAACAGAGAGGTTGTAAGTATTCTGTTTTACAAATGCCAAAATCTTTAAATTTTCATAATTAAACAAAAGCCTAAGTAGCAGTTCTCCTGACATGCTTTACTGTTTGTTATAAGAATTTGGCTATATGAACAATGAAATATGAATACCCAAAAAATGAAATCAGATGTTTTGCATTCATAAGAATAGATAAGTTGCATTCTGTTTTTATAATAAAAGAATACTATGGGGCTGGGAAGATGGCTTAGTGTTAGAGTGCTTGCCTTGCATGCATGAGGCACTGGGTTAGATTTATCAGCACCACATAAGCAGAAAGAGCCAGAACTGGCACTGTGGCTCAAGTGGTAGGGTGCTAGCCTTGAACTGAAGAGCTAAGGTACAGCACCCAGGCCCAGAGTTCAGGCCCCACGACCGGCAAAAAAAAAAAAAACAATAGTTGTATTTAGCTTTGTTTTGAATCTCATGTATCTATTTACTAGCTTATGACTTTGAACAACTCTCTAAATTTTACTCTCTATATTCTTAAATTGATGATAATGGGAATATATAGCATACATTTTTTGAACTAATATACACACATAATTTATGTAACTTACATTTTGCTAATTTCATAGATGCATACACTGCAAACTGAACAAGATCACCCCCTCCATTATATTCCCATACCCCCTTTTTCAAACACTATTTAGTGAATTTCATTACACAAACTTCATGTAATATAAATTTGTTTTGAAGATAGAGCACACATGAAGCATACATTATCTAGCATATTAAAATCAAATAATATGTATTTTTGGCAACTCATTTGTAAAGTTATGTTAAAACTTCAAATTTAAAAGAAAGCAGAGGCCTTTATGAAACTTATTGGTAAGCACATAATTTGCACATATTTTAATCTAGCAAAATAATATAGCCTATGAAATCAAGTCCTAAAAGTAGTTTGGAGAAGAAATAGATGATTACATTCTTTCTAATTGTTAAGTACAGAGCAAAGTTTTGTGGAGAATAGAATATTATATTATATCTAGTATGTATTAATATTAACCAAGCTTTTTTTCATAAACCAGATGAAAAAGGAGATGGAAAGGAAAAGAAAGGGAAGGAAAGGAGACAGGGGAAAGAAAAAGAGAAAGAGAAAGAGAGAACAGTGAAAGAATGCTATCGTGGTTCAGAGAAATAAGGACCATGAAGGATTTGGACAGGTGGTAGGAATGGGGTGACAGGTGGAGGGACTTGGAGAAGCTGTTTCAGCAAGATAGATTTTGTACAACTGCCCTGGAGGGCTTTCTACCCAGCTTAGATCCCTCATATCATCTAAAGAATGCAAACCCTCCATAAAACCTTCAGTTTGGCCTGCTGAATGCATTATTCCTTAACTGAGTGAAAGACAGCTGAGAAAGCCACACAAAGAAGATTCCAAATATCCTTCACTTGGCAAAGTTCCTGCTGGTTTCAGGCCAAAAGAACAAGTTGGGATGAAAGGGTTTTTTGGCTTATTTTTAAGGTCACAATTATCATTATTAAAACAAAAGACTCATATAAAATTTTCCTTTAATGAAGAGTATAATCATTTTTATTTCAGAAGATATCTTGAAGGTGTAGTTACTTCTTAATAAAACTAATGTACAAAGCAGAAGATTCATAAAACAACTGTAAAAATTCATAAACTCAACTGTAGCTGAGTATGTGCTGTCACCTATCAGCTTTTATAAACAAAAACTATTGGTGACAAATAGCTGGTGACTAAATAAAAATGAGGAGTAATTAGTTGGCAGTATGGGAAGAATTATATAGTGAGATCTGATTTCTCTTTTAACTATTAAAGTTAGAACAGTAATTATTTTGACCACTGATTATTTAGGAAGATAGGTATATATCCTAAACTATGGATTCCACATTCTGGTTCCCATTAAGGTATCCCAAAGGGACAGTTTCCTTCTATCAAGTTTATTTTGGAATTGATCACTTTTCTCAATTGCTATAATGCTATAATGCCTTCATATTTTGTTCATATTACATGAGTGTCCAACATGTAAAAGGCCTTATCAATCTGTAAAGCAGCATAGAGCAGGATACTATCTCATGACATACAATGTTTTGCAAGTAAATGATTTCTTAAGATTAAGTGCAAAGTAGTTACTCATTATCTACATGAAATGTAGCAACAAAATGCCATAAACTATCATTTAAACTTCTTCAGTTCAACCAACACTGCTAATAGGCTTTTGTGACAGAATAGGCTTTTGTGACAGAATCATTTCTGACATTGTTAGTATTTTGCCATCATCAGAAGAAATAAATATCAAAAAATATTATCTTTGTTATTGAAATTATTTTTCTAAAAAGAAATAACAAGTTTTCCAAAATGGAAACCTAAATCCATGTAAATTCTGTCATCTCTGAACTAACATGTGCTCTGTTCATTCCCAATGTCTAATGCACCCTTGGTAAAATAAATAAATAAACAAACAAATAAAGGCTGCTTGAATGGATATGTAGTAGTTGATCATTCATTAAATCCTAAAGACTAAAGTGAAAGTTCTATATTTTTAAATTTACAAAGAAAAAACATTTCAGCTGTTTTTAATTTTGCATATGGGATATGTATCATTCCAGGCATTATTTGCAATTCTTTTGCTAAATTTTATGCTGTTTCATACAGATTTCTGAAACTGTTATAGAATTACCCTGAACATGAAAAATGTAACTATGAGAGACTATAGAGAGAAAATATATAGTCTCTCAATATATATGTATGTGTAAACACACACTATATAGTATGCTTATATATATGCTATATGTACTATAGTGTGTGTGTGTGTGTGTGTGTGTGTGTCCAGCTTAGTGCTTGAAAGGCCTAGGAGCCTTTCTTGAGCTTTTGTCTTAAGGATAGCATCCTACCACTTGAGCCATAGCTCCACCTCCAGCTTTTTTACTAGTTAATCGGAGGTAAGAGTTTTACAGACTTTCCTTCCCAGGCTGGCTTTGAACCACAATCCTCAGAATTCACACTCCTGATTAGATAGGATTACAGGCATGGAACCACCAGTACCAGGCTGAATTATATTTTTAACATCAAAATTTTCTTTCAGTTCATTGGTTTAACAATTTTGGCAGTATCCTCTACAAAAACAAAATTTCACATTTTCCTAATTTTTTGAAATTATTAATTGTATGGAAATTGAAACTTAAATATCACTTCTGTTAAAAGAATTTTGTGCCTTAAGACTGAGAAACATTTACTATCTGTTCTGTTAAACTATTGACTCCAATGTATCTATCTCTCTTTTTCTCCATATATATACATATATACACATGTAAATACATATATATGTATAAATACTATATATATACATATATATATGGAGAGAAATAAGAGAGATTATCAGTGCTTGTGACCCAGTGCTAGCAGGAACAGCACTTGGGTCTCCCACCTAGGGAGATGTACCTAGAACCTATAGCATCCTGGTTATTACAGAGATACTATTACACAATGATGTTATTACACAGGATGCCTAGCATCCCTTTCCAATCTCTCTTAACTGAGAGCACGGAGAACACCAATGAGAACGACATCACAAATATACATAAATGTATAATACACATATGTATACATATATACATATGATACATATGTATATATAATACATATATACACATAATGTACATATATGTATGATATACATATACATATATGTATAATGAAATCCACCAAACATAGTTTGAAAAACTGAAGAGCTCGGAGAATCTGATGATGGAGATAAATTTGTTCACGCCATATTGCATACATTATGAAAATATAATAATGAGAGTCTCATATGACAAATGTCTGTGAATTCCAAAATAACTTTTAAAATTACTGAACCTAAAAATGAATATTCACAAATGTGACTATGTACATTAAAATTTTCACCATATTTGGTATGGTGCTTATACCTAGATTCATTTTCATTAATCCATCTACCTGGTCTGTTAATAGTATGAAATGATGAAGTATATTTACATGCACAATTCCTATCAAACACCATCACCAGAGATGTTTCACATATCAGATATCTCTACTGTACACTAAAATACTTTGTGAGATCTGTATTTCTCATTACAAAATATGCATATCCTACATGCAAGCACAGACACGTGCTAGCACACGTTGTGCAAGTTGTTTTGCTACTTTTGTAGGACGTCATGCTAATTGGTATAGAAATGTGATGGAAAGAGGTGAATAGGAAACAGGAATCTGTTTTCACTGAACATCTGACATCTGATATTCTATGTTGGAGTCAGCAAAGATAAGAGATCAAACTATCTCCTTTACAATTACTTAATCAATCAATCAATTAAACAGGCTGTGTTTTGTAACAACACAAGTCCTAGATATTCCATGAGGTTATAGATTGTTCTACTTTAGCCATACCACAACATGATACTTGTGTGTTGGTATTAATTTTTGGCAATGAGAACTTTTGTTGTCTCCTAGCAGTAGTCTGGTAGGAACACATGATTATATGTATTAAAGCAGCTAGGCAGACTCCATTTCAATCAAAAGTGGTCTGTTCTGTAGTTACAAGAGTCTCAAAGCAACAGTGAGATACTTTTATACCTATAGTACCATCCACATTCCTCAGTGTATCTTCAATCTTGGCAGAGCCAACACATTTACAACAGATTATCTTTATAGAAAACCTTAATTCTCACCATTGCCAATAGAAAACTAAATGTTTTTAATAAGTTTTTTATTGTGAAAATACTGTACAGAGGGGTTACAGTTACATGAACAAGGTAATGAGTACATTTCCTATTGAGCATGGTTGCCTCATCCTTTGTTTTCCCCTACTATCCCTTCCTTCTCACCTCCACAACTACACTCCCCGCCTCCTTGCCTAAATTGTAAAGTTCCTTTATCAACATAGTGTCTTGTACCTTTGAGCCATACTACCATGAAATCATTTCATTATGCAAAGAAAAAATTCAAATGTCACTTTGTTTCTCTTTCCTATTCTTATAGAAATTCAATTTTAACTGAAATTAGAGCATTACCATTTTCTTTTCATATATTTAGAGTAGGATCACTATCATTAATGCATATACTCAAGATAATTTAAATGTTTGCTAGAAATCTTCTCTAACTACATTATGATTTGTGACAATCACATGAATATGTATCATAGTTACACAGTTTCCATCAGTTTGGTATTAGTGTGTAAAGCAAAAGACCAAAACCAGGTTTACCTTCTTTATGTGTGAAATATTGCAGCATCAACAGAGGAAGTCCATTTATTTGTATAAACTCCAAAGAACTTGTATACTAACTGAAAGTGGTGGTGATTCTCGCCTTTCACCCTAGGTTTTTTGTTTTTGTTTTTGTTTTCTTTCCAATTGTGGGCTTTGAACTCAAGGCCTGGACACTGTCTGGAGCATCTTTGTGCTCAAGATGACTAACACTAGTGGTTTTTTTCTTTCTTGCTATTGCTTCTAACATATTTATAAGGTACCACGTGACTTTTTTGTTGTTGCTTTGTATGTTCCTCCCCCATGGTATAACCCCTGTTTTTACTGTATTTGATGTTGGTAAAATTTGGGGAGGGGAAGGGAAAAAACAAATTGTTTAAACAGGGATACAGGTTGACCCATTGCAACAATTAGATGTACAAGATGCTATGTTGAAAAACGAACTTTACAATTTAGGTGGGAGTAGAGGGGGGAGTGTAGTTGTGGAGATGGGAGGAAAGGGATGATAGGGGAAAAACAAAGGAGGACACAACAATGCTTGATAAGAAATGTACTCATTACCTTGCTCATGTAACTGTAACCCCTCCTCCATACAGTATTCTCACAATAAAAAAAATACTTATTAAAAAAAAAAGACTAATGCTCTACCACTTTGAGCCACAGCACCACTTCCAACTTTTGAGTGGTTACTTGGAGATGAGTCTCATGGAGACTTTTCTGCCCAAGCTGGCTTTGAACTGTGATTCTCAGATCTCAGCCTCCCGAGAAGCTAGGATTATAGGTATAAGCCAGAAGCACCTTGCTCACCATAGGTTTGTTTTAATGCAAGAACTATGCAATGAACAGTAGGGTTCCCTTTTGGCCACATCCCCTCCAGCATCTGTTGTTATTAGATTTCTTGATTATAGCCATTCTAACTTGGGTGTGGTGGAATCTCAATGTTGTTTTGATTTGCATTTCTTTTATGACTAGAGAAGTTGAGCATTTCTTCAGGTCTCTATTGGCCATTCTTATTTCTTCTTCAGAGAAGTTTCTCTTTAAGTCTTTAGCCCATTTATTAATTGGACGGTTGTTACTTTGAGGATTTGTTGTTGGGGAATTTAAGTTTTTGAGTTCCAAGTATATTTTAGATGTGAGGTCCTAGTCTGTTTTATGGCTAGTGAAGAACTTCTCCCAATCCGTGGGCTTTCTATTGACCTTGCTTGCTAAGTCCTTTACCATGCAGAAGCTCTGCAGTTTCATGCAATCCCATTTGTCCAACCTTTCATTGATTTGTTCTGTTTCTGGGTCTTTATTAAGAAAATTTCGGCCTGTGCCAAGGAGCCCTTGAGTTTCTCCCACTCTTTCCTGTAATGTTTTCAGGGTGTCTGCTTTGACTTTGAGGTCTTTGATCCATTTGGAGTTGATTCTGGTGCAGGGTGACATATAAGGATCTAGTTTTAGTTTTCTACAAGCGTTTAACCAATTTTTCCAGCACCATTTACTGAAGAGAGTTTCTTTCTTCCATTCTATATTTTTAGTTCCCTTATTGAAGATTCAATGGCTAAAAGTCTGTGGGTTCATTTCTGGGTGTGCTAATATGGACTTATGAAGCACCCCTCCAGTTTTTATAGAGCATCATTACTTTATTTTTCATATTCTTCCATTTCCTCTGACCTTTCTCATTTCCTCCCCTCCTTGCTTCCTATGTTTCAAACCATTATTGCTTAAATGCCCTCCATATTTTCCTGCTGCCATACTTTTGTTCATATTGTATTCCAGGAACTGCTGAACACTTTGTTCTAAGGGATCTCAAAATTATATTCACTAAGTATCTTTTGTGATTGTGTTTAAATTTTTGTCTTTTGCACTAAAGTAGGAAGTTATTAATCCATTTAAACTTTGAAAAAATAAAAGGGATGCAGTTTTTGAGTTTTTCAGTGGGTTTCCAACAATTTACTGATTAGTAGAGCAAAGCACAACCTAATCTATGTTAAAAAGGAAGAGATGCAACTTTACTGACTCTAGTTCTGAAGAGAAAAGCTGTTCACAATAAAAATGACAAAAGCTAGACAAATTCATGGGACTTATTTTTGTAAAATAAAAAGGCACACACACATCAATTAAAATATGATAAACTCAACTAAATTGTCATTGTTTTGTTTCCTATTAGTAACAGGCTAAGTCTTCACTTTTTAATCATTATGTAAACGTTCTATGCAGAGTAACAACAATTCACTAAATAGTAAGTGACTTATCATTCTTTCCTAAGTTCTAAATAGTTATGCAGAGTACAATATATGCTGGAGAATCTAGTATGACATAAATGTGGAAGATGGCACAATCACTGCTGCAAGCATCCTCAATTTCTTAGCTGTTCTTTCTTTTCTAGAATTACACAAGGACACAGTAGCACCTTTGTGGCATTCCTAGAGCTTTAGATTCTAGGATTTTTTTTCAAAGACAACGACCTATCTTATATGGATCATTGAAGAAATAAAGTATAAAATTTAATATTTCCTAAAACAAACCTTTCCTTGTGCCAGTCCTGGGGCTTGAATTCAGGGCCAGGGGTCTGTCCCTGGGCTTCTTTTGCTCATGCTAGCACTTTTGGGTGGTTAATTGGAGATAAGAGTCTCACAAACTTTCCTCCCCAGGCTGGCTCCAGTTGTGATCCTTTGATCTCAGCCTCCTGAGTAACTAGGATTACAGGCATGAACCATTAGCACCCTGCTGAAACAAATGTTTTTAAAACATTTTTTCTCAACAGCAACATTTTTATTTCAAATTATTCAAGCAGAAACTTTCCTACTTGTCAAATTCATTTTTCATTCAGTTTTTTATGATTTTGTGTTGCTATTTCTACATTTTCAAACTACATCTCTCTATATTTGTAACTACATCAACATTTAGAAGGGTATCACTTAAACAATTAAGAGTACTAATCTTGCAAATTTACATAAAGACAATTTTGTTCAGTGAATAATCACCCCACTTTCCCTCAATTGTCTCTGTAAAATAATTCAAGCTTCCCCCAAATGTTTTTTTAATTGTTGGATTGCTACAGCAAAACTCCTATGGGGAAGAAGTATACATATCACAAAATAAACATATTTGCCTGGCTCCTCCCAGATCTTTTAATCATATGGTGAAAAAGACTGCTTATGGGTCTTCTGCAATATGTATTTGCTAGTAGGAGTCTATAACCTGATTAGGAGCTCCCAGACTTAATACTGAACAACAGACATTTGTTTATAAGTTTCTTTGGAGGTTTAACACTGTGGTCCAATGGTATATGAGCCACAGTAGTAGACCAAGTGTTTCATTTATCTGGGAACTATAATTTTTAAGTTGACTTTCAAGTGTTTCTCTCAATGATAGTTTCTTTATCACAACTATTTTTTACCAGTAAAATTTGCGCCTAAGAAGTCAATTTGCCTAAGAATTCTTCAATGTAGTTCAATTTATATGAGAGAAATAGCTACTTTCTGCTATCTCACATACACAAAGTGGAAAATGTGCATTTTCTACCTCTTTACCTTTTTCTGCTTAGTTTACATTGAAATACATTGGATTTTTTCTTGTATAGAGTACCTCTTTTTTGGAAGTGGCGCTGTAGCTCAAGTGGTAGAGCGCTCGCCTTGAGTTGAAGAGCTGAGGGACAATGCCCAGGCCCAGAGTTCAAGCCCCACGACCAACCAAAAAAAAAAACAAAAAAACAAAAACTATATAGAGCACTCATAGAGTACCTCTTTTCTATCATTTTTCAAGTTTTTTTCACAGAGAAACAACTTATTTTTAGTAAAATGACCATTCTGATAAAAATTATTTACCTAGTATATGTCTAAATTATTATTCTAGTATTAAATTCTAGTGGACAAAAAATTTCCTTGTCATTTAACTGGATCTCTTGACACATCCTTACTTCACTAAGAAGATTGTATTGATTTTAGTAGAAAAATTTTCATATATGCTTAGAAAAAAGTGAAAGACAAAGAATGAAAAAAGAAAGAAAGAAACAATGAGTAAAAGAAAACTTGGAGGATCAAAGGAGGGGGCGGGAGATGGGAAGGGATGGGAAGGGGAAACATAGGAAGAGGAAACAATGCTTGATAAGAAATGTACTCATTATCTTGCCCATGTAATTGTAACCCCTTTGTACGGTATTTTCACAATAAAAAAAGAATTTTGAGACCACTAACAATGGTTTTTAACAAAAACAAATGAAAGAGTTAAAATGCTATTTAGAATTGCATTGGAGCCAAAAAGCTACTAGAAAATAAATCATGAAACTATTAATCTGGTGCAACACTTAGCAAAAAAATGTATACTTTCCATCAGATATAAGTTTAAGAAAATCACATGTAGGGAAAATAAACTATAAGAAATTTATATAAAGAAAAACTTTTAAAAATGCAACATTACTGCCATTCATATAAAATGAGTTTATAATAATAAAGTATCCATATGTATATGTGTTTAGGAAGAACAATTCAATATTTTGAAATACAAATTGATAGAGAAATTTAACAGATCATTCATATATCCAAAATCTTTAAAATTGGCAAAATAAAAGATCAATGTGAGTAATGATTATAAACTTTATCTAATAATATAAATCTTTAGTTCAAAATCAGTGAATTATGAGACAATTAAATGATTTGAACAGTCCCTTGGAATCATAACAGAAACATAGTTCCTAATTTAAATGCTAAGAATATTCTATAATACATTTTGCATCATATTTCATTCTGTATTTCCATTCAGATGATTTCCTATTCAAATCCTTATAAATAATCCTTAAGAAATAAACAGGTACAATTTGTGGTTCAGGAAAGTAGACATAACCAATGTCAGAGAACAACCAGTTGGTAAAGCTTTAGTAATGCATTCTCTCTATTGTTTCTGTGTTTCTCTGATAAATATGAGGAAAAAGAATACTGACAACTATTACCTAAGAAAATTTATTCTGCAATAATTTATTTTTGTGATACTATAATCTAGTCACATGGAAACAATGCATTAAATGCTATCAGTGCCTTAAATTGGCTGCTGGCAATTTAGAGTTGCAAAGTTAGGTATTGTCCTAAAGGTTAATTCATGACACATATACACACACATACATAAACACACCATCTAATTCAAACTTTCTTCCTTGTATCACTATTAGCTTGAAGTTGAGCACGTTCTTTTAAACTTCACTTTGTTCAATTCTCGTACCATAAGGTCAAATAATGTTGTATCTAGTTTGGAAATAAAAA
This sequence comes from Dipodomys ordii, assembly GCF_000151885.1. Taxonomy (NCBI): domain Eukaryota; kingdom Metazoa; phylum Chordata; class Mammalia; order Rodentia; family Heteromyidae; genus Dipodomys; species Dipodomys ordii. The sequence continues at coordinate 9,093,567 of NW_012267296.1, forward strand.
CAACCATACAATTTTGAACATACATGTTTATGAAGAGGAATCACAGTAATATTACACACACAGACAACAAATACAATTAGTTTATATTGCATATTGATCATAAAGAACATCATGTTATGGAAATTTAATTTACTGGGTACAATGGTAAGATTTAAGTTTAGGTGATGCAAGTCAACTCAGAATATCTTATCAGAGTAATATAGTTTATGACCTCTCTATTATAAACAATGAAGCATTATACTTAAATGAAAGCAAAAATGTATAAATAACTCAGGCATAATCCATGAAGAGAGGAATTCAATATCATCCTTAGTGGCAAAAATGTATTCTGCATGAAATAAAATATAGAATCTTTATGGATTGTTTTACAGATTAGAAGAATGTAAATAAAAAGCATTGGGAAAGCAGTGACATAGATTTCATCACTAAAGATGGAAACAGGGTGATTTTGATGCATTAGTATACAACTGTAATGATGTCTTACCTAACATTAACAATACATACATTTTCTATTGTCTTTAATATGGAAAACAATTAATTTACGCATTCCCTTGTACATAATGGACAGACTTGAAATGTATTTTTCTGCCTACCCTTTAATGGTGATGGCATTAGGAATACCAAGGTTTGGATACATGTGTTGACTATTTCCTTAGTACCTGTCACTACAGCAATCTGCTTGAAAGCAAAATGGAACTGAGGAAAGGACAAAATATTTCATGAGAACAGGATAAGGAAATGGAATAAAGTTTCTTACAACTAAATTTGGGCTTTGTTTGTAATGATGATGACACTGATGTTAACATATGTGATTGATCTTTAGACAGAGATTTTAAAAAAAATATTACAATATATATAAGATCAAAATGTCCAGTCCTCAGGGAAGAATTTGCCACAAAGGCATTCAAATATTACATATTTTAGGAAAAATTTCATCCAGGAATAGTTGACTGTCTTGAGTTAGGTTAAGGTTTTTTTGATAATAATCTTACCTTGATTTTAGAGTTCTAAAATTTCTCTAACAGTTTCTTCTGTTTTCACTGAGAAGTGATCATAATTTTATATCTTACTGTAGTAGTCTACTGAATTACTTTCTTTAACATATTGTGAATTTGTCAACACCGCCTCTTTAACTTGAATTTACAGACATTGGTTCTTTTCACCTATCACTTCTGACTTGCCACTATTTGTTTGAATATTTCAAGTGTGAGGATTACATAAAGGACTAATAAAGCATTGAATAATGACTAACAAATTAAAATTCATGTAGTGCTTACTAGGTAAGATGTCTTTATGTTTGATACCTTCTGATTTTGAGTGAAAATTAGATGGTCATGGGGCTTGAACTCTGAGCCCAGGTGCTGTCCCTGAGCTCTTCAGCTCAAGGCTAGAGCTCTACCACTTGAACCACAGCGCCATTTCCAGCTTTTCTGCTTATGCTGTTCTGAGGAATCAAACCCAGGGCCTCACTCATGCAAGGCAAGCATTCTACCACTGAACCACCTTCCCAGCCCCCACACAGTACTTAATTTTTAAAACAATATAATACCCATATGTAAATTTAAGCTTATTAATCATCCAATTTAGCTCATTTTGAAAACTGATTTCACCAATTATTATAGATGTATTATTGTAATACATCAAATACCTAAGTTTAGTATGTAACAGACTATAAGTGTCCACTATATGAATAAGCCAATAACTAGCAATTCCATCAGAAATCATGTCATCAGATTTGGCTTGCATAACTTTTAATCTTGATCTGTTTCATCTTCATTTACACATTCCACCCTGTTCTCCTTGGAAGAAGTAATAACACATTCTGATTTGGAGCGATTATATTTCACACCAGAAGATACTATGGGATCACCTGCTGGAAAAAAATAAATAGTCAGAACTATTAGGATTATTCACATGGTGACTGTAACTATCAGAAAACTTTAAAAGAAAACACTTTAAGATTCATTATCCAAAATTAACTCTCTTCTCATTTTCCATGTACTTGTGAATTTGCCCATGAGATAAATAATGAATAGGGAATGTTTTTGAAAAATAAAATTCAAAGAAAAGCCCATATCAACCCTGTATGTCAGTAAAAGACATTTCCCTCTCCATCTAAACATGTATGTCACAAGCATCCACTTATATGTCTTCCTCTTCTCTAGAACGGTAATGATAGACATAACATTCAGAATTTAATTCAAATTCAAAAAGAACCATCACATTTATCATGAAATGAAATTTAAAATTGTTTTTAAGGAATCAATTTAAATTGCCAGGCAGTAGCAATCTAGAAAAAATAGTATATGAGTGTTTTGTGAAAACTGAAATGCATCATTCTTCACAAATTTCTAATTGCTGTGCTGATATTCCCTGTCAACCAACGAGAGCAGAATATTAGAAAACCATCACCTACCATATCATGGATATTCACTGATTCTCTTTTTGACAGCCTAATGTGATGTGGATAATAAGCTATTGTAGAGAGGAGTTTCTGATTGCATGGATGAGAATATAACTCCCCCCCTTGCCTAAGGATATAAAAGAAACAATACACCCTTGAGTTGTTACACCTTACAATTCCACTTATTTTTCCAGTGATTATAAAATATTTACAGCCTGGAAGTTCAAATGGAAAACTTCTCATTCTGTACACAGATCTTCAAATATTATCATTCCATTGTTGGAACTGAAGTATTCTGGCAAAGCATGAGAACACATTCCTATGTATATTTCCCTTGTGAGTCCTGTTCAGTCTTAAAATAATCACCAGGATACAATCTCCTACAAATACTGTACAAAAAGGTAGAAATGAAAACCAATCAGCTGACACAGTGGAGAAATTTACTAAGCTTCCTTATAAAAAGTGTGAATCACTGCTGGGGATGTGGCTTAGTGGTAGAGTGCTTGCCTAGCATGCATGAAGCCCTGGGTTCGATTCCTCATTACTACATATACAGAAAAGGCTGGAAGTGGAACTGTGGCTCAACTGGTACAGTGCTAGTCTTGAGCAAAAGAAGCTCAGGGACAGTACCCAGACCTTGAGTTCAAGTCCCAGGACTGGCAAAAAAAAAAAAGTGTGAATCACAAGATGATGGACCACCATTTCCTTTTTGTTTATTCTTATTTAAATGATTTGAAATTTTTACAATGGTCAATATTATACAAGATTTATTGTCATTGTCCCATGAGGCTGGAATTTCTAACATGAGAGTAACAAACTTACAGCAGTTTGAGAGAGTACATAGTAACAAAAAATATCTTAAAGATATAAGCAACCAAAGGGTCAGTTACACTCATTTTACCATGTTTTCTTACCTTGAGAGGAAACAATATAGGTATGAACAAAAAGAGTAAGGAAAATTATCTTCTAGAATTGTTTGCAAACTTATGAATTCTTTCAAATGCAAAGCAAAGCATCTTTTTTCTATACTTTTAACTTATTAATGTCCTAAGGAACAAAGGATTTTACATGTATGTCCTAATTCTGCAAAACAATATGCCTAAGTATGAGTCATGTTTTGTTCACTATGTTGACTACAATTTTAAAAATCTACACAAAGACTATTGAAAACATGAAACTCTTAAACTATTAAGAAAAATAATATTTTCAGAACATTAACAATTGATACATAAATGTTGTTGTTAGAGTAGTTTGTTTCCTTAATATATGTTCCTAAAATATACATATTTTATTATCCCCTTTGCATGCAAATACACTCTAATAATAAACACACATTTAGGTTACCTTACAGTCCCCTATATGACAAATGGCTTGCAACAATATTCATACTTATAAGAATGGAAACATACCAGTTAAAGACAGGCATGTTTACCCTTTATTTTGAAGTGATTATGAAGTGAGAGGATATTGAGGATATTGTTTAACATTGTTTGATATTGTTGAAGATATTGAGGATAATTGAGGATATTGTTTTCCAGAGAAAATAAGAATGAAAATAACAGGCCCATATGGGGACAAAACTATGTTTGTGGATTTGGTTAATATAACTGATTGAACTACTTTAATAAGGAGATAAATCAGTTAAATATATGTATATTCTCAGCCAAATTACAATAATTTGACACATATAGGACAAATAAAGTAAGTAAAGCATAAAAAGAGCTAGAGTCAAATCACTATTGCCATCACCAATGCTCATGTAATATAACTAAAGATATAGAAACTTAACAAGTTTGTTGTCTTAATTGAATCACTTTTAGAAAGAAGCACCTTACACTTACTACTTCCATTATTTAAACCTGATTTAAAATTAATAAAAAAGATTAAAAATGCTGCTTCTAAATTATCTACAATAGTAATATTCTCATATGTAAATCTATACAAATAATGAGATATTATTGAAAACTGATTTATTTTATATAACAGTTTTTTCAAACTTAAATTGTAAAGGAAAAGAGTCATGAGACTTTCACTAAATAATTTGATAGAGTACTTATAAGGATTAGATTATTTTTTTAAAAAAGTTTACTTGGTCAGGCACTGGTGGCTCATGCCTGTGATACTAGCTACTCAGGAGGCTGAGATCTGAGGATCATGGTTCGAAGGCAGCCCAGGCAGGATAGTCCATGAGACTCTCACCTCCAATTAACCACCAGAAAACCAGAAGTGGCACTGTGGCTCAAATAGGTAGAGTGATAGCTTTGAGTGAAAAAACTCAGATAGGGCCCAGACCCTGAGTTCAAGCCGACAAAGAAGATAATAATGTTTACTTGCTGAATGATGGAACTGCCCGCAACTAGAAGTATGCACCTAAACATATCACACATAGTTTGTAACAGAAATATATGGGGACTCTTATGGGGAAATTTCTGGGTGAAATTACCTATTGTTACAATATTGTCAACTTACTAGTCAGTGACTGGCATCTTTTCGCTTTTATTTCAGAACCACCATGTGATGCACACAAGCATTTCTAGAAAGAAAACAGTGAATTAATGTACTTACAAAATCTGTAAAACAATTGTTAATATTATTTTAAGTTGTTTAAAACAAATTCATAGCATTTTCATTTCTGTTAATTACCAAAATACATAAAGTATTTCTTAAATAGAATCATATTACAAAGAGATACAGGACAAGTTTTCAAAATTTTTAATTCCGTAAAATAATTTCTGAATTTTATAAAAGTAAAATAAGTATGATCTATGGAATGCTGAAAGTGTGGAGTGAAAAGCAAGCCAAGAAATATTTGGCTAAGTTTTATATATTTAGTTTTTTTTGTGATGCCCATCAAAATAAGAAGGCATACATTGTGAAAGTGAAATTTGCTGAGAGGGATCACTTCATTTTAATTGGATTTTAGGAAAAAAACTGATAATTGGCATCATCTATAGCTCTATAAACCTAGATGTCAAAACATTAAACATTAACCAAAAAGGAATTGCTGACACTGAAAGTACAATTGGCCCTTACATTCTAACTAATTTACCCCAAATTATTTGAATTTTGATATATCAATGTCATCATTACATCTCTTCAGTTAAGACTATATATATTTGACAAAAATTTCTATGCTTTGCTATTTTTTCACACTAGTATCTATGGGAAATTGAATCGTACTATATCTATAGGATATGGAATCATATCATCTGTGAACAGATATAATTTGGGTTCTTTTTCAATCCATATTTCTCTTCTTTCTCTTGCCTTGAAGCTTTGGCTAAGATTTCAAATATTATATTGAATTAGCATGATGTGATTGGACAACTGTTCTTTGTTACAGGGGAAATTCTTTGTTTTTCCATCCAGTATAGTAACGATTGTTTTGTCACATACATGCTATATTATGTTTGGATAACTAAGCATAATCCTTCCATTCCAAGTTTCTCCAGAAGTTGTATCATGATGAGATGCTGACTTTTGTCAAATGCTCTTTCTGTGTCTGTTGAAATAACTGATATCTCTTCTCGATACTATTTATGGGCTGTATTATGTTTACTGCTTTGTATACATCGAATTCCTGGAATTAGACAAACGATAATAGTACATGGTCTTTTTTATAAAGAGTTCAAGGCTTTAATGATAACCTTTTCTCAAAAACAAAAATATTATTTTCTAGATATTGAGAGTAAGGTGCCAGCTGATGCACCAGCAACCTTGAAAACTTTCATGTGCATTTTCCATAAGCAAGAACTTTTCTTCATAATCCCCAAATAGCTGTCAAAGTCATGAAATTAACATGGATACCTACTGCCATCTTAATAGTGACCTCAGGCTCTTTTCAGGTTTCACAGTTTATCCCAGAAATGTTCTCCTTAGTCCAAAGTTCCTTTTCAGAAGCAGAGTATATTCAGTGATCATCTCCTGTAGTCTCCTCCCACAAAAAAATGAGTTTCTGGGACATCCCTTCTCTTTCCTCATGGACACCCCTGTGCAGATTCTAGATCATGTATTTTGTGGAGTGCTTGTGTGGTTTAGGACATGGTCTTTTTTAATTTAGTTTCTGAGTGTTTTATTGAGGATATTTTCTTCTAAGTACATCACAAAATTGTTCTTGATAGTTTTATTTTGTTTGGTACTGGGTATTAAAATTTGAGCCTCTATGAGCTTTGCAATACAGTTATTTCTTCCACATTGGGTGATATGTACATTTCTTTTGTTTTGCATAGCATCAGCTGTTCCCTCTTTCCCACTCACAGAACTCATAAATGTTATAGACCATGGTAGACAATTTGCTGCATGAAAGCTAGAATGTGTTTGTGACTTTAACTAAGCATCACTATCCCACAATACTGTGAAATTTGTGGAAATATATAACCACTTAATCACAATAAAAATTTGAAAAAAACTAAACTACATCCCAGAAAAAAATAAAATAAATAAAATAAAATTTGAGCTTGCTAGCCTGACAGTCTACCATGTGAACCATGCATGCCTCCAGCCCTAGTTTGAGAGAAGGTCTCATGAATTTTTCTTCCTGGACTATCTATAAAACACAATCCTCTTGCTCAGAGCCACCTAAGTAGCTAGGATTAAGGGTATTAGCTACCAGTATTCAGTTATACTTTTCTTTTTTGTTATTGTATTTTAAGCAGTTTGAGGATTAGGGTAATACTACCTTTGTAGTATAAGTTTGGTAGCATTCTTTGTATTTTTTTGGAGTAAGTTGAGAGATGTTATTGTTTTTCCTGTTTAAAGATGTGTTAGAATACAGTAGAGAATCTACTGTTGGGAATCTTTTTGTTGGGAAACCATTACTGCCTCAATCATATTGCCCATTACAGATTTGTATAGCCATAGCTTTACAGTGCATTTTTAATCAGATATTGTGATTTCTCTGATTTTGTTCTTTTTGCTCAACACTACTTCATCTACTCTGGGTCTTTTTAGCTTTATATCAATTAAGTCTTTGTTCTGGTTACATGAAGCATATCTTTGTTACAATGCATTAAATCTCTAAGTCACATTAGTTAATATATGTTTTAACAATGTTATTCTTTAAAAGTATATATTTTATATTAAGTATAGACATCATTATTTACAGTAGATAATTTAAATTTAATCCACTATCTGCAAGATTATATTCTTTGACCACAATCTCCCCATACACCCACCTCCCCAAACTAACATTCTTTTCTCTGGCCCTATGCATTCATCCTTTATAGATTCCACATATAAGTGTAATCATGTTGTTTCTTTAACTGCCTTATTTCATTCAAAGTAATGTCCTACCTCTTCATTCATGTTGAAGCAAATGATGATTCTCTTGTTTTGTGGTGAAATAGTATTCATGTGTATGTGCATGCATGCACCTTTATGTGACATTTCTATCTGCTCTCCTTACATTCCATTTCATGTCAATATGAAGAGTACTGTAATAAAGATGGGACTGAATATAAATAATATAAATGTCTGGCAGTAATTTCATTTCATTTGAATAGGGGTGTGTGTGTGTGTGTGTGTGTGTGTGTGTGTGTGTGTGTGTACACTCAGCAGAATTATTGTTTGAGAGGAAGCACTATAAATTTCTTAATTGCTGTACTAATTAATATTCCTACCAATAATGTGTAAAAGTTTCTTTATTTCCACACCGAATCAATACCAATTTATTGTTTTCTTTTACTTTTTAGGTCAAACACAAGGACTTGAACTTGGTACCTGCTACTTTTGCTCATTGGCTAGCACTCTACCAACTGAGGCATGCCTCCAATCCTACTGCATTTTCATAAGTAATTCTAACACTAGGTTATATTACATTATGGTTTCCATTTCCTAATGATGAGTGACATGACTGGACATTCTAATACACTTTGTAGCATTTAAGATACCTTTGAAAAAAATCTATTTTGTTGTTCCATTTTTCTATATGCACTCAAACTACATTAATCAAATTATTTTTCTCATTTACCCTCTCCATTCACTTTCCCCCATCCCTCTGGTTGCTTGTCCTCAACAAAGTTTTTCACATTCCTGTCATTCTCCTTTTGTACTTTATATTAATTGTACCAAGTGAATTCACCCTTGTCACCCATACTATATTTAAATAAAAATAATCCCTCTATTGCTCAATACCTCTCAGTGGGACTCCTTTTGATATCTTCATACATACTCACCATGTACTTGGATATTATTCACTCTCCATTATTCTCTTTCCTGTCCTCCCTCTCTCTCATCTCCCCTAACAGTTGCATAGTTATAGTTACAATCATATGCTTCGTTTGTGTATGTGTATAGAAGAACTGTACATCTTTCAATATGAGATTGAACAAATGAGCAAAGCATGCAATATCATCATTTGTTTGTCCTTGGATTATCTTTCTCAGCATGATAGTCTCCAGTTCTATCCATTTTCAAGAAAATGAAATAATTTCATTTTTCTTTGTATGTACTATATTTTCTTTTTTCATTTATTGATTGTCAAACACATAAGCTTATTCCATAACTTGGCTATTGTGAATGAAGCTGCAACAAACATGAGTATGCAGGTGACTTTTATTTATATTAAGTCCTTTGTATATAATTCTAGCATATATATGGCAGGGTCACAAAAATCCTAAATCTGACAAACACTTTCAGCAATGTATCAGAATGTTAATTCAGTAAACATAAATAAATAGCATTTCCATACCAGCAATAAACAAGATGAGAAAAATAAAATACTTAATGAAGGACATGAAAGACTTCTACGATGAAAACTATAAAACATGGAAGAAAGAAACTGATTATCAGAAAATGGAAAGATCTCCAATTTTTCTGGTTTAGCAGAATTAATATTATGAAAAACACAATACTATCTAATGCAATCTAAAGATTTCTTGCAATACTCATCAAATTTCTAATATGATTCCTTGTAAAATAGATAAATTAGTTCTAAAAACATATAAGATCCCAATATTAAGAGCAATCCTGACCAAAAAGAGCAATACTAGAAAATACCACAATGCTGGTTTTCAAATATAATACAGTATTGAGATAAAGTAGTAAGTTGGTGTAATTATATGATTAATGATGGAACCTTCTGGCATGCTATTTTTATGGATAAAGTGACTGAAATCTAGTGTTGATTTCAAATTTAGCTACATGAGTAGTCTTAAAGGGTAAGAAATGTAAGAGTCTAAAATAACACTATAATCAGATGCCAACATGAGAAATAATAAGGTATACTCATCATTGGAAATCTAGCCCTAAAATCTAGTGAATGAAAACAATGTTCTTAAACTAATTAATCAAGTAAATAGGTAAATCTATTTTTAGTGAAAAGAATTAGTGTCATATGCTAATATGATTATATATGCAGTCTTTCTCTTCTCTTCTGATCACAGTTGAGACAGTTTCCTGTTTCCTCTCCTACATCCAGCTGGTGCTGGCTTTTCTACAGTGTTATCATAGAAGAGGTTGCAAACATTAGTTCAGAAATAAATTCTGAGCTAATGCATGTTGACTCAGAGACCTTTCCAAGCTTATAGGAACCTGGTGTTTTAAAGGTAGCCAAAATTCTATTAGTATAGTAGAAATATATAGTTTGTTGGGGGAATTCAAAGGGGGGGGGAATTTGTTACCAAATAAAATGTTAAGGTCTCAAAATACTATGACATCTTAAAGCTGTGGGCAATTTAACTATAAAATTGTGTTGAATATTTTATTATAAAGGTATATTTTTATGTAATTACAATTAGTAAAACCTTATCAATAGCTGGGCGCCAGTGGCTCACATCTGTAATTCTAGCTACTCAGGAGGCTGAGATCTGAGTATCGTAGTTCAAAGCCAGCCTGGGCAGGAAAGTCCATGAGACTATTTCCAATAAACCAACAGAAAACAAGTAGCGTTGTGACTCAACAGGTAGAGTGCTTGCCTTGAGCTGAAGAGCTGAGGGACAGCACCCAGGCCCAGCGTTCATGCCCCACGACTGACAAAAAAAATCAAAATAAACACCAGGCACCAAAATAGAATATAAGACATTATCCAAAATAGTTGTGATCAACAGAATTTTACTCATCTGTTAGAAAGAATAAGGTTGTGTCATTTACAGGGAAATAGATGGACCTAGAACAAATCATGTTAAGGGAGGTAAGCCAAGCTCAGAGAGACAATGGTGAATGTTTTCTAAAATATAACAACTGGACATGATAACCTATCTAGGCATTCACACACAGACTAAAGGAGGATACCCTTAGTGAAGGAAAATAAAGGTGTAAGTTCTCTGAACATTTAAAATAGTATTTAAGGAAATTAATTCCAGAGAAGGGAAATATAGGGGTTTATTGTTATTGTTGTTCTTGTTGGTGTTTGTTTTTTATTTTGGCTTTTGGAGGGAGGAGTAAAGGGGAAGGGTGTAGAAAAGAAGGGAGGAAGGGTGGACAAATGCAATCATTCTTTGCAGTATACACTATATGGAAAATGAACTGTGTAACTTGCGGGCAGAGATGGGTGGGAAAAACTAGAAGGAAGCAAAGGAAAGGTTGACGTCCAAAAAAATAAAAATAAAAGAAATGTACCAGTTACTTGACTTCTGAAATGTAACCCCTCTTTACAACTTAATAATAACAATAAAATTATATTAAAATGAAAGAAAATAGTTGTGATTAGTTGATGAAACTAGGATGAATTTCTTCATACTTTTCTTCTATAATCTATATTTTCTTTAATTATACATTGTATGTGTGACTATTAAAGCACTATTTAAGGGTCAATAAATAAATGAACATTGTGTCTATAATGGCATTGACAACTAAGAGTGTTGAAGATGGATGTGCTAGGTAGCAATAAGAAAATAATGATGGCATTTACAAGCAATATTGAACTGGAAATCAACTTAAAAGGACTGAAAAGAGCTTTGGTCCTAATATGTTTATGTGGAGAGAAATTTCCACTTAAACTAAAGTGTTATTCAGTATGTCATTGTGTGTGGGAGTGAGAGTCTGTGTGTGCTGGTACTGGGGCTTGAACTCAAGGCCTGGGCTCTGTCCCTGAGTTTTTTTGCTCAAGACTGGGTTCTCTACCATTTGGACCTAGCTGAACTTCTGAGGTTTTGCTGGTTAATTAGAGGTAAGTGCCTCATGGCCTCAAACTCGTGATCCTTCTGCCTCATCCTCATTGATTACCTGCATGTTAATTGAAAGGAACTATAAGATATAGAAACAAGAGGGTTTTTTTCTTTATTCTTTCGGTTTTTTTTATTTTCTTCTTGATTTACCCAGTTATCACTGTTTTTTATTTTGATACCCTTTGTGTTGTATATATGTTTATCTGATTTGCGGATGGGAAGAGGAATCACAGAAATTGTGAAACAAAGTTCAAAGGGCGAACCAATGCAACAGTGGTACTCAGAAGAAACTATGTTGGAAATGAACTTTACAACTTGGAAGAAGGGAAGTGGGGGAGGGGAGGGTTAGCAGCAGAAAATTCTGTTTGACAGAATCGCACTCATTTCCTTACTTATGTAACTGTAACCCCTCTGTACATCACCTTTACAACTAAAAAAAAAAATCACAAAAGTCTCGTGGACTTTCCTGCCCAGGCTGGCTGGCTTTGAAGCATGATCTTCAGATCTCAGCCTCCTTGAGTAGGATTATAGGAATGAACCACTGGCATCTGGAACTAATGGGTTCTTTTTTAAAAACTACTTTATTGTTATGTAAAGGTGATGTACAGAGGGGTTACAGTTGAAAAAGTAAGGTAATGAAAACATTTCTTTTTTAACAGTGTCACCTCTTCCCTTATTCTCTCCCAGTTTTTCCCCTACAAGTTGTACAGTTCAACAGTGTACAGAGAGTATCATTGCTGTGATAGTTCACCCTTTGTCACACCATTTCTGTGCTCACCCTTATAATCCCCCAAACAAATAAACTTACATAACAAGACAAAATACATAGAATTCAAAACAGCAACAAAGAAAGGGAGAATGAAAGGAGCAAAATTACATAAAACCTCTTGCTTGCATTTCTTGGAGTTAAAACATCATTTTATATGATCATAGTTCCACAGCTACTGAATTTTGGTGGTCCTCTCCTAAACTGCAGATCAGAAGTTTCTTAGCTCATCAAAGGGATCCCATAGCTAGTAAATGCCCAAATCATATGGATCTTACATCCCTGGTTTGTTCTCAAATCACAAGTGGTGTTCTTTGACTTTGGACCTGTAACTCTGTAGAGCCTGTGTTGAGTAATTGTTAGGCACTCTATAAATCCATGTATATATGAATTGTCCATGTACAGATATATCGTTTGTCTCTGTACTGCTTACAATTCCATAAGGAAGAAATATGAAAAACTGATATCTAATAGAAAGGTCTCAAAGTAAGAGAATGTTGCATTGAGAAAGACAATTTTAGATGACCACAGAGAATTAAAAGAAATAGACTAAGATGAGGGAAGATGTCAACAGTCTATGCTAGTTTGTACAAAAGCCTTGAAAAGTGGCAAAACAAAGACCAGTGTAAGTTTTATGTGAAAAACAAAACAGGCCAAATAAGTAATCAAATGAGAACTTAAAAAGATATACTATGAAGGAAGGTAGGTGAGAGTCAATCCATGCTAATATTAGTGAAAGATGATTGATTTTGTTCTAAGTATAATGGGAAATTATTGAAGAGTTTTAATAGATTTTGTGTATGTGTGTGTGTGTGTGTGTGTGTGTGTTCCTGGGGATTGAATCAAGGACTTGGAGGCTGTCCCTGAGCTGTGTGCTCAAGGCCAGCTGTGTGCTCCACTGCCAGATTTTTGGTGCTTAATGAGAGCTAAGAGTCTCACCGACTTTTCTGCCCAGGCTGGCTTTGAACCCCATCCTCCTATCTCAGCCTCCTGAGTAGCTAGGATTACAGACATCAACCACTAGTGCCCTGCCAGACAGGAATTTTTTGAAGATCACACTGGCTGTTGTGTGATAGGGTAGTATAATAGGTCAGGTGACAAGCAATGGCACCTTAAGTAATAAAACTGGATATGGAAAGACATTGAGTAATTCAAGAGATTTGTAAGCAAAAGTAGAATGAGGTCTGTTAAGATTCCTGGATGCTTAAACAGTTGAATGCATATGAAATAGGGAACACTAATATATGAATTCTATCTTGGATATGCTTAATTTGAGGTGTTTACAATGCATTCAAGTGAAGCTGTCAGATGAATAGCTAGATATCCGGTTTGGATATCATAGGTAATGTCTTATCAACTGGTATAAATTTAGGAGTCATCAACCTGTAAATCTTTAAGCCATTTATTTTAATATATGTCTCCTTTTATCCTATTTCTTTAGGATTTAGTATGTATAATTACTATTTAATTTATTCACTCATTGTGTTGATTTAGATAACTTTTTCATGTTTTTTGTACTTTTGTGAAATCACATAAACAAGGTAAATCATGACTTCTATGAGAATTGGGGAAAGAAAAATTTAGAAACCTTTCCTAATATGTACTATCTTCTGCCACTTTGTGCAGAGGTGATCATGGCTATTTCTCAGTTGAAGCTCCTGAGAAACATACTACCAAATAAAACTTTACAAGGTGTAATCTCATCTAGTCATGATTTAAAAATAATCAAAGGAAACCTTAGAAACCATTACATTTTGCCACATATTTATAATTATAACTGAATAAGTGAGATCACTTGGGTTTGTGAACACTAATCCTTGAGTTCTACCTTTTAAGCCAATTTTGACAAGATTAGACATCTAGGATATAAAATATATTGCATCCTAAATGTATTGAAACATGATAATGAAATCAAGAATAACAAACATACTTCAAGGCAACTGAATTCAAATTGATTTTATTTTTGTACAATGCATTCATTCTCTTCCAACTGCTCATGGAAAGAAAGTTTCAAGACTTTATTCACTGATCTACAAAACGTCCTAATTATTAACTCAAGTTGGATTCCCACAAATACCTGAGCTTGAAAAATATAAAAAGACAGCAACCATACTACCTTAGCACCAGTCCTGAGAAATGTAAGTTTAGGAGCCCTTATGTGAAATTTCTAGATCATATCATAGTTGTCCAAGACACCATGATATTAAATGAGATGCCAGGATCTTAAATTGACAAATCTTCATTTAAATCAATAGAGTCTAGTAATTCTTTGCGTTCACCAGCTACAGTCAAAATGTTACCCATCATTCATGTAATATCCTTTAAAAAAGAGGAGTGACCAATGTGATATATCTAGAGTGAAAGGAGTTTAAAAATAATAATGTTATCATATTTCTGGTATATAAAACAAAATCAACTTTCAATGCTATGATTAAAATATCAAAACTTTGTGAAAGGAACAACTGTCACATTACATATTATTCCCATTCTTCTGAATATGTCTCAGCAAAGTGGTTACAGGATGATGTGAACTATGGTTTGTAGGATAAATTATTATTGGTCTTCACAGTTTTAAAGTAGAATCAAATAGTGATACACCCTATTCATAGGCTAGAGAAAATAAGCTATGCCCAGAATGTTATTACTAGACAAAGGATAACTTTTTTGAATGGCTTGACTCCATTTCTCATGTTACTTAGAACATTTTTTTTCTTAAAATTGCTTTCTTTCCCTCATTTGATAGGCTCACATCTCTTTATTTTCTAGCATCTCTTTGCAATGTACCTTTGCTGGATATTTTTCTTCTTCCAGACTTCTAAAATGTTAGTTTTATCTTGTCTTAAGCAATTGACCTCAACTATCCCTACACTCTGTAGCTTTGAATTTCCTGAATGTGCATATGAATCTTATGCATCTCTGTGACTTTGATCAGCTCTTCAAATCATGAATTTCTACAACCAGGTGCTTACTTTGTATTTTCACTTCAGCAACTTAGAAGGCATCTCAATGCACCAAAAATAATACCTTTCCTCCATACAAAGACACATAAAATTTTCTAGAGATCAAGTTAAACAAAGTAAACCAGACCAACCTATGATTCTATTCATACAACATTCTAGAAAATAATATATATATATATATATACATATATATATATGTGTGTGTATATATATATCGGGCTGGGAAGGTGGCTCTGTGGTAGAGTGCTTGCCTTGCATGCATGAGGCCCTGGGTTCGATTCCTCAGTACCACATAAGCAAAAAGAAAAAAGCCAGAAGTGGCGCTGTGGCTCAAGTGGTACAGCGCTAGCCTTTGAGCTGAAGAGCTGAGGGATAGAACCCAGGCCCAGAGTTCAGGCCCCACGACCGTACCCAAAAAAAAAAGGAAAGAAAAGAAAATAATATATGTATAGTCAAATGAAACAAGATAGATAGATAGATAGATAGCATGGATTGGATAGGGTCAAATGAAACTTATTACTACTTGCCTGGACTGAGTGATTATTAAGTAGCTACATATACTCACTCAATTCTACTTTCTGTCTAGCTATTAATGAAGGGTACAAATGAGCTGTCTGTGATCCTGGAACTTGATCAGTAGGTAAGACATAAAATAAGTAAGCAAAAGTAAATATAAAATTAAAAATTATAACTACAGTGTTGAAGGGTTGACTAAAGAATAGTCAATGGAAAGCGAAGACATTATATCTGGTGGTTCATGGATGGCTTTCTGGAACGGATAACCATAAACAAATGATGTAGAAGCAGGGAACAGATATGCAGGATTTGAGGGAAGAAGCATATGGTAGAATCAAAAGTACATGCAAAATGCTGAGCTGGGAAAAATTTGCCTTGAAAAATTTAAAAGCCCGATATAGACAGTATAAATTCATCTATTGAGGGTCATTTACAATATTTCCAGTATGCAGATACTACAGATAAAATTTTCATTAATATATATCATAAGGAAATATATGCTCTTAGGTAAATACTTGTCAGGGGAATTACTAAATAGCATGTAAAAATGTACATTAAAATAGTAAAACATATTACTGTACTTGAAATATTCCGAAATACACTGGGAATTCTGATGACACACCACACTGTCAAATTTATTGCGTGATTTGATATCTCAATTACAGTGCATCAATGTTCTAGTTGCTTTGTATCATTACCAGAATTTGGAATTAGCTTATTGTAAAAATCCTTTTTGTCTTCCTAATGGTTATGTAGGGATTATTCCCTTATTTCATTTTAATTTCTCAATTTACCAAGTGTAGATTTTTCCATTTATTAATCAATTATATGTTTTGCCAATTAAAATATTTTGTCCCATTGAGCATGGTGGCACATTTCATTATAAAACATTATGCTTCAGGATTGTGAGAAATGCATGATTAGGTGTTCAAGGCTAGCCTAGGGTTCATGGAAAGTTTGAAGACACTCTGGGCTACATAGATAGACACTGGCTCAAAAATAAAGCAATATTTTTCACATATTCTTTTGGGGATATCATCTTAATATATGCCTTATTTATTTATGTATTTCTGATATAATTTTTGTCTAATATGTGCAATACAAATATTTTTCCAAGACTATTCTGTTTAAGACACACATGCATACATTATTGTAAATGTTTCCAGTATACACATTGTCATTATGAAACAT
This sequence comes from Dipodomys ordii, assembly GCF_000151885.1. Taxonomy (NCBI): domain Eukaryota; kingdom Metazoa; phylum Chordata; class Mammalia; order Rodentia; family Heteromyidae; genus Dipodomys; species Dipodomys ordii. The sequence continues at coordinate 9,110,508 of NW_012267296.1, forward strand.
TTTTCTTTATCTCTGATAACATGCTTTGTGTTGAAATAACAGTACTGTACTAATACTAAAATGACACTCCATTATACTTTAAGATTGCAAGACACACTATTTTCAGTCTTTTACTTCAGTCTGTCTATGTGGATGTTTGTTAGAAGCAGAAAAGTCTTTTACACATTTTTTGTTTTTTGTCGGTCGTGGGGCTTGAACTCTAGGCCTGGGCACTCTTCCATTTATGCCACTTCTGGTTTTCTGGTGGTTAATTGGAGGTAAGAGACTCTCAGACTGTCCTGCCAGGGCTGGCTTTGAACCATGATCCTCAGATGTCAGCTTCCTGAGTAGCTAGGATTACAGACATGAACCACTGGTGCCTGGCTTTTTATCCATTCTTTTCATCACAATACTTTAACTACTTAGATAATTAACCTTAAATGCAAATACTAACATGTTTAATTTTATACATATAATTATAATATTTTTCCTAGTTCCCTGTTCTTTTTGTTTCTGTTTCTTTTTCCTTTTGTAATATTTTGGAATATTTTGGATATTTGATAAAGCTTTTATTATTTGATTTTAATATAGATTGTCTTTTTACTGTATCTCTTTGTGTTAATATTATTAGCAGCTCTAGAAATTGAAATAAACATAGTCTACTTAAAATTAATATTGTGACATTTCAAACAAATGATAGTAGCCTTGAGAATAAGTTTCTCATACTAACTCTGTTGAGCATGATTTTACAAATGGATTTTTTGTTTGTTTTGGTTTGCTGTTTTGGTTTGTGTTAATTGTGGGGCTTGAAATCGAGGATTGTTCTCTTGCTTAGCTTTTTTGCTGAAGGCTCGCACTCTACCACTTGACCCACATGTCCACTTCTGGCTTTTGTGCCTATTTTTGCTTTGACCTGAGAGCCTAAGATCTCGGTCTCCAGAGTAGCTAAGATTATAGGCATGAGACATCAGTGCTCAGCTTAATGTTATAATTGTAATACGAACTGAAATTTTATGCAGAGAAACCCCCACAGTATCATATTGTATTTCCAACCTCATAATCATTTAATCAATTAAGTAGTAATAGATTTTTATAATTAGTTAATTCAATAGGTAAAACTTTGCCTGTTCTTCCTTCTTTCCAGAAAATCCAAGATTATATATGATATCATTTTCACAGCTATTTTCAGTATTTTTCATATGCCAGGTATATTTATAATTCTTAATTTTCATTTACCTGAGAATGCCATTTTTCTCTCTTGTACTGGGAATAGAACACTATTTTGACAGTTTTTTTGTTTCAAAATTTTATCAATGTTGTTAAATTTGTTCTTGCTTCCATACTTTATGATAAGAAATCTATAGTGTTTGAAATGTTGTCCTACAGTTTTCAATTCGTTATTTTTCTTAGAGGCTTTAAAGTTTTTTTATTTTGAGATGGCGGAGGAGAAGCTGGAATCTGAAAAAGCTCTCGCATAGAAAGCAGTTTTAGAGTTCCAGTGAACAGTCCTAAGCCAGAGAATCACACCAAGTGTGCCATCACAGGACAGAGAGTTAGACAAGAGAGGGGAAGCCAAGACGACAAGACACATCTGAGTGCTTGCCAGCCGCCGCCGCCGCCGCCATGGCGGCGGCGGCAAGGTCACGGTGGCAACCTTAGCCATACCTGAGCGCCCACACAGAGAGACCAGGAAGAAGGAGCCAGACGCAGTGGGCGAGCAGATTCTACTCAACACCAGCAAGAACCAACAAGGAGCAGACATATTCATCCTGCAGTTTGCAGACCAGAGATGACCCAGGATCCAAGACTCGGCTTGAGTAGAAGCCCAAGCCCGACGTCCTCACCCCTTCTCAGGGAGCAGAGGAGGGAAGGCCACACCTCCCCCCCCAGCACCGGTGATCTCCATCTTGGATACCGACAAAGCTCGGAGGAGCTGCCAGC